>NC_084731.1:20612904-20730991 GCF_033978785.1 Entelurus aequoreus | reverse complement strand
AAATCAGAATAATCACACTCTAGATCTGTGATTAATCATGATTAATCACAGGTTATTATGTGCTTTCATGACTAAAATTTGCTCTAGAAAAGACCCTAATATTTGGATACAAATGCAATTTTGCAGTCAGAATGTCATACAGTAGCAATTTCAAGTCACTGACTTGCTCAACTAAGTGCACTTTTTTTTGTGTGTGTGTCTTAATAGAAATATTGTCTGCTTAACTTAACAGAATAAAAGTAAACATATTTAACAGAATAAAAGTAAACATATGTCTTTAACAGGAGTCTGCTCTGCTTAACTAAAAAACGAATGAATTCAGTGTGCAGCTTCAGCTATCACTATGAACACTGCTGTGACAAAAAGAGAGGTGACATTTCAATTGTGCTTTATTAATGAAGGAGATCCCCTCTTAGTGAGATTATTGTCTTTATGCAATGTTGAGTAATTTGTCATTAAATAAAAGCATCACACAGACTCATAGCTCACTGAAGTGGAATAAATGGCACGCCACTAATAGTTGAAGTCACATGCCTCTCTTCTCTCACCAAAGACGATTATGTTTTTCAAAGGCATATTTGGCAACCCCATTTAAGTAGCATTCAGGCTGGCGGCGCCACCCTTACATTCATGTTTTTCTTTAAGATACTATTTTAAACTTGATGTGTGCCGATGATAAGAAATATTGTTGCTGCAATACTAACTAATTACCTCAGTTTTATCTAAAGTTCCATCTAGGTTTACTTTGAGGCAAAATGGGCGCAGAGCACATCGCTCTAACTGGTGTGTGATGTAATCACTGCCTCCGACATCAGTGTTTTTCAACCTTTTTTGAGCCAAGGCACATTTTTTGCGTTGAAAAAATGCGGAGGCACACCACCAGCAGACATCATTAAAAAACTAAACTCAGTTGACAGTAAAAAGTCGTTGTCGCAATTGTTGGGTATGACTTTAAACCATAACCAAGCATGCATCACTATAGCTCTTGTCTCAAAGTAGGTGTACTGTCACCACCTGTCACATCATCCCCTGACTTATTTGGAGTTTTTTGCTGTTTTCCTGTGTGTAGTGTTTTAGTTCTTGTCTTGCGCTCCTATTTTAATGTTTTTTTTCTCTTTATTTGGTATTTTCCTGTAGCAGTTTCATGTCATCCTTTGAGCGATATTTCCCACATCTACTTTGTTTTAGCAATCAAGAATATTTTTGTTGTTTTTATCCTTCTTTGTGGGGACATTGTTGATTGTCATGTCATGTTCGGATGTACATTGTGGACGCCGTCTTTGCTCCACAGTAAGTCTTTGCTGTCGTCCAGCATTCTGTTTTTGTTTACTTTGTAGCCAGTTCAGTTTTAGATTCGTTCTGCATAGCCTTCCCTAAGCTTCAATTACTTTTCTTAGGGGCACTCACCTTTTGTTTATTTTTGATTTAAGCATTAGTCTCAGTTTTACCTTCACGGTGCCTCCCGCTGTTTCCGACATCTACAAAGCAATTAGCACCGGCTGCCACCTACTGATATGGAAGAGTATTACACGGTTACTCTGCCGAGCTCGAGACAGCACCGACACTCAACAACAACACATCATTTGCAGACTATAATTACTGGTTTGCAAAAAATATTTTTAACCCAAATAGGTGAAATTAGATAATCTCCCACGGCACATCAGACTGTATCTCACGGCACACTAGTGGTTGAAAAACACTGCTCTACATAATGTGCACTGCCTTCCGGCATAGGTCAAAACAAACACTTTGATTAATCGTCATTCATTTATGGTAACGCAATATTTTTTTTTATTAATCACATGCGTTAACATTGACAGCCCTAATATACAGTATATATAAAGTTTGTTATGTGTGACCATGTGTGTTGGCTTTTTGTGTTGGTTGATTTTTATTTATTTATTAAAGAAAATTGTGCCATGACTAGGGAAGGTTGTTTGGATTGGGACCTGAAATACTCACGTTGTCCACAAGATGGCAACAAAGTGGCAACAATAAATTTGCCAGATATTTTAAATTGATTTGAATTCTTATAAAACTCATGATGTTTCACGGGCCAAATTGAAGACGCCGGCGGGCCGTAGTTTGGACACCCCTGCTCTATGGTTTTCTGACATGCAATCGTGTCATGCAGTCATTCGGGTTGTAATCACAGAGCAAGGGGCAGGTGCAGCCATGGTCCAAAATCACTGGGGAGAAAAATATTTACACACACACACACACACACACACACACACACACACACACACACACACACACACACACACACACACACACACACACACACACACACACACACACGCACACATTCTTGTATTTCTTACCTTCTTGAGACCTGAGAAAAATGCCTACCTCTTTAGGACCACCCTTTCTAGATATATAAAGATTTGTATTTACAACATTAATAATATATACATACTATGCAAATATAAAAAAGCTCGTTGTGAAAAATTAGTTGGAATTTCACAAGAAAAAGGTCACAATTTCACAAAAAAACTTTGAATTTTGGCAGTATTATAATCATCATCGGCATCGCAGTCTCGGAAGACCATTGATTTCCTGTGCATAATAAAAGTCATCATTTTACTCAACGCAAGTCAACATTTTACAAGAAAAACTGAACATTTGTGCAATATTATGATAAAAGTTGGACTTTTACTCAAAAACAGTCGCAAATTTACAAGAAAAGCTTAAAATTTGGCAATTTTATGAAAAGAGTCGTAATTTTACACGACAAAAGTCACAATTTTATAGACAACTTTAAAAATTTGGGCGATATTATAATAATAATCTGAATTTTGCTCTGCAAAAATGATGACAAAAGTCACAATTTTACTCATAAAATGTCACAGTTTTACAAGAACAACTAAAAAGTTTGCAATATTGTGATAAAAGTCATAATTTTAGATGACAAATGTCACCATTTTGCACTAAAAAGTAATCATTTTTACATAAAAAATGAATAATTTTACGAGAAAATATTGCAATATTACAAAAACAGAAAAACTATGAGAAAATGTTCTCAATTTTATAAGAAAAAAGTCGACATGTGAGAAATGTATTTTTATTTTTTTTTACTTTTTGTTCATAATTAGTTTTTAATCTTCATTATTTTCTTCAAGTTATTACAGTATGTCTCTAATTACATATTTATTTTATTAAATTCATTTTGTCCAAAGGAGGCGCATTTCAATTTCTTGCACACACTTGTTATTTCATATGTTGACCACAGGGGGAACCAATGTGAAAAATCCCTCCTTTTTGGGACCACCCTCATTTTGATAGATGTCACCAGCAGGGGTGCAAATGAGACATTCTCTATTAGATGCAATGTTATTGGGACCATGATTTATGTCATCACTTGTTCACACCTCCTCATATGGAAGATACTTTTCCTTCTTCATGTCTCAAGAAGGGTAGAAATACAAGAACACACACACACACTCTGCCTTCAAGTGTCTTCCATCCCCAAAGACATCTGCTTCGTCATCACACTGCTCACGCACTCCCGCCAAACCATCATTTTAAGACCCAAATGGTGAGGATCAGCTGGCTTTATCATCCCCTGCACAGTGATGCACACGTTTGCCGCTTTATGTATCGTGCCGCGCTGTAACAAATGGTCAATCAGGTGGGGGAGACCATGAAGGAAAAGGGCACCTCCCTGACCGCTGAGTGTAATTGCTACCCCTCTAACAAGTAGCGAGGTTTAATAAAGCCGTGCAGGGTAAACATGCTGCAGAATATGTATTACCATTTTTGAAAACTGCATTTGTTAGATCTGTTCTGCTCATTCCTAAGGCCTTGTGCAATATGTGTATCAGATGTTCACAATTGAATGGCAGTGGTCGGGTGTAAAAAAAAAAAAAAAAAAAAGACTATAAAAACAATCCATTTAAAACCGCAGTTATCTGTGACCATTCCATTTTTATAAGAGCTTCTCGTCTGGCAGCATTCCCTGGCTATGTGGTCGTTTGTATGCCGGGTCTGTCACAGAGATCTTTGGCTCGCCGAACACAAGACAGTTTTCAGTTACAATTTCACGTTGTTTATTTTCATTCCCCTGAACATTGGTATGCATTGGAAAATCCAGAAGATGCAGGCGTTTGGTGCATTAAGGCTGTGGTCATAACTATGTATTTGTTGTTGAGGCGAATGTGCATTTCTGTTGGTTTACTCAAATTCTGATGTTTTTTTTAAAGGCCTACTGAAATTTTTTTTTTATTATTTAAACGGGAATAGCAGATCCATTCTATGTGTCATACTTGATCATTTCGCGATATTGCCATATTTTTGCTGAAAGGATTTAGTAGAGAAAATCGACGATAAAGTTCGCAACTTTTGCTCGCTGATTAAAAAAAACCTTGCCCCTACCGGAAGTAGCGTGACGTCACAAGCGGTAGTGCTCCTCACAATTCCCCGTTGTTTACAATGGAGCGAGAGATATTCGGAGCGAGAAAGCGACGATTACCCCATTAGTTTGAGCGAGGATGAAAGATTCGTGGATGAGGAACGTTAGAGTGACGGACTAGAATGCAGTTCAAGAGATATCTTTTTTCGCTCTGACCGTAACTTAGGTACAAGCTGGCTCATTGGAATCCACACTCTCTCCTTTTTCTATTGTGGATCACGGATTTGTATTTTAAACCACCTCGGATACTATATCCTCTTGAAAATGAGAGTCGAGAAGGCGAAATGTACATTCACAGTGACTTTTATCTCCACGACAATACATCGACGAAGCTCTTTAGCATGAGCTAACGTGATAGCATCTGTCTCAAATGCAGATAGAAACAAAATAAATAAATCCCTGACTGGAAGGATAGACAGAAGATCAACAATACTACTATCAGGAGACACCGAACCAAACACTGGACATGTAAATACACGGTTAATGTGTATTCGACGCCTATCGAAGCCTAGTGTAACCTGTATGTTACTCTAATAAAGCACTGTACAAGTACTAAATAAAACAGTTAATGAGATGTCTGGGCTAGATCAGAAGAAACTAAACTCAGCTCTAGGAATGGAGAGTAATAAAGACTGAACACAGGTTTCAAGTTTAAATGGTACCAAATTATATTAAAGAATAATAAGAAAAATAAACAAACAACATCAACATGTAAATTCAAATGGACATTCACATATTCCACAAGTTGACAGAAACGTTCAATATTTACAACAAATGATGTACTTAATTCCATCCTTATTTTTCTACCAACGATGGTATAGGCGCAACACAATTCAGAGTTCATTTAAACGGCCCCGCAAAGTCCACGTTGTGGTGGCAGTGTCCAGAGGGGTTTTAGTGAAGGGACGGGGGAAAGGTGAATGTTCAGGAGGACCGTAATGAACACGTTGCGTTTTGGTTAAAAAAAGAAGGAAAACAGAGGGCGGCTGCTAAGGAGCCTTCTACCCGCCCGGGGCTCGGTTGGGTGGATTCAGTTCAGTTGGTTGGTTCGGTTCCAGGCATAAAACTTCAGACTCTAGTTCGGGTTCTAAGCTCGCCATCCAACCTGGCCTGTATAAAAGGGCAGGACCAGTCAAATTTCCAGTGTGCACACAAAAGAAAATACATTCAAATACTAAATACTAAATAATACAACTGTATTCAAATAGCAAAGTATATTCCTTAATATTGTACAATAAATTCATAAATCCAATTAGAATAAATAATATAATAATTGTTATATCAAAATATTCATTTCTCTAAATGGTATCAAAATGTAAACACTGCATCCACAAATAGAGTGCTAGCAGACACAGTGATTAACTGGACTGCTTCATAAAGTGCCTTGGATGCATAGCACTGATAACCATCAGCAAGTAAAACAAACCAAGGACAATCAGACAATTGTTTAACAGTGATAGCATTTCATTCAATGTGTTACTATATTCAGAGAAACCGGCATATAAGTAGATGCTAACAGCTCCATTCAAAACGAATGCAGCGGCTAGGCTACGTAAAGCTACACAAATGCAACTCACTAGTGATGGGTCCGGCAACACCGATGCATCGGCGCATGCGTCGAGCTCATAGAGCGATACCCTGTGTCGGTGCGCGTATCGCTTTTAGAAAGTCACGTGACCGAACACGAGCTGTTTTGGTCACGTGACCGCTCATGAGCTGTTCTGGTCACGTGAACGCTCATGAACTGTATCGCACTGACGCCTGCGTGCCAAACTGTGTTTATTAGGAAGCGGCGCAATGCGTGTTGTTGACGAACACCGTTAGGGCAGCTTGTTGTCACTGTCACTCAAAGTTGCATTTCAAAATTACACAGAATAAATGTGTTTATTTTGTTTAGAATTCAGATGGGTTTGATTTGGTGCGCGGCATATATTTGCTGTGCGGCGCACGGTGTGCGCGGAGGACGTTTGAGCACTGCGCAATTGCGCAGGCGCGCACCTTAGAGGGAAGGTTGCTCACAGGGCACAGAGGAGGCGTCAGTGCGATACAGTTCGCGTATCGGTCACGTGACGAAAGCAGCTCATGATCGGTCACGTGACTTTCTAAAAGCGGTACGCGCACCGACACAGGGTTTCGCTCTATGAGCTCGACGCATGCGCCGATGCATCTGTGTGGACCCATCACTACTGTTACTAGAAAAAGGTACAGGAATGACAGCGCGGCGAAGTTGGTAGAGTGGCCGTACCAGCAATCGGAGGGTTGCTGGTTACTGGGGTTCAATCCCCACCTTCTACCATCCTAGTCACGATACATGTTCACATTATTTATTGACTGTATCTAAAAAAGATAAAAATATATTTTTATTCAAATGAAGATATGAAATAATCCTAAATGAAATACAATGACTTGGTTTATATTATTGTATATACTAGGTCATAAAATCAGTGTCAGTTGAGTCGGTCCATAGGTTGCCTGTAGGGATTTTAATGTCCAGCAGATGTCAGTATTTAGTGACACAGTATCGACACAGTATCAATACAGTTTTGCAATGTGTCGAAACACTTCATGAAGCCTCATCAACCCATCACTACAACTAACCAATTCCGCAGATAAATCACACTCAAACACTCCCGCGGGACGACCCACGGCTCCGGTAGTCGGCTCCTACAGTTCGACATTATTACATGTCAGTTTAGAAGGCTTAGTTAATCATTAAAAGCGTAAAACCGAGTCACATACCTGCAGCAACCTCACACAGCGTGTCCCTCTCGCTCTCACCGGTAGCAGCCCACTTCCGGGTTTTATGCTATTCTGACAGCCGTGTTAGGTCATGTGACCGCGTGACGTAATGACGCACGCAAGGACAGCTTAGACGACGAATAAATAAATAAATAGAAAGGATATTTAATGGGGTTTTGTCACCTGGGTTACACTAGCAATGCTGTTGCTAACGACGCTAACTTAACAACGGGACCTCGTCAGAGCTATGATAAAAACATTAGCACTCCACCTACGCCAGCCAGCCCTTCTCTGCTCATCAACACCCGTGCTCACCTGCGTTCCAGCGATCGACGATGCGGTCGGCGGCCCGGAGACGTAGGAAGTCAAGGTGAGGTCGCCGCTAGCGCGTCTGCTAGCCAACAAAGTCCTCCTGTTTGTGTTGCTGTAGTCCGCCGCTAATACACCGATCCCACCTACAACGTTCTTCTTTGCAGCCTCCATTGTTCATTAAACAAACTGCAAAAGATTCACCAACACAGATGTCCAGAATACTGTTGAATTTTGTCGAAGAAAACAGAGCTCTGTGTATTGTGTCCAATAGGGTCCAAACACTTCCGTGGACCTCGCGACGTCACGCGCATACGTCATCCTCCAAAGGCGTTTTGAACCGTAAGTTCCCCGGGAAATTTAAAATTGCACTTTATAAGTTAATCCGGCCGTATTGGCATGTGTTGCAATGTTAATATTTCATCATTTATATATAAACTATCAGACTGCGTGGTCGGTAGTAGTGGGTTTCAGTAGGCCTTTAAGCTACTGATTTTTTTAAAGTGAAACAATAAATATTTTAGATATTTGTGCGCAAGAAAACTAAAAGCCCTTATCAATCAATTAATCAATCTATCAATGTTTATTTATATAGCCCTAAATCACGAGTGTCTCAAAGGGCTGCACAAGCCACAACGACATCCTCGGTTCAAATCCCACATCAGGGCAAGGAAAAACTCAACCTAATGGGACAATGACAAACCTTGGAGAGGACCGCAGATGTGGGGGAACCTGTGTGTTTGAACCTGACAGTAATTTGTTGTGAGTTCATGCAATGTGTTGGTTTTGTTCCTTGGAACAAGGTGATGTTCATGCCCGGTTCATTTTGTGCACCAGTAAAAAAAAACATACAACTTTGTCTTGAATTTAACAAAAATATATATAATAATATTTTTCACTAAAGAAGGGTTTGGTGAATGCGCATTTGAAACTGGTGGGGTTCGGTACCTCCAACAAGGTTAAGAACCACTGGTACACTGAGATCGT
The DNA here is from genome assembly GCF_033978785.1 of Entelurus aequoreus. Classification (NCBI taxonomy): domain Eukaryota; kingdom Metazoa; phylum Chordata; class Actinopteri; order Syngnathiformes; family Syngnathidae; genus Entelurus; species Entelurus aequoreus. Next base: position 20,722,545 of record NC_084731.1, on the reverse strand, counting down.
TGTATTCCGGTGAAAAACAATTGTATTGATCCAATGGCAAATTACGTAGGTAAAGTTCAAAGGGAGCTCATTTTAAAGTGAACATAATTAACTTAGATTACCTAGTTATGATCTGAAATGATATTTAACCATGTTAAAAAAAATCGAATTAAGTGTGTTTCTTTGACATTAACTCTTTGCTTTGTATGTCATACATATGCAGTTGTCAGTCTTCACATGGCGCCTACTTGCTGAATTCTCATGAATCATTCGTCTTCCGTCTTTATCTCAACAGATCTGGAATTTACCTGGATTTTCAACGAGTATCCGACTTTTGTGAAGCAGGACACTCGTCGTTTTATCTCGCAGGAGACGGGGAATCTATACATCGCTAAAGTCGAACCCTCGGACGTGGGCAACTACACCTGTGTCGTGACCCACCCCGTGACCAAGACTCGGGTCCAGGGCCCACCGACACCGCTGGTGCTCCGAACTGATGGTAAGCTCAGTTTCTTAAACACGTGTATGGCACAAGACAAACTCCGCTGACTTGTGCATGGGTCCATACTTGACAGCGTCTGGTTAAGGTAGGGGGCGCCGTATCGAGGGGAAAGGTTAGGACAATTCCAACGGTCCTGTAGGTTTGTGGTGACGACAGCTGCCCGAGGGGCATGTGTTTGTTTTTTTGTTCAACCCTGTGCTAATCTAATCAATCTATGGCCAAAAATGGGATGTGGAGGGGCGCTTTAGTGTTAATAGCTTCACCTTTATTGTTGGTTATTAAGCCAAAATACGTCCATTCTCCCGATGTTATCTCTCCGCTGTGTTAACCTGTAAGTACTCTGCCTCTGCTCGTTTTGTTCGCAATCACACGGCCCTGACAATGGTGCGCCGTCATGTCCATTACATCAATCAATGAATGTTTATTTATATAGCCCTAAATCACAAGTGTCTCAAAGGGCTGCACAAGCCACAACGACATCCTCGGTTCAGATCTCACATAAGGGCAAGGAAAAACTCAACCCAGTGGGATGTCAATGAGAATGACAATGAAAAACCTTGGAGAGGACCGCAGATACCGCAGGACCTCTAGGGGAGACCGGATAGAATGGACGTCGAGTGGGTCTAGCATAATATTGTGAAAGTCCAGTCCATAGTGGATCTAACATAATAGTGAGAGTCCAGTCCATAGTGGATCCAACATAATAGTGAGAGTCCAGTCCATAGTGGATCTATCATAATAGTGAGAGTCCAGTCCATAGTGGATCTAACATAATAGTGAAAGTCCAGTCCATAGTGGATCTAACATAATAGTGAGAGTCCAGTCCATATCTGGGCCAGCAGGAGACCATCCCGAGCGGAGACAGGTCAGCAGCGCAGAGATGTCCCCAACCGATGCACAGGCGAGCGGTCCACCCCGGGTCCCGACTCTGGACAGCCAGCACTTCATCCATGGCCACCGGACCTGTGCCCCGCCCCATCCACAAGGGAGAGGGGGGCAGAGCAGAAAAGAAAAGAAACGGCAGATCAACTGGTCTAAAAAGGGGGTCTATTTAAAGGCTAGAGTATACAAATGAGTTTTAGGCTGGGATTTTAAAAAAAAGAAAGTACCAGCGTTTTTCAGAGGCAGTATAGTAGCGTTTTTAATTCATTAGTACCGTGGTACTTTATTAGTACCGGTACACCATACAACCCTCATACAGAGTTAATCCACTATAATATATAATTACCACCATTTTTTATTAACAAAAGTCTTCCCCTCATTCCAATACTGCACAAAAGTGTTTGGTTTCGACCTTCTTATTGGTCCAGCTTCCATATTCCTTTGTATACCCTATTAGAAGAAATACTAGTATAACTAACGGAGCAAGGACAGGAACTGTGCGGTTGGTCTTTACACTGCAAAAAGTCAGTGTTCAAAAACAAGAAAAAAAGATACAAAAATGAGGGGTATTTTATTTGAACTAAGCAAAATTATCTGCCAATAGAACAAGACAATTTGGCTTGTCAAGACTTTCCAAAACAAGTAAAATTAGCTAACCTCAATGAACCCTAAAATAAGTATATTCTCACTAATGACAAGTGCACTTTTCTTGGTAGTGTTTTGCTCAATATGTTGAAAAATATTCTTAAATGAAGTAAATGCTAGTGCCATTATCTTGACATAATGATATGCGCTCGGCATTACATTTCTTGAAACCAGCAAACTTATACTAAAAACTAATTTATTGTTCTTAACGGAAAGGCAACAAGTTTTCTAGCCGCTCAGGCAAATCATATGGTCTAAAAATGCATTTTTCCATCGACAACATGACATCATCGCGCCAAGTGCGTGCTCTTTCAGTCAATTAGTGCGCATATATACAGCCCGGCCCCCGGCCAACATTTTTTTAATTGTAATTTTGAGGAATTTATTTGAATGTGCATGAACTATTTCTGTTCAAAATTGTTTGAAATGTTAAATGTTTAAATATTAACTGTCAGTTTACTGTACTGTGCCAACTGTACTACTATATGAGTACGTGTTTTCTATTGTTTCATTGAAAATAAAACAGCAAAAGTCCATTTGGCTGTCATCTGTTTTAATTATGAGACACAATTGTGTCAAAGTCATAATTTTTTATTTCATGCTTGAAATAAGAAATGATTACTTTAAAAAAGTAGTTTTATACTTGTGAGTGTTGATGACACAGCTTTGCAACACTTGATATTCTAGTTCCAAGCATGTTTTACTCAATATAGGTCATCAAATCTCAGCAACAAGCTGTATTATCTTACTGAGATCATTTAGGACCAAAACCCTTAAAACAAGTAAAACACTCTAACATAAAATCTTATGTATGGCCGCCCAAAAATGTCCATAACACACCCAGCCGACTCCCACTGGGAGGGGGGGGATAAAAGTTGGAAAAGTCTGCAAAAGTCCCAAAAATGTTTAAAATACCTACCCAGGTTCGAGTCCCACAAGTCCCGCCGCCGGCTGGGATGCCCAAAATGTCCAAAACGCGCCCAGCCAAGTCCCACGGGAAGGCGGGGAGAAAAGTTAGAAAAGTCGGTAAAATGTTCAAAAATCACACCCGGGTTCAAGTGCCACAAGTCTTAAGACTTTTGGCACTCCATGTGGGACTCGAACCTGGGTAGGTATTTAGAAAATTTTTGGGACTTTTGCCGATTTTTCCAACTTTTATCCCCCCTCCCCGTGGGACTCGGCTGGGTGTGTTATGGACATTTTTTGCATCCCGGGACTTGTGGGACTGGAACACACCCAGCCGACTCCCACTGGGAGGGGGGGGATAAAAGTTGGAAAAGTCTGCAAAAGTCCCAAAAATGTTTAAAATACCTACCCAGGTTCGAGTCCCACAAGGCCCGCCGCCGGCTGGGATGCCCAAAATGTTCAAAACGCTCCCAGCCAAGTCCCACGGGAAGGCAGGGAGAAAAGTCGGTAAAATGTCAAAAAATCACACCCGGGTTCGAGTGCCACAAGTCTTAAGACTTGTGGCACTCCATGTGGGACTCGAACCTGGGTAGGTATTTTAAACATATTTGGGACTTTTGTCGACTTTTCCAACTTTTATCCCCCCTCCCTGTGGGACTCGGCTGGGTGTGTTATGGACATTTTTTGCATCCCGGGACTTGTGGGACTGGAACCCTGGGAGGTATTTTGGACAAAATTGGGACTTTTGACCATTTTGGCCACCTTTTCCCCTCTTCTTCCCCGCCTTCCTGTGCACCATGTTTTGGACATTTGGACAAAAATAGTTTAAAGCATTCTTTACTCAATATAGGTCATCAAATCTCAGCAACAAGCTGTAATATCTTACTGAGATCATTTAGGACCAAAACCCTTAAAACAAGTAAAACACTCTAACATAAAATCTTATGTATGGCCGCCCAAAAATGTCCATAACACACCCAGCCGACTACCACTGGGAGGGGGGGGGGGGATAAAAGTTGGAAAACTCGGCAAAAGTCCCAAAAATGTTTAAAATACCTACCCAGGTTCGAGTCCCACAAGTCCCGCCGCCGGCTGGGATGCCCAAAATGTCCAAAACGCGCCCAGCCAAGTCCCACGGGAAGGCAGGGAGAAAAGTCGGTAAAATGTTAAAAAATCACACCCGGGTTCGAGTGCCACAAGTCTTAAGACTTGTGGCACTCCATGTGGGACTCGAACCTGGGTAGGTATTTAGAACATTTTTGGGACTTTTGCCGATTTTTCCAACTTTTATCCCCCCTCCCTGTGGGACTCGGCTGGGTGTGTTATGGACATTTTTTGCATCCCGGGACTTGTGGGACTGGAACCCTGGGAGGTATTTTGGACAAAATTGGGACTTTTGACCATTTTGGCCACCTTTTCCCCTCTTCTTCGCCGCCTTCCTGTGCACCATGTTTTGGACATTTGGACAAAAATAGTTTAAAGCATTTTTTACTCAATATAGGTCATCAAATCTCAGCAACAAGCTGTATTATCTTACTGAGATCATTTAGGACCAAAACCCTTAAAACAAGTAAAACACTCTAACATAAAATCTTATGTATGGCCGCCCAAAAATGTCCATAACACACCCAGCCGACTCCCACTGGGAGGAGGGGGGGATAAAAGTTGGAAAAGTCGGCAAAAGTCCCAAAAATGTTTAAAATACCTACCCAGGTTCGAGTCCCACAAGTCCCGCCGCCGGCTGGGATGCCCAAAATGTCCAAAACGCGCCCAGCCAAGTCCCACGGGAAGGCAGGGAGAAAAGTCGGTAAAATGTTAAAAAATCACACCCGGGTTCGAGTGCCACAAGTCTTAAGACTTGTGACACTCCATGTGGGACTCGAACCTGGGTAGGTATTTTAAACATTTTTGGGACTTTTGTCGACTTTACCAACTTTTATCCCCCCTCCCTGTGGGACTCGGCTGGGTGTGTTATGGACATTTTTTGCATCCCGGGACTTGTGGGACTGGAACCCTGGGAGGTATTTTGGACAAAATTGGGACTTTTGACCATTTTGGCCACCTTTTCCCCTCTTCTTCCCCGCCTTCCTGTGCACCATGTTTTGGACATTTGGACAAAAATAGTTTAAAGCATTCTTTACTCAATATAGGTCATCAAATCTCAGCAACAAGCTGTAATATCTTACTGAGATCATTTAGGACCAAAACCCTTAAAACAAGTAAAACACTCTAACATAAAATCTTATGTATGGCCGCCCAAAAATGTCCATAACACACCCAGCCGACTCCCACTGGGAGGGGGGGGATAAAAGTTGGAAAAGTCTGCAAAAGTCCCAAAAATGTTTAAAATACCTACCCAGGTTCGAGTCCCACAAGTCCCGCCGCCGGCTGGGATGCCCAAAATGTCCAAAACGCGCCCAGCCAAGTCCCACGGGAAGGCGGGGAGAAAAGTTAGAAAAGTCGGTAAAATGTTCAAAGTGCCACAAGTGCCACAAGTCTTAAGACTTTTGGCACTCCATGTGGGACTCGAACCTGGGTAGGTATTTAGAAAAATTTTGGGACTTTTGCCGATTTTTCCAACTTTTATCCCCCCTCCCTGTGGGACTCGGCTGGGTGTGTTATGGACATTTTTTGCATCCCGGGACTTGTGGGACTGGAACCCTGGGAGGTATTTTGGACAAAATTGGGACTTTTGACCATTTTGGCCACCTTTTCCCCTCTTCTTCCCCGCCTTCCTGTGCACCATGTTTTGGACATTTGGACAAAAATAGTTTAAAGCATGTTTTACTCAATATAGGTCATCAAATCTCAGCAACAAGCTGTAATATCTTACTGAGATCATTTAGGACCAAAACCCTTAAAACAAGTAAAACACTCTAACATAAAATCTTATGTATGGCCGCCCAAAAATGTCCATAACACACCCAGCCGACTCCCACTGGGAGGGGGGGGGGGGGATAAAAGTTGGAAAAGTCGGCAAAAGTCCCAAAAATGTTTAAAATACCTACCCAGGTTCGAGTCCCACAAGTCCCGCCGCCGGCTGGGATGCCCAAAATGTCCAAAACGCGCCCAGCCAAGTCCCACGGGAAGGCAGGGAGAAAAGTCGGTAAAATGTTAAAAAATCACACCCGGGTTCGAGTGCCACAAGTCTTAAGACTTGTGGCACTCCATGTGGGACTCGAACCTGGGTAGGTATTTTAAACATTTTTGGGACTTTTGTCGACTTTTCCAACTTTTATCCCCCCTCCCTGTGGGACTCGGCTGGGTGTGTTATGGACATTTTTTGCATCCCGGGACTTGTGGGACTGGAACCCTGGGAGGTATTTTGGACAAAATTGGGACTTTTGACCATTTTGGCCACCTTTTCCCCTCGTCTTCCCCGCCTTCCTGTGCACCATTGCTGGGTGTGTTTTGGACATTTGGACAAAAATAGTTTCAAGCATGTTTTACTCAATATAGGTCATCAAATCTCAGCAACAAGCTGTAATATCTTACTGAGATCATTTAGGACCAAAACCCTTAAAACAAGTAAAACACTCTAACATAAAATCTGCTTAGTGAGAAGAATTATCTTATCAGACAGAAAATAAGCAAATATCACCCTTATTTGAGACATTTCATCTTACTTAGATTTCAGTTTTTGCAGTGTAGACATTTGAGGGGCTGGTGTGTGGGAGAGAGTCTATGTTGAAATGGAAAAAAAAAAAGGGGTTTCTCGAGTTCCTGCCCGCCGTTTTGTCTTCATACCGAGCTCGCGCCGGCCAGCGGTCATAGTGAAGATTGATGATCGGTAATGATGTCCATTTCTTAAGATCTTAGCGATCGACCCGAAGTTTGTGGTCAGCGTAGTGGGCACCCCTGATCTCGATCATCATTTGTCCCAGAGTAGTCAGTCGTTGGCTGTCATGAAGGCTGCTGTGATTAGTGGTAATTGTGGAAGGAAATAACAAACGTTGCAATGCGCTCTGTGAAATCAATGTGCAAAAAAAAAAATAAGAAAAAAGCTTAGAATTACCAAAATACTGTAATTATTACCGTATTTTTCGGACCATAGGGCGCACCGGATTAAAAGGAGCGGGTCTATTCAGGTATTTTTTCATACAAAAGGCACACCTGATAAGGCGCATTGAAGGGGTTATTTAAAATTTAAAACACTATCTTGTGGTCTACATCAGTGGTTCTCAACCTTTTTTCAGTGATGTACCCCCTGTGAACATTTTTTTAATTCAAGTACCCCCTAATCAGAGCAAAGCATTTTTGGTTGAAAAAAGAGATGAAGAAGTAAAATACAGCACTATGTCATCAGTTTCTGATTTGTTAAATTGTATAACAGTGCAAAATATTGCTCATTTGTAGTGGTCTTTCTTGAACTATTTGGAAAAAAAGATATACAAATAACTAAAAACTTGTTGAAAAATAAACAAGTGATTCAATTATAAATAAAGATTTCTACACATAGAAGTAATCATCAACTTAAAGTGCCCTCTTTGGGGATTGTAATAGAGATCCACCTGGATTCATGAACTTAATTCGAAACATTTCTTCACAAAAAAAGAAATCTTTAACATCAATATTTATGGAACATGTCCACAAAAAATCTAGCTGTCAACACTGAATATTGCATTGTTGCATTTCTTTTCACAGTTCTTTTTGACCGACATTTTAGTGAGGGTCAAACCATCATGGCATGGGGGAAACTCTGGCTTTATGGTAATGAATGGAATAGCCTACTTGATTTGATGTTCAGTTTATGAACTTACATTCATATTTTGTTAAATTATTATTCAATAAATATATTTATAAAGGATTTTTGAATTGTTGCTATTTTTAGAATATTTTTTAAAAAGCTCAAGTACCCCTTGGCATACCTTCAAGTACCCCCAGGGGTACGTGTACCCCCATTTGAGAACCACTGGTCTACATAACATGTAAGGGTGGTTCTTTGGTCAAAATGTTGCATAGATTATGTTTTACAGACCGTTTCCAAGTCACTTTCTGAGCGTCGCTTCTGGATGCGCCGTTTTGTGGGCGGTCTTATTTACGTGGCTCACCTTCGGCGGCGTCTTCTCCCCGTCATCTTTGTTGTAGCGGTGTAGCGTGCAAGGACGGGAGTGGAAGAAGTGTCAAAAAGATGGCGCTAACTGTTTTAATGACTTTCAGACTTTACTTCAATCAATAATGGGGCGGCATCTCCTCATCCGTGTCTCACTAGTGCAACAACAACGCCCGGGAATGTGTCCCGTGAAAAACCATTCAACCGGAACCCTCTAATAACTCAAGTTCCTTGGGTGAATAATGTAAACTCACTACACCGGTATGTTTTAGCGCGTTCATAGCCAGATATAAGTTAGAACTTTACACTACTTTATATTAGAAATGGCAACAGCAGAGGGTGGATGTCCCATAACAAGAAGATAGAGAAAAAGAAGAAGCTTATCGACTACGGCATTGGCACAGACTACAGTGGCGGAAGTGTGCAAATTTTCAGGACTTATGCAGATCTCAAATACACATCAGCAGGCACCAGACGGTAAGAAAAGTTGGTTTTGCATAATATTTTGAAACAAAACGCCAGATAATATGTCTGCTAATGGATGCCATTTTGTGGTCCTTATACACACACCATAGTAATACTTGTATCTCTGACTACGGTAGCCGTAATGGGCCGACAGTCCATCAAACGGTGCGGCTTCAAAGTCGTACTAAAACATTTTGACAGATTTTTGAGTGCCGTGTGTAATGTTCTTTATTTTCAATGGAACATTTAAAGTTTTGATGTTTACTGGCGTCATATTGCAGTCTACACATATCTCTTATGTGTGACTACAATCTACTGGTCACACGTATCATGACACCATGTACTAAATAAAATTGCTTCGAGGTCGGTAAGCACAACCAGAATTAATCTGTACATTAGGCGCACCAGCATACTGTCGATTTTTGAGAAAATGAAAGGATTTTAAGTGCGCCCTATAGTCCGAAAAATATGGTATACTTATCTCATATTATTTGCAAACAGTCTCAAAATATGATGCCAAAGATTGCACTGTGTTAATCGGATAAAGCAAATGGTAGATGTATTACAGTCTGTCCACATGCAGTTTTGTTTAGAAATTATATAATTATCATATTAGGCATTGATGTTTATTTTGGAGCCATTCCTCAATAACTGCCGATTTCAAGAATCCAGACAGTTGTGATTTTAACACAAGGACGACTGCCTCCAAATTCACCTCAAATCAAAAGCTTGACAGCTGAAACGAGTGTTCTGGTTTTTGAACAGATAAAGGAAGCTGACATTAAGCTTCTGGGATAGCCCTCCCAAAGGACATGCTTTAAAAACCGGGTCAGTGCCTGCAAACCAGCCAATTTAGATGAACGCTGCCAATTCTGCCAATAAGAGTGGTCAAATATCCGGCCAGAATTATGCCAGAAGCTTGATGTCGGATACAAAAAGTGTACGGTTAAAGACTAGATCAGACCGATCGTTAGGCCTTTGAGCATGAACTGATGAAGCCTGCTCAGAGGAGCGGCAAACCATCTTCTCAGACAAACTGAAGACCACGGTTACAATCAATTGAATGCCCTGAGATTACAGTGATCTGGATGTATGTGAAAATCCATAGACAATCACACGTATGGTTTGAAGTGAAATTAGATAACATTACCATTGATATCAGTGGAGTTTTAGCCCTGTTGTTTGATTCTTATCCTGTGTAAATCAGAATTTCCTTAAAAATCCCTGGTTCAAATAAATAATTAAAGGCCTACTGAAATGAAATTGTTTTATTTAAACGGGGATAGCAGATCTATTCTATGTGTCATACTTGATCATTTCGCGATATTGCCATATTTTTGCTGAAAGGATTTAGCAGAGAACAACGACGATAAAGATCGCAACTTTTGGTATCTGACAAAAAAAAGCCTTGCCCCTACCGGAAGTAGCGTGACGTAGTCAGTTGAACATTTCCGCAAAGTTCCCTATTGTTTACAGTGATGGCGGCCAGAAGTGAGAGCGATTCGGACCGAGAAAGCGACGATTTCCCCATTAATTTGAGCGAGGATGAAAGATTTGTGGATGAGGAAAGTGCAAGTGAAGGACTAGTGTGGAATGGAAGCGATTCAGATAGGGAAGATGCTGTGAGAGGCGGGTGGGACCTGATATTCAGCTGGGAATGACTACAACAGTAAATAAACACAAGACATATATATACTCTATTAGCCACAACACAACCAGGCTTATATTTAATATGCCACAAATTAATCCCGCTAGGTGTTTGTTATGCTAGCTCCTAGCTCCCGTCCATATAACCCGCCAATACAATTCAAACACCTGCACAACACACACAATCACTCAGCCCAAAGGACCGTTCACCTAACCCAAGGTTCATAAAGCTTATATATTTACCCAAAGTTACGTACGTGACACGCACGTACGGGCAAGCGATCAAATGTTTGGAAGCGCAGCTGCGTACTCACGGTACCGCGTCTGCGTCTGTGTATCCAAATCAAAGTAATCCTGGTAAGAGTCTGTGTTGTCCCAGTTCTCTACAGGCATCTGTGTATCGAAGTCAAAGTCCTCCTGGTAAGAGTCTCTGTTGTCCGAGTTCTTCGATCTTGACTGCATCTTTCGGGAATGTAAACAATGAAACACCGGCTGTGTTGTGTTGCTGACTTCCCTCGCAAATTACTCCGCTTCGCACCGACAACTTTCTTCTTTGCTTGCTCAGCTTCTTTCTCCATAATGCAATGAACAAATTGCAACAGATTCACCAACACAGATGTCCAGAATCATGTGGAATTATGAAATGAAAACAGAGCTATTTTGTGTTGGCTTCAATGGGCTACCGATACTCCTGTTTCACTGGCTACGTCACGCGCATACGTCATCATCCAAAGGCGTTTCCAACCGGAAGTTTAGCGGGAAATTTAAAATTGCACTTTATAAGTTAACCCGGCCGTATTGGCATGTGTTGCAATGTTAAGATTTCATCATTGATATATAAACTATCAGACTGCGTGGTCGGTAGTAGTGGGTTTCAGTAGGCCTTTAAGGGCCACAATCAATAGGACACTCCCAATGATGAGTGTGTGCACTGTAAGCTGCCGACCACAACTTTAATGGTGGCGGACCTAATTTAAAACACTAATGTCGTCAGTTGGGACACATCAAAGCACTGAACCATAGTGGCTCGCTTTGATTTTTGTTGATCCAATCAAAATAGTGGACTCTCATGCATGTTATTATACCATGCCATGTAAAATAGGATCATGTATGACCCAAATACTCACTCGGATCACCAGCTTAGAAACATCCTCCAAATTAGTTTATGGGATCAAACAATAATTCCAAACCCCTTAGAAATACTTCATGATATTAATTTTGCAAATTGGACACATTTAGCGGCATAAGCAAATGCCGAAACGCTAATGTACTTGATTAAGGGGTTTGCACAGGACTGAATGAATGCAAAGTGAATTGTATTAAAATGGAGTGCTTCGGTATAAAATAATTGGTTTGGAATCACTGTGTGTGTGTGTGTGTGTGTGTGTGTGTGTGTGTGTGTGTGTGTGTGTGTGTGTGTGTGTGTGTGTGTGTGTGTGTGTGTGTGTGTGTGTGTGTGTGTGTGTGTGTGTGTGTGTGTGTGTGTGTGTGTGTGTGTGTGTGTGTGTGTGTGTGTGTGTGTGTGTGTGTGTGTGTGTGTTACGGACCTTAACGCAGAATGTTGTTCATCAAAACAACACAAACATAGCAATTCAGTAATTGTGTTGAATAGAGAATTTGCATTTTTAAAGTTTGGTAAAGTCATTTTTTAGCAATGTAAGACTAAAAAAATGCCTAAACAATAAACTGTTTTGCTTTTGAGATTATAATGATTTTTTTAAATTGAAACATAAAAAACTACAAACCGCTGGCAGATAATTATCCCATCCAGTGGTTCTCAAACGCACTGCCACCTCAGAAAACACTTGGCTCTCCTTTCGATGATCTTATCTTATCTTAAATACCACCATTTAGACCAACATTCAACTACAGCAGCGTGGTAGGCCCAAGTGTTCATTAAAAACAAGGCAGAGGTTTTATTTAACAAGCATATGTAATATTTTTGGCCAGTGTAACGTTACACGCACACATCATCAACAATGATACTCCGTATACAGTGCGTATTTACAAACTTAATAATAATAATAATAATAGATTTTATTTGTAAAAAGCACTTTACATTGAGTAAACAATCTCAAAGTGCTACAGTGTATTAAAAAAAATAAAAATAAAAACTAGAACAGCCAAATAGCTAAAACTAGTATGCATATATCTAAAAAAAAAAAAAAAAGAACGTTTTTTAAGCCTTTTTTAAAAGCATCCACAGTCTGTGGTGCCCTCAGGTGGTCAGGGAGAGCCTTCCACAGACTGGGAGCGGCGGAGCAGAAAGCCTGGTCTCCCATTGTTCGTAGCTTTGTCCTCGGCGGTTGGAGGAGGTTAGCCTGTCCGGAGCGGAGGTGTCGTGTGGAGGATTTGGGGGTGAGTAGTTCTTTGAGGTAGAGGGGGGCATTTCCTTGGAGGCACTGGTGGGTTAGCAGGGAGACTTTGTATTCAATCCTGAGTGGAACAGGAAGCCAGTAAAGGGATTTGAGAGTTGGTTGTGATATGGTCATATTTCCGCACTCTCGTCAGGATCCTAGCAGCACTATTCTGTATGCATTCCAAATTCAAAAAAATCCCGTAAAGCACATGAATTTGTACATTTTACAGTCTGTTTTAAACTTATTTTACAACTTCTTTGGCGTACCACCAGGTGGAGCCCGTGTAATTTGAGAATCCCTGCTTCAATCAACACAATTCTCGAATAAATACAGATATTACATTTTAAAGCATTTATCGGCCGATAATATCGGCAGTCCGATATTATCGGACATCTCTAATTGTTATTTCTGTGTTATTCCTATCGACTTCATTAACTGGTTCTTTGCTGTCATTTTTGGTATCATATTTGTACGTATGTTTTTATTGTTGTAGTTTCTCTGTATTATCCGCCTCTTCTCGCCGCAATTTCCCCACAGTCTTGTTTTCTTCTCGGCCCAGCTGCGCCAAACAAGAAATACATCCGTTTAATCAATTCAAATACAAAAATAAGGCAACGAGAGAAACATCCCACACTTCTCGTTTGTAAAGCAATTCTGTATCGCAGATATGGGCATCTACATCAACAATATGATTTGCCTGAGTGGCTCGAAAGGACATATTAAATGAATAAATAAATAATAAAGCATGCATTTAACTGCTAAAGGCTATGCTATGAGACGATTACCTGCCCACGTCCACCTGTCTCCTTAAACATGTGTGATGGTGTGGTGTGTTGCATGCCAATGTGAGACAGATGTGATAAGAATCTGAATTAGCTCTAATTATAGTCACCCTGGGACCATAATGCAGTACAGAAGATGTGGAATTTTGCAAAGGGCGGACTATCGTGAGCCAGAATGTGTTGGCGCTAGAACAATTTGAATGGGTTGAGACCGTGTGGGGGAAATTCCACTCATTTCAAACAACTTTAAGCTGGAATATGTTGGATTCTGGGGAGTATAGCTAGCCACAATGACTGGAACAGGTTACATGTTTGGAAGTTGGAAAAATTGTAATTAGGGATGCCGATAAATGCTTTAAAATGTAATATCGGAAATTATTGGTATCGGTTTCAAAAAGTCAAATTTATGACTTTTTAAAACGCCGCTGTGTACACGGACGTAGGGAGAAGTACAGAGCGCCAATAAACCTTAAAGGCACTGCCAGTCACATAATATCTACGGCTTTTCACACACACAAGTGAATGAAAATCATACTTGGTCAACAGCCATACAGGTCACACTGAGGGTGGACGTATAAACAACTTTAACACTGTTACAAATATGCGCCACACTGTGAACCCACACCAAACAAGAATGACAAACACATTTCGGGAGAACATCCGCACCGTAACATAACATAAACACAACAGAACAAATACCCAGAACCCCTTGCAGCACTAACTCTTCCGGGACGCTACAATATACATCCCTCACTACCCCCTACTTGCCCACCTCAACCTCCTCATGCTCTCTCAGGGAGAGCATGTCCCAAATTCCAAGCTGCTGTTTTAAGGCAAGTTAAAAAAAAAATAATGCACTTTGTGACTTCAATAATAAATATGGCAGTGCCATGTTGGCATTTTTTTTCCATAACTTGAGTTGATTTATTTTGGAAAACCTTGTTACATTGTTTATTGCATCCAGCGGGGCATCACAACAAAATTAGGCATAATAATGTGTTAATTCCACGACTGTATATATCGGTATCGGTTGATATCGGAATCGGTAATTAAGAGTTGGACAATATCGGAATATCGGCAAAAAAGCCATTATCGGACATCTCTAATTATAATCAGTTAAAAAATGCTGAACGAGTAAGAATTCTCAGGATCGATGCAAATTTGTGTACCGTATTTTTTGGACTATAGGGCACATTTAAAAATCGTTTCATTTTCTCAAAAATCGACAGTGCGCCTTCTAACTTGGTGCGCCTAATGTACGGAATAATTCTGGTTGTGCTTACCGACGTCGAAGCAATTTTATTTGGTACATGGTGTAGTGCAGGGGTCGGCAACCCGCGGCTCTAGAGCCGCATGCGGCTCTTTAGCGCCGCCCTAGTGGCTCTCAGGAGCTTTTTTAAAAATGTATGAACAATGGAAAAAGATGACGAAAAAAAAATAATTTTGTTTTAATATGGTTTCTGTAGGAGGACAAACATGACGCAAACCTCCCTAATTGTTATTAATTACACTGTTTATATTAAACATGCTTCACTGATTCGAGTATTTGGCGAGCGCCGTTTTGTCCTACTAATTTTGGCGGTCCTTGAACTCACCGTAGTTTGTTTACAAATATAACTTTCTCCGACTTTCTAGGACGTGTTTTATGCCACTTCTTTTTCTGTCTCATTCTGTCCACCAAACTGTTAACGTTGTGCGTGAAGGCACAAAGGTGAGTTTTGTTGATGTTATTGACTTGTGTGGAGTGCTAGTCAGACATATTTGGTCAGTGCATGACTGCAAGCTAATCGATGCTAACATGCTATTTAGGCTAGCTATATGTACATATTGCAGCATTATGCCTCATTTGTAGCTATATTTGAGCTCATTTAGTTTCCTTTAAGTCATCTTAATTCAATTTATATCTCATGACACACTATCTGTATGTAACATGGCTTTTAATTTTTTGCGGCTCCAGACAGATTTGTTTTTGTATTTTTGGTCCAATATGGCTCTTTCAACATTTTGGGTTGCCGACCCCTGGTGTAGTGATAAGTATGACCAGTAGATGGTAGAGATACGTCCATCCATCTATCCATTTTCTACCGCTTGTCCCTTTTTGGGGTCGCGGGGGGTGCTGGAGCCTATCTCAGCTGCATCCGAGTGGAAGGCGGGGTACACCCTGGACAAGCCGCCACCTCATCGCAGAGCCTAAGAGATACGTGTAGACTGCAAATACAATGATTTGCAAATCCTTTTCAACTTATATTCAATTGAATAGACTGCAAAGACAAGATATTTAATGTTCAAACTGAGAAACTTAATTTATTTTTCAAATGATCATTAACTTCCATCTCAGATGAGCTCGGGCCCAGCAAAGCTGGCGGCGTTTCTGGGTGTTGTTTGTAAATGGCTTTTCGATTTGCATTGCTGTTTTTTTTAATGCGGTTGCTTATTTGGGTTTGCTTTTCTGTCCCTAAAATGAAGCAAAATACGATTGTGGCGGCACATACCGATAGTTTGTCCTTTTCTACACGTTTCCTTTTTTCAAATTTTTTTTGCTTTTTTTTACGTTTCCAAGTTATCGCGCCCCCAGTCGACTTGGCTGGCCCCCTAGCGCACCCATGCAAAATGACGCATTTGCAACTACGAGTGATAATTAGTGGCAGTAAGTGGGGGGAAATGCCATTTAAAATACATATGTACAGTATATAGTAATATGGGAAATAGAAATATTAAAAAAAAAGAATTGGATCCGACCTTAGCTGGAAAATGTTTTGAGGGGTGACTCACTGATTGAGTGTAAGACAACCTGCTCATCATGCTAATACTAAAAAAGCCCCTTGAGATAAGACAAATTAACGAGCTAAAAATAGTCATTTACATATCTTGCCACGCATTAATCAGTGATGTTGATCAGCTTGGTGAACTTACTATGTCTCCTTCAACAAACACCGCTGGCAAAAAAAAACATTACTTACTGCATAAATTAATCATGCGATGCAAAAAAGAGATAATTAGATTGTGTTGACTGTGTATACTGTCTCTTTGCAATATATAAGTCAATGTGCAAAATGCACTATTTTATTTGGATTGCAGTTTAAAAATGATTGCATTTAATAATTTATGTTATTCAACATTTGCATGTTGTGCTTAGTATAATAACGTTGCAGTTTTTAACGTATGCACAGTAGAGGTGGGAATGTTTGGGCACCTCACGATTACGATTCAGGAGCTACGATTCGATTAAAAATCGATTATTGATGCATCTTAAATTTATGTATATTGATGCAGTTTTACATTTCTTTTCGTTTCACTAAAAAAGCGTTTATCTATATAGCGTATATGAAAAAAAGATCAAAAATAGACCATTCATCGGCAGTGCACCTTATAATCCGGTGCGCCCTATGGTCTGGAAAATACGGTATATAAGACTTAAATTTTTTTGCGGCTCCAGACAGATTTTTGTTTTGTATTTTTGGTCCAATATGGCTCTTTTAACATTTTGGGTTGCCGATCCCTGGCCGAAGGTTTATGTGTTAAATAAATAATAATCTTTGTGATTAGAGAGAACAATAGAATAGAAAGTACTTTATTGATCCCTGGGGGAAATTCAGCACCACAGTTCGCTCACAATAAACAATAAACACTTAGTGTTTGTGTATAACAATATAAATACAGTCTATTATACAGCATTATTCACATGTGAATAAATGAATACAGTCTATTATACAGCATTATTTACATGTGAATAATATAAATACAGTATTATACGGCATAATTCACATGTGAATAATATAAATACAGTCTATTACAGGGCATAATCACATGTGAATAATTTAAATAAAGTCTATTATACAGCATTATTCACATGTGAATAATATAAATACAGTCTATTATACAGCATTATTCACATGTGAATAATATAAATACAGTCTTTTATACAGCATTATTCACATGTGAATAATATAAATACAGTCTTTTATACAGCATTTCCCACATGTGAATAATATTAATACAGTCCATTATACAGCATTATTCACATGTGAATAATATAAATATAGTATATTATACAGCATAATTCACATGTGAATAATATAAATACAGTCTATTATACAGCATTATTCACATGTGAATAATATAAATACAGTCTATTATACAACATTATTTACATGTGAATAATATAAATACAGTCTTTTATGCAGCATTTTCCACATGTGAATAATATTAATACAGTCTATTATACAGCATAAGTCACATGTGAATAATATAAATACAGTCTATTATACAGCATTATTCACATGTGAATAATATAAATACTGTCTATTATACAGCATTATTTACATGTGAATAATATAAATACAGTCTTTTATACAGCATTTTCCACATGTGAATAATATTAATACAGTCTATTATACAGCATAAGTCACATGTGAATAATATAAATACAGTCTATTATACGGCATTATTCACATGTGAATAATATAAATACAGGCTATTATACAGCATTATTCACATGTGAATACTATAAATACAGTCTATTATACAGCATTATTCACATGTGAATACTATAAATACAGTCTATTATACAGCATTATTCACATGTGAATAATATAAATACGGTCTATTATACATTTAAGCACAGTCAAAAAGGAACAAATGCATTATACAGTCTGATGGCTGTCGGAATGAAGGACTTTCTGTGTCGTTCCGTGTTGCATTTTGGGAGTCTGAGCCTTCCACTGAATGTGCTCATCATTCTTTCCGCCACATTAACACATTATTTCATATCACTTGACAGGGTTGTAAAGTGCATGTAGGTTAGATTAGTATTGAATACAATTAAAATGAAGAGTAGGATTACTAGTTCAGTGATAATATTTGAGTGGACCCCGGGCCCCTGAAGTCAAAATGGTGAAGATTGTCTTGATTTAGGTGACTCTGTTTAGCACACACGTGGTGGGTTTCCTGTTGGTTGTTTTCTTAGAAGCACACTGAAAGAAACCTTAACTGAGATTGGTCGTCTTTTCCCGCCCGAGAGGGATCATTTAATCAAGCGGAGATGCTTTGTGGACACACTGACAGCACCTTTTTGGATTTAGTGGGAACAAATCTTTGGTTCAGAAGAGTTGACATTATCTCTAAATTGTCAAGGTTGTGTCTCATATCCGCTGACTCTTTTTTTTTTCCGAGAAAATGATTTTGTGACAGAGGCATGAGAAAATTCCTCTGGCACTGTTCCCCTAGCATTCAAAAAAGCGGTTATTCATCCTCTACTCAAAAGACCTAACCTCGATCCTGACCTCATGGTAAACTACCGACCGGTGTCCCACCTTCCGTTTATCTCGAAACTCCTCGAAAAAATTATCGCACGGCAGCTAAATGAACACTTAGCGTCTAACAATCTCTGTGAACCTTTTCAATCCGGTTTCAGGGCAAATCACTCTACGGCAGTGGTTGTCAAACTTTTTTTGTCATCCCCCACTTTGGACAAGGGGGAGTTTTCAAGCCCCACCTGCCCCCATCGCCCCAACAGAACGCTAATGCCAAGCTTAACATTTTCAAATTTATCGAACATCAAGTAACATCAAGTTTTATACATTCAAACTCAATAACATAAAATAAAATCAAGTTCAATAATAAATAAAATAACTGTGCAGCTGTGGTATAACTTGCATCAAGTTCAATATCAAATAAAATAACTTGCATCAATTCAATAATAAATAAAACAAAAGTGTTATAACTTGCATCAAGTTCAATAATAAATCAAATAAAGTGTTATAACTTGCATCAAGTTCGATAATAAATCAAATAAAAGTGTTATAACTTGCATCAAGTTCAATAATAAATCAAATAACTTGCATCAAGTTCAATAATAAATAAAACAAAAGTGTTATAACTTGCATCAAGTTCAATAATAAATACAACAAAAGTGTTATAACTTTCATCAAGTTCAATAATAAATCAAAAAAAGTGTTATAACTTGCATCAAGTTCAATAATAAATAAAACAAAAGTGTTATAACTTGCATCAAGTTCAATAATAAATCAAAAAAAGTGTTATAACTTGCATCAAGTTCAATAATAAATCAAATAAAAGTGTTATAACTTGCATCAAGTTCAATAATAAATCAAATAAAAGTGTTATAACTTGCATCAAGTTCAATAATAAATCAAATTATTCTAACTGCTTCCGTCAGTCTACCCCAGGGCAGCTGTGGCTACGAAAGTAGCTTACCACCACCAGGTGTGAATGAATGATGGGTTTTTAAAAAATGTAAAGTGACTTTGGGCACTTAGAAAAGCGCTATATAAATCCCAGTTATTATTATTATTATTATTAAATAACTTGCTTCAAGTTCAATAATAAATGAAAATAAAAATGCCACTTTGCAATCTTTGCCAAAAAAAAGGAGGACAGGGCAAGTGAACATGAGTTTTACAGTACTCCAGCATTAGTGGCTGCAATGAGCCTGTTTTGCACTGCACAGCTTTTCAAATCGGGGTTGCAGGCTTGACACTGCCACTGTTAAAACCTCATTGAATTCGGGGCTGAGCTGCCTTGACGCGAGTGTTTCCCGGTGAATGACACATTGTGTCCAATGCGCATTTGGCGCAACCCTCTTTATTAGAGCCTGCAGCCCGTTTCTTGACTTTGCCATGCGCGCCATCAGAGCAAAAGCCCACACAGTTTTCCCATTTAAGGTCGTGTTCTTTGAGGAAACTGTCCATTATCTCGAACAGCTCATCAGCAGTGGCTCTATTTTTTATGTATTTGCAAAACAGCAAATCCTCGCACAGTGACTCGCCATTCACAAAGCCTCCGCTTAGCCCCGCCCCCATTAGTTACTGTTGCTGTCTGTCAAACTTTCGCTCCTACCTAGAAATGTAAAGCATACAGGAAAAATAAGTAATTTACATTTATCTATATAGCGGATTTCACAGACAGAATCACAAAGTGATTTCCAGTGTGTATAGAAAATGAAAGCATAGTAAAAAAAAAAATCAAAGAATATAATAATAAAAAAATCTAAGTGAAATTTCCTCCCGTTCCTCGCGCCCCACCTGTCATGTCTCTATTCCCCAACAGTGGGGCGCGCCCCACACTTTGAGAAACGCTGCTCTACGGAGACAGCCCTCGCAAAAATGACTAATGATCTATTGCTAACAATGGATTCTGATGCGTCATCTATGTTGCTGCTTCTTGATCTTAGCGCCGCTTTCGATACTGTTGATCATAATATTTTATTAGAGCGTATCAAAACGCGTATTGGGATGTCAGACTTAGCCTTGTCTTGGTTTAACTCTTATCTTACGGACAGGATGCAGTGTGTCTCCCATAACAATGTGACCTCGGACTATGTTAAGGTAACGTGCGGAGTTCCCCAGGGTTCGGTTCTTGGCCCTGCACTCTTTAGTATTTACATGCTGCCGCTAGGTGACATCATACGCAAGTACGGTGTTAGCTTTCACTGTTATGCTGATGACACCCAACTCTACATGCCCCTAAAGCTGACCAACACGCCGGATTGTAGTCAGCTGGAGGCGTGTCTTAATGAAATTAAACAATGGACGTCCGCTAACTTTTTGCAACTCAACGCTAAGAAAACGGAAATGCTGATTATCGGTCCTGCTCAACACCGACATCTATTTAATAATACCACCTTAACATTTGACAACCAAACAATTAAACAAGGCGACTCGGTAAAGAATCTAGGTATTATCTTCGACCCAACTCTCTCGTTTGAGTCACACATTAAGAGTGTTACTAAAACGGCCTTCTTTCATCTACGTAATATCGCTAAAATCCGTTCCACTTTGTCCACAAACGATGCTGAGATCATTATCCATGCGTTCGTTACATCTCGTCTCGATTACTGTAACGTTTTATTTTCGGGTCTCCCTATGTCTAGCATTAAAAGATTACAGATGGTACAAAATGCGGCTGCTAGACTTTTGACAAAAACAAGAAAGTTTGATCATATTACGCCTATACTGGCTCACTTGCACTGGCTTCCTGTGCACTTAAGATGCGACTTTAAGGTTTTACTACTTACGTATAAAATACTACACGGTCAAGCTCCTGCCTATCTTGCCGATTGTATTGTACCATATGTCCCGGCAAGAAATCTGCGTTCAAAGAACTCCGGCTTATTAGTGATTCCCAGAGCCCAAAAAAAGTCTGCGGGCTATAGAGCGTTTTCTATACGGGCTCCAATACTATGGAATGCCCTCACGGTAAAAGTTAGAGATGCTACCTCAGTAGAAGCATTTAAGTCTCATCTTAAAACTCATTTGTATACTCTAGCCTTTAAATAGACTCCCTTTTTAGAGCAGTTGATCTGCCGTTTCTTTTCTTTTCTTTTCTACTCTGCTCCGGGGTGGACCGCTAGCCTGTTCATCGGATGGGGACATCTCTACGCTGCTGACCCGTCTCCGCTCGGGATGGTTCCTGCTGGCCCCACCATGGACTGGACTTTCGCTGATGTGTTGGACTTTCACAATATTATGTCAGACCCACTCAACATCCATTGCTTTCGGTCTCCCCTAGAGAGGGGGGGGGGGTTACCCACATATGCGGTCCTCTCCAAGGTTTCTCATAGTCATTCACATTGACGTCCCACTGGGGTGAGTTTTCCTTGCCCGTATGTGGGCACTGTACCGAGGATGTCGTTGTGGCTTGTACAGCCCTTTGAGACACTTGTGATTTAGGGCTATATAAATAAACATTGATTGATTGATTGATTGAAAATTGGGAGGCTTTTGAAAGGGTTTCTTGTTGTCTAGCAACAGTACGGAGATTGCGGCTCGCCCGTAGCTATGTTGTCGTCCGCTTGGTCTTTTTTTTCTCTCCCTACTACGCCTTGAAGTTATTAAATGTGGTGTACAAATGAAAAGGTTCTCAACCGGCTCAAATACTGATTTGCATTTCCCTCCCCCGCAGGTGTGATGGGCGAGTACGAGCCAAAGATTGAAGTTCAGTTTCCCGAGGTCGTTCACGTTGCCAAAGGGTCCACTGTGAAGCTGGAATGCTTCGCGCTTGGAAAGTAAGGCAACACTTGCATCAGGCTCGGCACACTCACTTGCATATAAAAGGGACAGATATTACTAGAAAGGAAATGTTTTCTCAGGCACCCTCGGCGCTCCCTTTTTTCTCTCCCCCTATGTTAAGCTGAAGTCCTCATGCGTTTCCAGCCAAGACAAGGACTGGCATGGGAATGTTATAAAAAAAACATGCAGAAATTACAAATAAGTTATATTTTAAAAAGCATTTCGTAAAACCTGAACTGGTAGTGTCAGGTTCAAACACTGATGACATCTATTAAACAAGACAAGAGGCAAAGAATTAAACAGAGACAGAATTCAATATTGAGGAGAGTCGTCTGTACACTGTACCCTTATACAGTATCTCAGCACGCTCTGCCAAAAGATTGCACGCCTCCTTCTTTTAGCCACCGCTGTTTCCAAAGGACAAAGGTCGCAAAAAGTTCACAGAAAAGGTCGTAAACAATTCACAGAAAAGGTCAGTTCAAAAAGAGTTCGTAAAATACTTCAAAAAGACGTTCATAAAACGGTTCAAAAGGGAGGATCAAGAAGAGGTCGCCTGGAGGGGAGTCTGGTCCTGCTTCCTCTCCGCTTTGAAGTCCTTGGGTTAGAACAATATCTTTCTGTTGATGACCATACATGAAAGAAAACAGAACACCTTCATTTTGCTTCCCCCCCCCTACACAGTGGAGTTTTAAGAGCCTTACTCTTGGTAGGTTTCAAAGACAGCTTTTGCCTTCTCACCAGACCCTCAATGTAACACAAAGTTTTTGTGATAATTTAGAAACAATTACTCTAACAGGTAGAACCAGTCCGAGTTGGTTTGGTATACTAAGTTAAAAGTTTAGTGATCAGTGTCCCCACCTGCTGTCGCGACTAATCCGACCCCGTTTTAAAGTTAAATGTTAAAGTACCACTGATAGTAACACACACATTTGGTGTGGTGAAATTAACCTCTGCATTTGACCCATCCCCTTGTTCCACTCCAAGGGGGTGAGGAGAGCAGTGAGCAGCAGCGGTGGCCGCGCTCGGGAATCATTTTGGTGATTTAACCCCCCAATTCCAACCATTGATGCTGAGTGCCAAGCAGGGAGGTAAATGGGTCTCATTTTTATAGTCTTTGGTATGACTCGGCCGGGGTTTGAACTCACGACCTACCGCAGACACTCTAACCACAAGGCCACGGAGCAGGCTAATTAAGTAAAAAGGTTGCTTATTGTCTCTTAATTTGCACCAGCACTATATACTAGATACTAGTGTTGTCCCGATACCAATATTTGGGTACCGGTACCAAAATGTATTTTGATACTTTTCGGTACTTTTCTAAATAAAGGGGACCACAAAAATTGCATTATTGGCTTTATTTTAACAAAAAATCATAGGGTACATTAAACATATGTTTCTTATTGCAAGTTTGTCCTTAAATAAAATAGTAAACATACAAGACAACTTGTCTTTTAGTAGTAAGTAAACAAACAAAGGCTCCTAATTTAGTCTGCTGACATATGCAGTAACATATTGTGTCATTTATCATTCTATTATTTTGTCAACATTATTAAGGACAAGTGGTTGAAAATGAATTATTAATCTACTTGTTCATTTACTGTTAATATCTGCTTACTTTCTCTTTTAACTTGTTCTATCTACACTTCTGTTAAAATGTAATAATCACTTATTCTTCTGTTGTTTGGATGTTTTACATGAGTTTTGGATGACACCACAAATTTGGGTATCAATCCGATACCAAGTCGTTATAGGATCATACATTGGTCATATTCAAAGTCCTCATGTGTCCAGGGAAGTTAGTTCCTCGTGTTATAAACATGATATACATTTTTTTTTTTTAAATGAAAATGATGAGGTGGCGACTTGTCCAGGGTGTACACCGCCTTCCGCCCGATTGTAGCTGAGATAGGCTCCAGCACCCTCCGCGACCCCGAAGGGAATAAGCGGTATAAAATGGAAATGGAAAAAAGATTTTGTGATGATAAAAAATATCGATGTAATCATAGTAGTATCAACTATACGCTCCTGTACTTGGTATCATTACAGAGGATGTCAGGTGTAGATTCACCAATGGCGTTTGTTTACATTTTGACGCCGGTGAGCTACGGTGTGTAGTGAAGCATGTTTAGCTATTCCTCGTCCTGCAGGGATGATACTTTCATATATTTTAAACTTAATCTAATATCGCAACAAATATTATATCATCAAACATTCCAAACATCAAAATAAGTACTTAAAGATCTGCTTGACTCATGATTTTGAAGCAACTTATCCATCATATTTTACAATGTAAAAAAAAAATTTTTGGTAAAAACTGGGAGCTCAGTTGCCAGAATTTTACCATAAAAAACAAAACAAAACAAAATGTGTAATATTGTTTTTCCATTTACAGTAATACACCGTAAAAACAATGACCGTAGGTTTGACGGTATTCCCATTTATATTTACATTATACATTTTAAAAAACATTGTACATTTTATGGTAAAATTTCGGCAGCTAAACTTTACTCTAAAATCTACGTATTTTTCTTACAGTTTACGTAAAAATATATAAGAATAAATCATTGTGTAATGAAGCAATTTAAAATATATATATTGTTCACTGTTACAAGCAGCCATAACTGCCATGTGGCCCCAAATTAAAACAGGTTTGACACCCCTGAGGTAGTCTTAAACGCTCTTAATTTAATTCAAGAAACTTTATTATTGAATCTTCACAGCTATATTAATATTATATTCATATTTTTAACATATTTTTATAAATGACATATTTAAATGGAAGAAAAAAAATGAGTTAAACTTTACAAAAGCCAAGGGCTCGCACTTTTTTTAAACATCCCCTCCTTAGACCCTCACCTTTTTACTGTGTTTTGTCCAACAGCAAAAATACCAAGTGAGCCACACCAAAGTGCACACACAGTATAGATATTTTTGGACTTGACCAGAGTAACGAACCACAAGTGTGAGCGCAGGCTCGGATCTGAACATTTTTCATAATATGATTAAAGTTAAAACGTTTGACTTTTACTCACTGGGGTCTGACGTAAATCCTGCAGTTTTTAAAATATTCAGCAGGGGGACCTTATAAGCCCTTGAACCTTTTGTATGACCATAACGTTAGTGTGACCAAGGACACTTTCATCCTGAAAAAGCCTTAAATGTCGTCTTCCTTCCCATATTCTATTTCAACCAAATTACAAATGCCCCTTTTAAGTACAAATTTAGTCAAATCTTAACCATAAAATTACAACATATCAAGAAACCTTGAGTGAATTGTGTTGTTGCCAATATAGCAATAATGGTATGAACTCGGTGATATTCAGCTTTTTAAAAGAAACTCATGTAGTATTACTTTAAGAAATGAAACTTCTGCATTCATTGCGGAAATAATGATGATTCCAGCTTGATTATTGATCAGAACACCTGCACAAGGCTCCGATGTACCGTGAATCCCTGCGTATTCTCAATTCAGCATTGACAACACCACTAATTCAACTTTTTTTAAATGTTTTGTGTCATATGATCTGTCTTCTTGTTTTGTGTTTGTTATAGTTCTCCTATGTTTAAGTCTAATTCTGTTTCAGCGCACTTTCCTTTGTTTACGTTTGGTTGCCAGGTGCGCTGAACTTACACACCAGTTTCTGTTTAGTGATCAGTGTCCCCACCTGCTGTCGCAACTAATCCAACCCTGTTTTATACCCGTCTCGCCGTTTACTCGGTGCAGGTAGAAATAGAGAGCCCCCCATTGACTCCATTATTGTGAGCTGACTTTTTATTTAGTTATTTATTTACGACTTAGAATGCATTAAAAAAGAAAAAGTATATGTGTACTTCTCCTATATATGGATTGTGAATGATAGACAGCACATTTCTTTCTACATGTCTTATTAATGTTTGCGTATTTCCAGTATGACTCATCTGGTAATGGGGTCAGAGTGCAGAAGTGGGTATTCGGAGCGGAATAGTCAAAATGGCTGACTGAATTTGTGGCATTTTGTGATGTTCAGAAGGTATTTTCACATATTTTGCGGAATTTTAAATACAATTGGATATGGTTTAATGGAGACAATGAAACACAATTAATAATTTAAAGTCAACTTGTTTTTCCACTCTACTCGTACTTTAGTGGGACCCCAAAAATATACTGAGGGACCCCATATTTATGACTTGATGGGGTCCCTGGGAAAATTCCTAGCGCCAACACTGATGGAGTATTGGTGCGTGCAAAACAGCAGCGGGCGGCTGTGGCCTGCGGGCTGCTTCTATTACTAATCAGGGCCCTGACTTTGTCACATAGGCTATAAAGCAATCAGAACGCAACATTTTGTTTTTAACTAGTGGGAAAGTCCACCCATCTGTGGTCTTTCTCTCCAAAATAGGCTGTGTTTTTGTTAAGGTTTTTCTTCTCAGAAACCCCACCCATCTCATTCATCCTATTCTGTAGTAATTTATAAATATGTGATAAGATAATAATAACATTATTAATATTTGGTTAATATTCAGGTCACGAGTTGTAAATAAAGTATTGTTTGCAGGTTTTGAATGGTTATTTAGAGAGTTTTGTGGGCAAAATAGAGAGCCATTATTGTGAGCTGACTTTTTATATAGTTATTTATTTACAACTTAGAATGCATAAAAAAAGAAAAACATATGTGTACCTATTCTGTAGTAATTTATAAATATGTGATAAGATGGAAATATCAGCATAAACATTACCTCGTAGTAATGATACGGCATAAATTACATGTTAATTTGAGGTTTAAATGGCTTTATTTAAATGTGTTTATTTGCGACTAGCCGGGATCTATTATAAACTTAAATGTATACCATACTGTATATTTAATATAAATATATTTTGATAGTAAAGCATTTCACATATTTTAAAAAAGCGGACCTGTATTCCTGCTCTGGAGTTTCATGTCTCTCTCCTTGAGTCCAGTGCAGTATAAACTATAGTTAGCTCTAGGTTATCAATGCTAAAAATACTTAGTCTGCGTTAGCACTTATAATAACAACATTATTAATATTTGGTTAATATTCAAGTCACGAGATGTAAATAAAGTATTGTTTGCGGGTTTTGAATGGTTATTTAGAGAGTTTTGTGGGCAAAATAGAGAGCCCCTATTAACTACATTATTGTGAGCGGACTTTTTGTTTATTTATTTATTTACGACTTGCATAATAAAAGAAAAAGATATGTGTACCTATTCTGTAGTAATTTATAAATATGTGATGAGATGGAAATAACAGCATAAACATTACCTCGTAGTAATATTACAGCATAAATGACATGTGCAGCATAAACTACAGTTAGCTTTCAGTTATCAATGCTAAAAATACTTAGTCTGCGTTAGCACTTATAATAACAACATTATTAAAATTTGGTTAATATTCAGGTCACGAGATGTAAATAAAGTATTGTTTGCAGGTTTTGAATGGTTATTTAGAGAGTTTTGTGGGCAAAATAGAGAGCAGAGCCCCTATTGACTCCATTATTGTGAGCAGACTTTTTATTTTCGTACTTATTTACGACTTAGGATGCATAATAAAAGAAAAATATATATGTACCTATTCTGTAGTAATTTATAAATATGTGATGAGATGGAAATAACAGCATAAACATTACATCGTAGTAATATTACAGCATAAATGACATGTGCAGCATAAACTACAGTTAGCTCTCAATTATCAATGCTAAAAATACTTGGTCTGCGTTAGCACTTATAATAACAACATTATTAATATTTGGTTAATATTCAGGTCATGAGATGTAAATAAAGTATTGTTTGCGGGTTTTGAATGGTTATTTAGAGAGTTTTGTGGGCAAAATAGAGAGCCCCTATTGACTCCATTATTGTGAGCAGACTTTTTATTTATTTATTTACGTCTTAGGATGCATAATATAAGAAAAATATATATGTACCTATTCTGTAGTAATTTATAAATATGTGATGAGATGGAAATAACAGCATAAACATTACATCGTAGTAATATTACGGCATAAATGACATGTGCAGCATAAACTACAGTTAGCTCTCAGTTATCAATGCTAAAAATACTTGGTCTGCGTTAGCACTTATAATAACAACATTATTAATATTTGGTTAATATTCAGGTCATGAGATGTAAATAAAGTATTGTTTGTGGGTTTTGAATGGTTATTTAGAGAGTTTTGTGGGCAAAATAGAGAGCAGAGCCCCTATTGACTCCATTATTGTGAGCGGACTTTTTATTTATTTACGTATTAGGATGCATAATAAAAGAAAAATATATGTGTACCTATTCTGTAGTAATTTATAAATATGTGATAAGATGGAAATAACAGCGTAAACATTACATCGTAGTAATATTCCAACATAAATTACATGTTGATTTGAGGTTTAAATGGCTAAGCGTTGCAATTCACAGGAAGGGGTTTCTCGATTACTTGTGTTTATTTGCGACTAGCAGGGATCTATTATAAACTTAAATGTATACCATACTGTATATTTAATATAAATATATTTTGATAGTAAAGCATTTCACATATTTTAAAAAAGCGGACCTGTATTCCTTCTCTGGAGTTTTCATGTCTTAAAATGTACTAAAAGTAGTGGCTGGCAATTTGTTACTCTAATAGCTTCATATTTTTCACTCCACTTTGCTTTATGCTTTTAGGGGATTTATAAAAAAAAAAGAAAGAAGAATACTGGGGAAAAAAGTTAACTATACGAAATGCTTTTATTTTGTCATTAGCCCTGTGCCTTCCATTAGCTGGAGAAAAGTGGACGCCACACCTTTCCCGAGGAAGGTGGACATGAGGAAAGCGAGCGGCGTTCTGGAAATCCCTTACTTCCAACAGGAGGATGCTGGCACGTACGAGTGTGTGGCGGAGAATTCCAGGGGAATGAACACCGTGAAAGGAAAGCTCTCGTTCTATGGTAAGTTCTCTGGCGTTCCAATGGTCCGTCAATATTTAACCTCTGCACACCACATACTGGGAACCAGTGTCCTCTGCAGTGGACATTGTGTTTTCCGTAAACGAGCGATTTATTTCCGTGATTTGTAACTCCGACAAAAGACATGAACCAAAAGGACGCTGCACTGCAAAAACTGAAATCTAAGTAAGATGAAATATCTCAAATAAGGGTGATATTTGCTTATTTTCTGTCTGATAAGATAATTCTTCTCACTAAGCAGATTTGATGTTAAGAGTGTTTTACTTGTTTTAAGTGTTTCGGTCCTAAATGATCTCAGGAAGATATTACAGCTTGTTGCTGAGATTTGATGACCTATATTGAGTAAAACATGCTTGAAACTAGAATATCAACTGTTGCAAAGCTGTATAAAAAGTATAAAACTACTTTTTTTAAGTAATAATTTCTTACTTCAAGCATGAAAAAAAAAAATCATGATTTTGACACAATTAATTGATTGATTCATTGATTGAAACTTTTATTAGTAGATTGCACAGTACAGTACATATTCAGTACAATTGACCACTAAATGGTAACACCCGAATAAGTTTTTCAACTTGTTTAAGTCAGGGTCCACTTAAATCAATTCATGGTAATTGTGTCTCATAATTAAAACAGATGACAGCCAAATGAACTTTGCTGTTTTATTTTCAATGAAACAATAGAAAATACGTACTCATATATTAGTACAGTTGGCACAGTACAGCAAACTGACAGTTGATATTTAAACATTTGACATTTCAAACCATTTTCAACAGAAATAGTTCATGCACATTCAGATAAATACCTCAAAATTACAATTAAAAAAATGTTGCACTAATTGACTGAAAGAGCACGCACTTGGCGTGATGATGTCATGTTATCGATGGAAAAATGCATTTTTAGACCATATGATTTGCATGAGCGGCTAAGAAACTTGTTGCCTTCCCATTAAGAACAATAAATTAGTTTTTAGTATAAGTTTGCTGGTTTCAAGAAATGTAATGCCGAGCGCATATCATTACGTCAAGATAACGGCACTAGCATTTACTTAATTTAAGAATATTTTTCAAAATATTGAGCAAAAAGGTCTCTTTTTTTTCTACCAAGAAAAGTGCACTTGTTATTAGTGAGTATATGCTTATTTTAAGGTATTTTTGGGTTCATTGAGGTTAGCTAATTTTACTTGTTTTGGAAAGTTTTGACAAGCCACATTTTCTTGTTCTATTGGCAGATCATTTTGCTTAGTTCAAATAAAATACCCCTAATTTTTGTATTTTTATATATTTTCTTGTTTTTGAACACTGACTTTTTGCAGTGTGGTTCTCAGGATGATATCCCTATCCGTATCTGCAGAAACCGTCGACACTCGGGTGTGTCACGAGTGTGGCTTTCATGAGAAGAGTTTCGTTTTAACCGCCCATCAAAATGATTAAAGACTGTCAGCCATGATGCCTCTAATATTTTAATCCAGATTAAAAGGGTTTATGGGGATGACGCCCAGCCCTTGCGCCCGACCTTGTTGGTGAGCTTTGTATTGGGTTCCACCAGATGGCCACATGGCTGACGTCCTTCCAACTTCACCGGAGATCAGAGCTTTTAAAATGCTCTACACGGAGACCAGTGGCACATATGTCAGGGACCTAATCTGCCCCACGGCATCTGGATTGATAGGGAGGGTGTGGGGGGGTCAGTGGATCCACTCTTGTTGCCGACAGTCCAGTTGACCACTCAGATCTGTAGGCAGTATCGTACCTGTTATCATAGTTTTATTAGTGATGCTCCCAGTGCAGGAAATATATTCTAATATGTATTCTCAGAAAATGGTCTCTTATTCAAACGACCTTCATCATTATATGCTCTCAGACTTACAAAACCCAAAACCGCTGAAGTGGGCACGTTGTGTAAATGGTAAATAAAAAGACAATACAATGATTTGCAAATCCTTTTCAACCTATATTCAATTGAATAGACTGCAAAGACAAGATACTTAACGTTCGAACTGTAAAAGTTTGTTAACCAGCTATTGCAAGGAATTTAGGGATTTCACCATCTACGGTCCGTGATATCATCAAAAGGTTCAGAGAATCTGGAGAAATCACTGCACGTAAGCAGCAAGGCTGAAAACCAACATTGAATGCCCGTGACCTTCGATCCCTCAGGCGGTACTGCATCAAAAACCGACATCAGTGTGTAAAGGATATCACCACATGGGCTCAGGAACGCTTCAGAAAACTACTATCAGTAACTACAGTTTGTCGCTACATCTGTACGTGCAAGTTAAAACTGTACTATGCAAAGCAAAAGACATTTATCAACAACACCCAGAAATGCCGCCGGCTTCGCTGGGCCCGAGCTCATCTAAGATGGACTGATGCTAAGTGGAAAAGTGTTCTGTGGTGTGACGAGTCCAAATTTCAAATAGTTTTTGGAAACTGTGGACATTGTGTCAAAGAGGAAAAGATCCATCCGGATTGTTCTAGGCGCATAGTTCAAAAGCCAGCATCTGTGATGGTATGGGGGTGTATTAGTGCCCAAGACATGGGTAACTTACACATCTGTGAAGGCACCATCAATGCTGAAAGGTACATACAGGTTTAAGAGCATCATATGTTGCCATCCAAGCAACGTTATCATGGACGCCCCTGCTTATTTCAGCAAGACAATGCCAAGCCACGTGTTACAACAGTGTGGCTTCATAGTAAAAGAGTGCGGGTACTAGACCGGCCTGCCTGTAGTTCGGACCTGTCTCCCATTGAAAATGTGTGCCGCAATATGAAGCCTAAAATACGGCAGAGACCCTCGGACTGTTGAACAACTTAAGCTGTATACATCAAGCAAGAATGGGAAAGAATTCCACCTGAAAAGCTTCAGAAATTGGTATTTTACATACAGATAATGTGTCGTGAGACATGCAAATATAAATTAAATACACAGAGGACATAAGTAAAGGAAATTAAAAGAGCCCAAATATACCTACAAACGAGGCATAATGACGCAATATGTACATACAGCTAGCCCAAATAGCATGTTAGCGTCGATTATCTCGCAGTCATGGATTGACCAAATATGCCTGAGTAGCACTCCAGCAAATCAATAAAATCTACAAAGCTCACCTTTGTGCATTCACGCACAGCATAGAACGTTTGGTGGACAAAATGAGACAAAGGAGTGGCATAGAACACATCTTTCTGTGGCAGCGTCGGAGAAAGTTGTACATGTAAACAAACTGTGATGAGTTTAAGGATCGTTGAAATTAGTAGGACAAAACGGTGCTTGCCAAATACTCTCATCAGTGAAGAATGTTTAATACAATAATAAACAGTGGGATTTCTAACAAATAGGAAGGTTTGTGTCATGTTTGTTCGACAGAAAATACTGTATATTAAAACAAAAAATATATGTTTTTCTTCATCTTTTTCAATTTTCACACATCTCTAAAAGAGGTCCAGGGAGCCTCTAGGGCAGGCCTGGGCAATTATTTTGACTCGGGGGCCAAATTTTGAGAAAAAAATGTGTCTGGGGGCCGGTATATCTATTTTTAGGAACACTAATACAAAACCTCACAATAATGTCTAAATGCTAAAAACGTTATGATAGGCCGCCATAAAAAAACGGAATGGAATTTTACATTTTTTTACTGAATGAGACACCCAGAACGTACTTGAAAATAAAGAATGTGGGATTTACAATATTAACTAAAACAAAAACAAACAAAAAAAAACAATATTAACTATGAACAATAAAACACTGAATACTGAAAACATATGAAACTGTACATGGAAAAAATCCCAGCCTTTTTCTGAGATTTTTTTTTTTAAGTACAAAAACAGGCTAAACTTCTCGCCTACTTTTTACCCTCTTTCGATTTTGTCGTTTTTTTTCCTGGTCGACCAAAACACCTCCATCTCGTTAGTAGTTGCGCCATGACTTTAGAGGCGGAATTTTCAAGAAATGTGTCCGAGACAAAATGAGCTACTATGGGACACTGTCGGGGCAAAGAACGTCGCACCCCCCTCTCGATTGACATATTTTACAATTAAGCGAAACGCAACAAAAATGCAACAAACAGCAGAATATGAACTTTGTATTAGGGCTGTGAATCTTTGGGTGTCCCACGATTCAATTCAAAATCGATTCTTGGGGTCACGATTCGATTCAGAATCGATTTTTTTTTTTAATTCAACATGATTCTAGATTCAAAAACGTTTTGTTTTTTTTGTAATTTTTTTTTGTAATTTTTTTTTTTTTAATGAAAACAATACACAACAATACCATAATAATGCAATACAATTTCAAAACAAAACCCGACCCAGCAACATTCATAATAGCAATAAACAGAGCAATTGAGGAGACACAAACATGACACGGAACAATCTAAAAGTAGTGAGACAAAAATAAATTTTATTAACAACAGTATCAATATTAGTAACAATTTCAACATAGCACAGACAAAAATTAATATTATCAACAACAGTATCAATATTAGTAACAATTTCAACATAGCAGTGATTAAAAATCCCTCATTGATATCATCATTACAAACATTAATTTTAAAAAAAAAATACAAAAAATGAACAATAGTGTCACAGTGACTTACACTTGCATCGCATCTCATAAACTAAATGTCTAATGATAATGTCAATGAGGGATTTTTAATCACTGCTATGTTGAAATTGTAACTAATATTGATACTGTTGTTGATGATATTCATTTTTGTTTCACTACTTTTGGTTTGTTCTGTGTCGTGTTTGTGTCTCCTCTCAATTGCTCTGTTTATTGCAGTTCTGAGTGTTGCTGGGTTGGGTTTGGTTTTGGAATTGGATTGCATTGTTATGGTATTGCTATGTATTGTTTTGTTGGATTGATTAATTAAAAAAATAATAATAATAATACATTTTGAAAAATTACAAAAAATTGATTTTTTAAAAATGAGAATCGATTCGGAATCGCACAACATGAGAATTGCGATTCGAATTCCAATCGATTTTTTCCAACACCCCTACTTTGTATAGTTCAAGACTTAAAGGCCTATTGAAACCCACTACTACCGACCACGCAGTCTGATAGTTAATATATCAATGATGAAATCTTAACATTGCAACACATGCCAATACGGCCGGGTTAACTTATAAAGTGACTTTTAAAACTTCCCGAGTAATATCCGGCTGAAACGTCGCGGTGTGATGACGTATGCGCGTGACGAAGTCAGAGTAACGGAAGTTATGGTACCCGTAGAATCCTATACAAAAAGCTCTGTTTTCATTTCATAATTCCACAGTATTTTGGACATCTTTTGCAATTTGTTTAATGAACAATGAAGGCTGCAAAGAAGACAGTTGTAGGTGGGATCAGTGTATTAGCAGCGGACTACAGCAACACAACCAGGAGGACTTTGTTGGAGCGCTAGCCGCGCTAGCCGCGCTAGCCGTGCCAGCCGCCGACCTCACCTTGACTTCCTACGTCTCCGGGCCGCCAAACGCATCGGGTGAAGTCCTTCGTCCTTCTGCCGATCGCTGGAACGCAGGTGAGCACGGGTGTTGATGAGTAGATGAGGGCTGGCTGGCGTAGGAGGAGAGCTAATGTTTTTAGCATAGCTCTGTGAGGTCCCGTTGCTAAGTTGCTAAGTTAGCTTCAATGGCGTCGTTAGCACAGCATTGTTAACCTTCGCCAGCCTGGAAAGCATTAACCGTGTATTTACATGTCCACGGTTTAATAGTATTGTTGATTTTCTATCTATCCTTCCTTCTATCCTTTATTTTTTTGTTTCTATATGCAGTTAAAGCACGATGCTATCACGTTAGCTCGTAGCTAAAGCATTTCGCCGATGTATTGTCGTGGAGATAAAAGGCACTGAATGTCCATTTTGCGTTCTCGACTCTCATTTTCAAGAGGATATAGTATCCGAGGTGGTTTAAAATACAAATCCGTGATCCACAATAGAAAAAGGAGAGTGTGGAATCCAATGAGCCAGCTTGTACCTAAGTTACGGTCAGAGCGAAAAAAGATACGTCCATCACTGTCTCTCAAGTCCTTCACTGTAACGTTCCTCATCTACGAATCTTTCATCCTCGCTCAAATTAATGGGGTAATCATCACTTTCTCGGTCCGAATCTCTCTCGCTCCATTGTAAACAATGGGGAATTGTGAGGAATACTAGCTCCTGTGACGTCATGCTACTTCCGGTACAGGCAAGGCTTTTTTTTATCAGCGAGCAAAAGTTGCGAACTTTATCGTCGATTTTCTCTATTAAATCCTTTCAGCAAAAATATGGCAATATCGCGAAATGATCAAGTATGACACATAGAATGGATCTGCTATTCCCGTTTAAATTTTAAAAAATCATTTCAGTAGGCCTTTAAGAGTCATTAGAAAACATCACTGCACATCATAATGGCAGCTACACTTTCCATCTTAAAGATCTAAAAAAAATATTTGGGAATGTCCGGCGGGCCAGATTGAAAAGCTTAACGGGCCGCGTGTGGCCTCCGGGCCTGAATTTGCCCAGGTCTGCTCTAGGGCGTTGCTAAAGATGCGCGCGGGTTGCTGACCCCCGTTCTATGGCATGGGTTCCTCCTAAATACTGGATGATATGATTTAATTACATTTTTATTGGAAGAATAGCCAAAATGCAATATTGTTTTACCACCTGTGTTCCAATGACGCAGGTTAATGCTCTGGAAACAACTACAAAATAGATTTTCTTCCCACCTTTATTACTGATTTTCTTCCCTTGCATCACGCTGTGTCAGCTGTCAGAGAGGATATATGTGGGCCATTAAGCACTTTGCCATTATTTACAACTTCACTGAAAGTTCCGGGTCTCTCTCCCTTTAAAAAAAACCCCGGAGTACATAGTGATCTGCAGGGGCTGCTCCTATCGAGCTGCCAGTCCTTTTTCATTTTGATGTGTTTTGTCTCCTCTTTCTTCCCTCGCAATACTGTCTGCAGCCAGGTGATAAAATCAGTAATCTTATTTTGAGCCCGCTTTGAATTAAGCTTTTGAAAGATTTGTCAGCAGCGTACGCCAATGAGGGAATCGATAAGGTATCTCGTGTGCATCCAAGTAAGCTGTAAGGGGGCGGAGAGAGTCTGGCTCTGAGACAGAGAGAAATGAACATGGTACTTTGTGGTGGGTCTAGTAGTGGGCCTGGTTCACCCACAATTTCTATTAACATTCCTAATTAAATTATCATTAGATAGATCTACAAACCCCATTTCCATATGAGTTGGGAAATTGTGTTAGATGTAAATATAAACGGAATACAATGATTTGCAAATCATTTTCAACCCATATTCAGTTGAATATGCTACAAAGACAACATATTTGATGTTCAAACTCATAAACTTTTTTTATTTTTGCAAATAATCATTAACTTTAGAATTTGATGCCAGCAACACGTGACAAAGAAGTTGGGAAAGGTGGCAATAAATACTGATCAAGTTGAGGAATGCTCATCAAACACTTATTTGGAACATCCCACAGGTGAACGGGCTAATTGGGAACAGGTGGGTGCCATGATTGGGTGTAAAAGCAGCGTCCATGAAATGATCAGTCACTCACAAACAAGGATGGGGCGAGGGTCAACACTTTGTGAACAAATGCGTGAGCAAATTGTCGAACAGTTTAAGAACAACATTTCTCAACGAGCTATTGCGAGGAATTCAGGGATTTCACCATCCACGGTCCGTAATATCATCAAAAGGTTCAGAGGATCTGGAGAAATCACTGCACGTAAGCGATGATATTACGGATCTTCGATCCCTGCATCAGAGAGTGACATCAGTGTGTAAAGGATATCACCACATGGGCTCAGAAACACTTCAGAAAACACTTTTAGTAACTACAGTCGGTCGTTACATCTGTAAGTGCAAGGTAAAACTCTACTATAGCAAATCGAAAGCCATTTATCAACAACACCCAGAAACGCTGGCGGCTTCGCTGGGCCCCAGCTCATCTAAGATGGACTGATGCAAAGTGGAAAAGTGTTCTGTGGTCTGACAAGTCCACATTTGTAATTGTTTTTGGAAACTGTGAAACTGTCCTCCAGACCAAAGAGGAAAATAACCATCCGGATTGTTATAGGCGCATAGTTGAAAAGCCAGCATCTGTGATGGTATGGGGGTGTATTAGTGCCCAAGGCATGGGTAACTTACACATCTGTGAAGGCACCATTAATGCTGAAAGGTACATACAGGTTTTGCAGCAACAT
This sequence comes from Entelurus aequoreus, assembly GCF_033978785.1. Classification (NCBI taxonomy): domain Eukaryota; kingdom Metazoa; phylum Chordata; class Actinopteri; order Syngnathiformes; family Syngnathidae; genus Entelurus; species Entelurus aequoreus. Next base: position 20,685,147 of record NC_084731.1, on the reverse strand, counting down.
ATGTTGCCATCCAAGCAACGTTATCAGGGACGCCCCTGCTTATTTCAGCAAGACAATGCCAATCCACGTGTTACAACATTGGACTTCATAGTAAAAGAGTGCGGGTACTAGACTGGCCTGCCTGTAGTCCAAACCTGTCTCCCATTGAAAATGGGTGGCGCATTATGAATCCTAAAATACCTGTTGAACAACTTGAGCTGTACATCAAGCAAGAATGGGAAAGAATTCCACCTGAAAAGCTTCAAAATGTGTCTCCTCAGTTCCCAAACGTTTACTGAGTGTTGTTAAAAGGAAAGGCCATGTAACACAGTGGTAAAAATACCCCTGTGCCAACTTTTTTTGCAATGTGTTGCTGCCATTAAATTCTAAGTTAATGATTATTTGCACAAAAAAAAAAAATAGTTTCTGAGTTCGATCTTTAAATATCTTGTCTTTGCAGTCTATTCAAGTGAATATAAGTTGGAAAGGATTTGCAAATCATTGTATTCTGTTTTTATTTACGAATTACACAACGTGCCAACGTCACTGGTTTTGGGTTCTGTATGATAGTTGCTGGGGGTATACACAGGGTATATCCGGTAAGTGTTGTGGTTGCTATCGACGCTAAAATTCTGGAACTAAATTGTATTAATGGAGAAAAACTAGCGTTTGATTTGTTAGTGGCTTAATGTACCTTGGACATCTCTTACTCAATGAGCTTAGCCTTGATGCGATTCAACAAGAAATAATGCATAGCCAAACCTGTGCTAGAGTCCTATGGATGGAGCTTAACATATATCCATCTTATCTTCAAGTAGACTGTAAGCAAACATAAGTATTCCAGGCAGGCCCTGCTGGTCTGCAGCTTCATTTCTTCTACTCAGTCTTCTATATCCCTTAACCCCCGCGTACAAGTATACTTGAGCTCATATCCACTGTATGCTTAAGTTCTGTGGGTCTTAAGATATTCTGTTTTTTATATCATTGGGCAACCGGAGGAAGGTCTGAAGGAGATTGTCTGGTCTCAGCAGATGTAGCCGTCCAACCTGAACAGACGGGTGGGGTTTAGTGGAGGGAGGTCCGAATGAGAGATGCGTGTGAACCTGGAGAACAAGATCATCTGACCAGGCTATCATCAGGGCTTCCATGTTTATTGCGAGAATAGCCTTGTCATTAAATCCAGAATTTAAAAACAATGTGTGTGTACTGGTAGGGATGTGAACCTTACAGCAACTCACAATTCAATTCCATTCTGATTCTTTGGGTGATTATTTGAGTCAGAATCGATTCTTGATTGAACGCAGTTTCCAATGTGAACAAATTATCGCAATGTGTTATTTAGGATATTAATTAAAATTAGGCTGTCAAATGATTAAAATGTTCGTGATTATTCGCAGTTTTGTTACTCAGACTCAAAACTAATCGCAATGAATATATTTTTTCTTTATTTATAAATTTACCCTAGACAATAATATATATTAATTTTCGAATTTTTATTTCCGTAACTGAACAATTAGTTTACCGTATTTTTCGGACTTTAAGTCGCAGTTTTTTTCATAGTTTGGCCGGGGGTGCGACTTATACTCAGGAGCGACTTATGTGTGAAATTATTAACACATTACCGTAAAATATCAAATAATATTATTTAGCTCATTCACGTAAGAGACTAGACGTATAAGATTTCATGGGATTTAGCGATTACGAGTGACAGATTGTTTGGTAAACGTATAGCATGTTCTATATGTTATAGTTATTTGAATAGTCATAGTTTTGATGCCTTCAGTGACAATCTACAATGCAAGTAGTCATGAAAATAAAGAAAACACTTTGACATGAGAAGGTGTGTCCGAACTTTTGTACCGTACGTGTATATATATATATATATATATATATATATATATATATATATATATATATATATATATATATATATATACACACACTACCGTTCAAAAGTTTGGGGTCACATTGAAATGTCCTTATTTTTGAAGGAAAAGCACTGTACTTTTCAATGAAGATAACTTTAAACTAGTCTTAACTTTAAAGAAATACACTCTATACATTGCTAATGTGGTAAATGACTATTCTAGCTGCAAATGTCTGGTTTTTGGTGCAATATCTACATAGGTGTATAGAGGCCCATTTCCAGCAACTATCACTCCAGTGTTCTAATGGTACAATGTGTTTGCTCATTGGCTCAGAAGGCTAATTGATGATTAGAAAACCCTTGTGCAATCATGTTCACACATCTGAAAACAGTTTAGCTCGTTACATAAGCTACAAAACTGACCTTCCTTTGAGCAGATTGAGTTTCTGGAGCATCACATTTGTGGGGTCAATTAAACGCTCAAAATGGCCAGAAAAAGAGAACTTTCATCTGAAACTCGACAGTCTATTCTTGTTCTTAGAAATGAAGGCTATTCCACAAAATTGTTTGGGTGACCCCAAACTTTTGAACGGTAGTGTATATAGTTATATTTTCATAAAGACGAGGAAAAACAGGCTACAACAGCAACAAACATGGCGGTAGACGCAAAGTTAAATCATGAAATGCAACCTTACCCGAGCAAAAACGACGCATATTTATCCAGGAGAGTCTTGATACCATCTTCATTGACCCAGTCACACACACAAAAGGTGTAGACCGTCATGTTTTATATATATATATATATATATATATATATATATATATATATATATATATATATATATATATATATATATATATATATATATATATATATATATATATATATATATTTATATTCTAAAATATACCGGTATTATACTTAATATCGGTATATTTCATATATATATATATATATATATATATATATATATATATATATATATATATATATATATATATATATATATATATATATATATATATATATATATATATATATATATATATACTTTCTAAAATATACCGGTATTATACTTAATACCGGTATATTTCATATATATATATATATATATATATATATATATATATATATATATATATATATATATATATATATATATATATATATATATATATATATATATATATATATATATATGTATTTTTTTCTTTTGTATTTTTTAATTTTTTTTAAAGTATTATTATTATTATTATTTATTTATTTATTTTTTTTTAAATATTCCACAGTCAACTGTCGGCTTTATTATAAGAAAATGGAAGCATTTGGGAACAACAGCAACTCAGCCACTAAGTTGTAGGCCACGTAAACTGACAGAGAGGGGTCAGCGGATGCTGAAGCGCATAGTGCAAAGAGTCTTTCGGCACAGTCAGTTGCTACAGAACTACAGTTGCTTGACCTTCCAATTAGCCCACGTACAGTATGCAGAGAGCTTCATCTAAGCCATACATCAGCAAGTCCAGTGCAAAGCGTGGGATGCAGTGGTGTAAAGCTACTGGACTCTAGAGCAGTGGAGACGCCTTCTCTGGAGTGATGAATCACACTTTTCCATCTGGCAATCTGATGGACCAGTCTGGGTTTGGAGGTTGCCAGGAGAACTATACATTTTGGACTGCATTGTGCCGAGTGTGAAATTTGGTGGAGGAGGAATTATGGTGTGGGGTTGTTTTTCAGGAGTTGGGCTTGGCCCCTTAGTTCCAGTGAAAGCTCCAGAATACCAAAATATGTTGGACAATTCCATGCTCCCAACCTTGTGGGAACAGTTTGGAGCGGGCCCCTTCCTCTTCCAACATGACTGTGCACCAGTGCCCAAAGCAAGGTCCATAAAGACACGGATGACAGAGTCTGGTGTGGGTGAACTTGACTGGCCTGCACAGAGTCCTGACCTGAACCCGATAGAACTCCTTTGGGATGAATTAGAACAGAGACTCGAGAGCCAGGCCTTCTCGACCAACATCAGCTTTTGGAAGAATGGTGGAAAAATCCTATAAACACACCCCGCAACCTTGTGGACAGCCTTCCCAGAAGAGTTGAAGCTGTAATAGCTGCGAAAGGTGGACCGACATCATATTGAACCCTATGGGTTAGGAATGCGATGGCACTTCAAGTTCATATGTGAGTCAAGGCAGGTGGCCAAATACCTTTTGGCAATATAGTGTACTTCAGTAGTAAACAATAGGGATGCAACAGTATTCGGACAATCATAAAAATATTGTGATAAATAATCGTGATCTTTTTATTTTTTTTGTCATATCGCCCAGACCCTACTAGAAAGTAGATGCCAATTAGAGCATGTTTTTGACTGTTACTGAAAAGCCTGTAAAAGGTCAGTCCTTGAGAGTGACATTAGGTGAGGTCTGTGAAATGGAAAAGTGCAGTCAGCCATTACTCTTTTCCTGTCACTGGTCCTGTGCGATAGTAGCTTGACCTACACACTATCCACTACGTCCAGAGAGCTCTGTGGAGCTGGCTTTATCTCACCACACCGCTGCACTTTTCCCCGTATTTGTTAACGAGCTTTAAGTAACCCGCCGTGACACCGGAAAACGCAATCCTTCCTCTATGCGAGTATATCATCATTTTACATTTTATGGTACAAGCTGCGCCCGAATCGTGTATGGATCGCAGTTTTTATTGCATCTGTGGTTCCATTACAATTAGAAACTTAACCAAAGACATAAAAATGTTTTTTGACAAAGCGCAATAAACATGTGATCAAAGTTTTAATGTGAGGACATTGAGGTCGTAAAACCATTACACAATTATTCTTCTATGTATTCATTAATGTTAATCCTCAAAGTAAACATAACAGGAATATGTTATGATAGGTGACCACAGGCCAGGACAGAAATATTGTTACAAAAGTTATTTTAATGAAAAAAACAACAACTTTGTTTTGTAGAAAGGTGGGTGAAATTAGGGCCGTGCTTTTTAATTGCCTTTTTTAATTAAACTATGTTGTCATTATCGGAGAGCCACACTAATTAATTGTATTGTTTATCACCAGTTCAGTCCTGGCTTTTAGACGTATTCGGGCAGAAGACTTAAAAATGAAAGACATAAAATATGGATTGAAGAGCATCATTCAAGGACAAATTCTCAATTACAGTAGTAGCGACCTGTTGAACCCGGTTTGATTTAAAATTACTGTTTAAAAAAAAAAAGATGATTTTAATGTGCAACAAAATTAATCCAAAAAACAATATAGCAGCAAGGAATTAAAAGCAGTGAGACAAAAATGTTATGATTAACACAATGAACGGAGTGAATACCATCATTCAAGGACAAATTCTCAATTACAGGGTTCAATATGATGTCGGTCCACCTTTCGCAGCTATTACAGCTTCAACTCCTCTGGGAAGGCTGTCCACAAGGTTGCGGAGTGTGTTTATAGGAATGTTCCACCATTCTTCCAAAAGCGCATTGGTGAGGTCACACACTGATGTTGGTCGAGAAGGCCTGGTTCTCGGTCTCCGTTCTAATTCATCCCAAAGGTGTTCTATCGGGTTCAGGTCAGGACTCCGTGCAGGCCAGTCAAGTTCATCCACACCAGACTCTGTCATCCATGTCTTTACGGACCTTGCTTTGTGTACTGGTGCACAGTCATGTTGGAAGAGGAAGGGGCTCGCTCCAAACTGTTCCCACAAGGTTGGGAGCATGGAATTGTCCAAAATGTTTTGGTATCCTGGAGCATTCAAAGTTCCTTTCACTGTAACTAAGGGGCCAAGCCCAACTCCTGAAAAACAACCCCACACCATAATTCCTCCTCCGTCAAATTTCACACTCGGCTCAATGCAGTCCGAAATGTACCGTTCTTCTAACCCAAACTGGTCCAACAGATTGCCAGATGGAAAAGCGTGATTCATCACTCCAGAGAAGGCGTCTCCACTGCTCTAGAGTCCAGTGGCGACATGCTTTACACCACTGCATCTGATGCTTTGCATTGGACTTGGTGATGTATGGCTTAGATGCAGCTGCACGGCCATGGAAACCCATTCCATGAAGCTCTCTGCGTACTGTACGTGGGCTAATTGGAAGGTCACATGAAGTTTGGAGCTCTGTAGCAACTGACTGTGCAGAAAGTCTGCGAACTCTTTGCACTATGCGCTTCAGCATCTACTGACACCTTTCTGTCAGTTTACGTGGCCTACCACTTTGTGGCTGAGTTGCTGTTGTTCCCAAACTCTTCCATTTCCGGGCCAAGTGATTAGGACACCTGATTCTGATCATTTGGATGGGTGGCCAAATACATTTGGCAATATAGTGTGTGTGTATATATATATATATATATATATATATATATATATATATATATATATATATATATATATATATATATATATATATATATGGAGAAGGAGGAGCAGACAACCTGGATGGACAAGCCCATACATGGCATGTACCACCGTCAGATAGAGGAAGTGGCTGATATCAAGAAATCCTACCAGTGGCTGGAAAATGCAGGACTGGCAGACAGCACAGAGGCACTAATCATGGCAGCACAAGAACAGGCCATAAGCACAAGAGCCATAGAGGCCAGGATCGACCAGCGTAGATCAGACCCAAGATGCAGACTGTGCAAAAAAGCCCCTGAGACAGTCCAGCACATAGTAGCAGGCTGTAAGACGCTCGCTGGATCAGCGTACATGGAGAGGCACAACCAAGTGGCTGGGATAGTATACAGGACATCTGCAACCAGTATAGAATAGAAGTACCCAAATCCCAATGGGCCATACCACAGAAGGTGGCTGAGAACAACAGGGCCAAGGTTCAGCTTCCAGACTGACCAACAGCTCCTGGCTAACCAACCGGACATAGAGGCGGTGGACAAAGAGCAGAAAAGGGTGGTGGTGATAGATGTGGCAATCCCAGCTGACGGCAACATCAGGAAGAAGGAAAACGAGAAACTTGAGAAGTACTAAGGGTTGAAAGAGCGGCTGGAACGGATGTGGAAGGTCAAGGCTAGTGTGGTCCCCGTGGTAGTGGGGGCGCTTGGGGCAGTAATTTCAAAACTGGGAAAGTGGCTCCAACAGATCCCAGGAACAACATTTGAAGCCTCAGTCCAGAAGAACACAGTCCTAGGAACAGCCCAGATACTGCGCAGAACCCTCAAACTCCCAGGCCTCTGGTAGAGGACCCGAGCTTGAGGATGACACAGATACCCCCCCACCAGGGTGAGAAGGAGATTTTCATATATATATATATATATATATATATTTATATACACGTTAGGTAAGGAAAAAACATGGAGGTTATTTCATCCCTACAAGCCTGTTTCCCAGGTTTCCCTGCTCTTCAGGGGATTTTATAAAATCCCCTGATTTCGCTCTACCCTGGTATTGAGCACTGTATAACGGATAAACCGCAGTAACCTTGACTATATATATATAATTAATGTGCAACAAAATTAGTCAAAAAACCAAGGTAGCAGTGCAGGCAAAAGGAAATAAAAGCACTGAGACAACAAATGTTTAATTTAACAAAATTAATGGTAGTAGGCTGAGGCAGGACGAATGAAGAAACATGTCGAACTAGAGCAGGGGTCCCCAAACTACGGCCCGCGGGCCGGATCCGGCCCCCCAGCATCCAAAATCCGGCCCACGGGAAGTCCTAAATAATAAAAAAAAAGTGTTTTAATTTTTTTTAATTATTATTTTTTTTTAATTTTTTTTTTTAAATTTTATCTTTCCTTTTTAATCCATTTTATACCGCTTGTTACTCTCGGTGTCTCCTAGCCGCTCAGGCAAATCATATTGTCTAAAAATGCATTTTTCCCATGGATAACATGACAATGTTAAATGTTGATGAACATCAATGTTAATTGATGTTAAATGACAAAACGGATACACTGTAAAAAAAAAAAAATTCTGTAAAAAAACGGTCATCTACTGGCAGCTACGGCTGCCAAACGAAAACCATAAAATTAAAGTAAAACATTGTAAACCAAATAATGATCAAAAACATCATAATTACAGAAATTTTCATTAAACCTTTTACGGGAAAAATATCGTAATAGTACATGAATTTGAAAGCCATTTAAGAAAACAGAAAATGCTATGTATAATTAATTTGGTATTTTTCTGTAAAAAAAAAAAGGAAATATACATAGTTTGTCATTACTGGCATATTACTTAAAATAACAGGCGGATTGTTTATTTACAGATAATGTCTTCAATTCTACAGTTTTATAAACTATTTAAAAAAAATAGATAAATTACAGTAGAAATTTAGAGTAAATTAACCATAAAAATAGGATTTTTTTTACAGTATATATATATATATATATATATATATATATATATATATATATATATATATATATATATATATATATATATATATATATATATATATATATATATATATATATATACACACACACTACCGTTCAAAAGTTTGGGGTCACATTGAAATGTCCTTATTTTTTAAGGAAAAGCACTGTACTTTTCAATGAAGATAACTTTAAACTAGTCTTAACTTTAAAGAAATATACTCTATACATTGCTAATGTGGTAAATGACTATTCTAGCTGCAAATGTCTGTTTTTTGGTGCAATATCTACATAGGTGTATAGAGGCCCATTTCCAGCAACTATCACTCCAGTGTTCTAATGGTACAATGTGTTTGCTCATTGGCTCAGAAGGCTAATTGATGATTAGAAAACCCTTGTGCAATCATGTCCACACATCTGAAAACAGTTTAGCTCGTTGCAGAAGCTACAAAACTGACCTTCCTTTGAGCAGATTGAGTTTCTGGAGCATCACATTTGTGGGGTCAATTTAACGCTCAAAATGGCCAGAAAAAAAGAACTTTTATCTGAAACTCGACAGTCTATTCTTGTTCTTAGAAATGAAGGCTATTCCACAAAATTGTTTGGGTGACCCCAAACTTTTGAACGGTAGTGTATATACAGCCCGGCCCCCGGCCAAATTTTTTTTAACCCAATGTGGCCCCCGAGTCAAAAAGTTTGGGGACCCCTGAACTAGAGAAACAACAGAACAACTAATAAACTGTAAAAGCTGAAAAAAAGAAGAATCCGAATGCAGAGCCAGGAATTGGGACACGTCATGCAGGGACACAAGGGAGAATACAAACAATGATCTGCTGTAGTCACGTGGCTTAAAGGCGAGATGGTTCCTAAGTTTTATTCGCAGTTCATAATCATATTCTTAGACCAGGACGTGTTTGTATGTGGATTCTAATATGAACTGTGTGCATACATTCTGACATTATGACTTCAAACACCATTGTAATTGAAGTCATGAGGTCATACAGTCATTATAAATGAATCTAGGTGTGATGCTCGTATGTTGGCTGACGGCGTGACCCCAACACGCAGAGACAGGTAGACGATGTGCAGGGAAGAAGTCAGGAAATCAACAGAAAGTTGCACTAGCGCGGTACAAAAGCAGGGAACCGTGAGTGGAAAAAACACAAGACAAGGTAATGCAAAACAACAAAGCAGTGAGCAGGAAACTGTACGCAGCGATATGCAATGAACCGGCGACATCTGTGAGGCGACGCTGGCATATGAAACCTCCTGATTCATTCACAGGCAGGTGAGTCTCCTAATTACTAACATGCGGGGGCAGGTGTGCAGATCACAACTCACGCCAGATGTAAAGTGGCTGAAAAGGAAGCGGGGAAGTGGAATGGAGAAAGGAAAAAAAGAGTGCTGGACAGGAATTAATAGCAAAACATGGGAAAACAACACAAACAAGTCCAACTTGTCATGACGCTTGGGACACTGTGCAGTAAAATGACTTCAATTCGATTTCAACCACAACAAGGTTTTTGAATAAATGTGAAGTAAAGTACAGGAATAATTATTTCAGATTAATCGTGATTCGTATTTGTAAGGATTCTTAATCGATTAAAACGTTTTCCTTTTTTTTTCCAATCCGTCCTGTCCAGCCTTTCAGGCAGCAGGCTTTCTGCTCCGCCGCTCCCAGTCTGTGGAACGCTCTCCCTGACCACCTGAGGGCACCACAGACTGTGGAGGCTTTTAAAAAAGGCTTAAAAACCCTTCTTTTTTTTTAAAAGCCTTTTTTTTAGATATATGCATACTAGTTTTAGCTATTTTGCTGTTCTAGTTTTTATTTTTATTTTTTTTAATACACTGTAGCACTTTGAGGTTGTTTACTCAATGTAAAGTGCTTTTTACAAATAAAAAATCTATTATTATTATTATTATTATTGTCAAATCAAATTGTGGGGCGTCCAACGATTCACAGCCCTAGTAATAATACATACAGTATGTACGATAACCACTTTTGAATGTGGGCACTTTGAATGCTTGGAATCATAAGGTGTGGATTTAGTACATGGTTTAACCCTTGTGTGGTGTTTGGGTCTGTCGGACCCGTTTTCATTTTTTTATTAAAAGAAAAATGATACAATTAATTAATTTTTCAAACTGAGACTCACTGACTTTGGCTCATTTTCTGTGAAGAACATATATCAGAATACATATTTAATGACCACACACCATACACCCCCCCTACACATTTCCATTACGTATGAGATGTCCGGGTCCACTGGACAAGGCCTAGACAGGAGGAGGACAGAGTGTCGGTACACAGAACATCAGAGGGTCAAATGTGTGAGAAAATGAGAGCAGACAATGTTAACAAACAATGTTGCAACCTTGTGTGGGAACCGCAGGTGCAGAAACACAAAAGAAGAATCCCTGTGGGATGCAGAAACTGGCAGAGAAATTGTCCGTGCAACGTTCATATTGTTGTTACTCAGCCAGCGTTTGTGGGTCTGATGGACCCGTTGCATTTTGTGGCTTTTAATGCCTCACAATCAAATACTTTTATGTTAAAATACCGAACAGATGTTTATCTTATCCCAATAAACATCTGTTCAATATGAACATTACACAAGCGTTAAAGGGCTCAACTTGGACACAGTATGGGGTTTAAAGGAGAAAACAAGAGTATACTTTTAAAACAAGATTTAAAATTATAGCCCGACTTCATACTGTTGCAAATTGACATTACCGTATTCTCCGGACCATAGGGCGTACTGGATTATAAGGCGCACTGCCGATGAATGGTCATTTTTAAAAATATTTTTTCATATATAAGGCACACTGGATTATAGGGCGCATTAAAGGAGTCATATTATTATTAATTTTTTTCTAAATTGAAAACACTTCTTTGGTCAAAATGTTTGATAGATGATGTTTAACAGTCATATTATGATTTTTTTCTAAATGTAAAACTTTTCCTTGTGGTCTACATAACATGTAATGGTGGTTCTTTGGTCAAAATGTTGCATAGATTATGTTCTACAGATCATCTTCAAGCCGCTTTCTGACAGTCGCTTCCGAATGCGCTGTTTTGTGGGCGGTCTTATTTACGTGGCTCACCTTCGACAGCGTTTTCTCCCCGTCATCTTTGTTGTAGCGGTGTAGCGTGCAAGGACGGGAGTGGAAGAAGTGTCAAAAGATGGAGCTAACTGTTTTAAAGACATTCATACTTTACTTCAATCAATAACGGAGCAGCATCTCCTCATCTGTGGCTCACTAGTGCAACAACAACGCCGGAAAACTCTTTAATAACTAAAGTTCCTTAGGTGAATAATGTAAACTCACTAAACCGGTATGTTTTAGCGCTTTCATGGCGAGTTTACTGACAGATATAAGTAAGAACTTTACACTACTTTATATTAGAAATGGCAACAGCGGAGGATGAATGTCCCATAACAAGAAGATAGAGAAAAAGAAGAAGCTTATAGACTACGGTGTCGGCACGGACTACAAAGGCGGACTCGCACAATTTTTCAGGATTCATGCAGATCCCAAATACAGATCAGCAGGTACCAGAAGGTAAGAAAAGTAGCTTTTGCATAATATTGTGAAACAAAATGCCAGATAAAAGGTCTTATCTTATACACACACCATAATAATACTCGTATGTTGAAGCACATCAAGCGGTGCGGCTTCATAGCTTACCAAAGTCGTACTAAAACATTTTGATAGATTTTTGAGCGCTGTGTGTAATGTTCTATATTTTCAATGGAACATATCAAATGTGGGTGTTGTTTACTTGAGTCATATTGCCATCATAATGCAGTCTACACATATCTCTTATGTTTGACTGCCATCTACTGGTCACACTTATCATTACACCATGTACCAAATAAAATTGCTTCGAGGTCGGTAAACAAAACCACAATTAATCCGTACATTAGGCGTTATAAGGCACACTGTCGAGTTTTGAAGAAAAAAAAAAGATTTTAGGTGCGCCTTATAGTCCGGAAAATACGGTATATTTGTCTATACCGGGGGTCGGCAACCCGCGGCTCTAGAGCCGCATGCGGCTCTTTAGCGCCGCCCTAGTGGCTCTCTGGAGATTTTTCAAAAATGTATGAAGGATGGAAAAAGATGAGGGGAAAAAAGGTATTTTTTTGTTTTAGTATGGTTTCTGTAGGAGGACAAACATGACACAAACCCCCTAATTGTTATAAATCACACTGTTTATATTAAATAAGCTTCACTCATTCGAGTATTTGGCGAGCGCCGTTTTGTCCTACTTATTTTGGCGGTCCTTGAACTCACCGTATAGTTTGTTTACATGTATAAATTTCTCCGACCTTCTAGGACGTGTTTTATGCCACTTCTTTTTCTGTCTCATTTTGTCCACCACACTTTTAACGTCGTGCGTGAGTGCACAAAGGTGAGTTTTGTTGATGTTATTGACTTGTGTGGAGTGCTAATCAGACATATTTAGTCACTGCATGACTGCAAGCTAATCGATGCTAACATGCTATTTAGGCTAGCGATATGTACATATTGCATCATTATGCCTCATTTGTAGCTATATTTGAGCTCATTTAGTTTCCTTTAAGTCCTCTTAATTAAATTTATATCTCATGACACATGTAATATGGCTTTTAATTTTTTGCGGCTCCAGACAGATTTTTTTTTGTATTTTTGGTCCAATATGGCTCTTTCAACATTTTGGGTTGCCGACCCCTGGTCTATACCTTTAAAGGCCTACCTTGTAACTTCCAGTTTGTTTTTTTTGTGTTTAATTCTAGCTCCTCCTCAACTCATTGAGAAACCTCAAGATGTCCAGAAGCTCATTGATGACTCGTTGGTGTGGGAATGTAAAGCTACAGGGAAGCCGAAACCCTCCTACAGGTGGATGAAAAATGGAGAGAACCTGGAGCCTGCAGAGGTGAGTTCCCCTAAACACTATTAGACTGTACACTAATGAAGGGGTTTGGTGAAAAGCATTATTTACAATATGCCGCGATATAGACTCAGTTGGTAGCGTGGCCGTGCCAGTTCCAGTGCCACTCCCACTGGTGTATGTATGAATGTGAATACATGTTTGGTGGTGGTCATAGGTGCAGTCTGATTACTGTTTTGCACACTCTTGGCATTCTCTCGATGAGCTTCAAGCACACCTGTGAAGTGAGAACCATTTCAGGTGACTACCTCTTGAAGCTCATCGAGAGAATGCCAAGAGTGTGCAAAGCTGTAATCAGAGCAAAGGGTGGCTATTTTGAAGAAACTAGAATACAAAACATGTTTTTAGTTATTTCACCTTTTTTTTGTTAAGTACATAACTCCACATGTGTTCATTCATGGTTTTGATGCCTTCAGTGACAATCTACAATGTAAATAGTCATGAAAATAAAGAAACGCATTGAATGAGGAGAAGGTGTGTCTAAATGTTTGGCCTGTACTGTTATCATGGTATAGATTTTAGGTCAGGGGTGTCAAACTCATTTTAGATGGGGGGCCCACATGGAGAAAAATCTACTCCCAAGTGGGCCGGACTGGTAAAATCACGACACGATAACTTAAAAATAAAGACAATTTCAGATTGTTTTCTTTGTTTAAAAATAGAACAAGCACATTCTGAAAATGTACAAATCATAATGTTGTTGTTTTTAAATATAATTTGTTTGTTATTTATATTTTCTGAATAAATTATGTGATAATGTTTATCAGTCAACTCATTGGTGTTAATTTTCGATCAAGATTAAAAAAAAATTGTTATGGTTACTAAGGGGAGGTGACGGCGACAGACACTAGATGGCAGTAAGGTTCACTAATTTATTAACAGTACCCCCCTCCTTATGGACAGCTTCCAGATGTCCTACTGGTCGTACCACAAACAAAAACACATGAACAAAAGTCAAGGGTGGGCGGAGGGGTGAACTGGTGGTGGGTCGCCGGCCCAAATGTCCCCGAATCCACCGGGGACGGGTCTGGTGGTGGCGGCGAGTAGAATGCCGCTGAGGCCGGCGAGGCGGGCGACCAAGGTACGGCCACCATCTTGGCCGTCGGAAAGGCGGACGCGAGTGGCGCCATGGTGCGTCTCGCCGGAGACGAGGAGGTGACATCGGAGGCAAAGAGGATGACGTCATCGGCGGCGTGGAAGCGACAGACATCGGCGGCGAGGAAGCGGCAGATGTCATCGGCGACGTGGAAGCGGCAGACGTCATCGGCGGGGCAGGCGAGGAAGACGTCATCGGCAATGCAGGCATGGAAGCAGCAGGCGTTGTCGGCGCCGGAGACGAGGACAGCTGAGGATCAGGCCGAGGTGCTGAGGTCGACACTGCAGGCCGAGGGGCAGAGGTTGACACTGCAGGCCGAGGGGCAGAGGTCGAGGCCAGCCTGGAAGCTGGTGGAGACGCAGGAGTCAGCCTGGAAGCTGGTGCTAGCTCGGAGGCTAGTTTGGGGACAGGTGCTAGCTCGGAGGCTAGTTCGGGGACAGGTGCTAGCTCGGAGGCTAGCTCGGGGTCAGGTGCTAGCTCGGCCGCTAGCTCGGGGTCAGGTGCTAGCTCGGACGCTAGCTCGGGGTCAGGTGCTAGCTCGGACGCTAGCTCGGGGCCAGGTGCTAGCTCGGACGCTAGCTCGGGGTCAGATGCTAGCTCGGACGCTAGCTCGGGGTCAGGTGCTAGCTCGGACGCTAGCTCGGGGACAGGTGCTAGCTCGGACGCTAGCTCGGGGACAGGGGCTAGCTCGGTGACTGGTGGCTGCGGCTGAGAAAAGCAGAAGACAGGGGGTATTTGTCTGGCCTGTCTGGGTGCAGCTGTGCTACCACATCAGCACAGCCACCAGTGCTAAAATGGAAGAGACTAGTACAACCCCCCCCCCCCCCCCCCCTCCGAACGCGGATGCCAGACGCTTCCAGCTGACTGAGGGACAGTCACTAAGGGTGGGAGGTGGGCGGCTAGGCGGCGGGTAAATTCTTCTATCCCTACAGCACTGCTAAACAGTTCAAGATTTTTCTGAGGTGGGCTAGAAAAATTGTCCAGGGTGGATTGAAAAGAAAAAGACATAATGAGAGGGGCAAAAAGAAAGGAGGAAGAAAAAGAAAAAAAAAAGTCACTGGGGCGGAGCTAAAGTCACTGGGAGAGGGGCTAAAGTCACTGGGGGCGGGGCTAAGGAAGTGTGCCGTCAGGTCTCTAATCAATTGGCCGGAGTATACTGTTATGGTTACTAAGGGGAGGTGACGGCGACAGAGACTAGATGGCAGTAAGGTTCACTAATTTATTATATATATATATATATATATATATATATATATATATATATATATATATATATATATATATATATATATATATATATATATATATATATATATATATATGGAGCGCACAGACGGATGAGAGGCGTTGGCAGGAGCCTGAGCCGTAACAAAAATATCTAAATTAAATTGCAGGATGTTATTTATGTAGTTTGATCATTTTCCTAGACTGGTGCACTAACATCATGTGGTTTATTTTGTACATATGTAGCATCATATACAAAGATACAAAGAATTGCTATTGCGACATCCAGTGGACACATTTAGAACAGCTGTTTCTTTCATTCAAAAATGTCAGGTTAATTTTTATTGGGGACGGCGTGGCGCTGTTGGGAGAGTGGCCGTGCCAGCAACCTGAGGGTTCCTGGTTCAATCCCCACCTTCTGCCAACCTCGTCACGTCCGTTGTGTCCTTGAGCAAGACATTTCACCCTTGCTGGGTCGTGGTTAGGACCTTGCATGGCAGCTCCCACCATCTGTGTGTGTGAATGGGTGTTACGTTCCACGTAGTGGTGGTATGTTTTGTTCATTTCTTTGACAGCACCTGTATTCCCAAGCTAGGCCAGTGTTGTGTCTTGTTGTAACTCCCCTCCCCCATGGTTACTTTTCAATAACACTAGTTTTTGTTTTCAATTATTGGCTTCGGTGTCTTTAATTTACAACTCATTTGGTTTATACACTTTTATGTTGCATTCCCCTACGATCCCTAGACTCTGAGCCATCTGGGAACGTAACATAAATTGGGGGCTCGTCCGGGATTTTCTTGAATCTGAATTGCCTGTGGTTTGTTTGGCGTGCTTGTGTGTGCGATAGACCACAATGGCACGAGTATTTGAATTAGATGAGTTTATTTGTAAAAGTTTATTTGTAATAGTGTCAAAGCGCTTTGAGTACCTTGAAAGTACAACCCATTTACCATTTAGAAAACTCATCCTAACCTGACTCTCACCAGACCCTTGTAGTTCGCTGAGCTCCACACAAGGATCTGGGCTCGAGGGCATTGCAAACTCCTTCAAGATAGCAAAAAATAATGAATCAATCAGGATCGTTGGGCGGGATTTCATAGATGTGAGGTAGCGCCGAAGCAAGTGTCTGATTCAAACAACAATGACGGCACGGAGCGAGGAGTCGTGTGCTGACATTGATTCTACTATTGCAACTGTTTTGTCGAATCTATTGCTGCGTTGTTTCAGTAAACGTTCTCTAACTTTTCGCTCTGTCGTTATCCAATATGTCGGCTGTTCTCTTTTGGATTTCCCAGCGTCGCTCTCATCAGCGTCACGGGTTGATTTGGATGTGAGTGGTTGAAGTAGCACTTCATTCAAGATAACGGACAAGTGGTTTATCCAATCAAATACATTTTTTTTTTTTTACAAGGCCCCGCCTTCTGAAATACATCTCCTACTGAGAAGTCCCAAATCCTTGTGCGGAGCTCAGCGAACTACAAGGATCTGGCGGGAGTCAGGTTAAACTCATCCCGCGAGACGGATAAAACCTGTTGGCGGGCCTGATCCGGCCCTCGGGCCTTACGTTTGACACCCCTGTTTTAGGCCATATCGCCCATCTCTAACGCTTAAAAAAGAACTGTAACGTTTGATGGTTCGGACTGCAATCGCATAGGGCAGTGTTTTTCAACCACTGTGAGATACAGTCTGGTGTGCCGTGGGAGATTATCTCATTTCACATATTTGGGTTAAAAACATTTTTTGCAAACCAGTAATTATAGTCTGCAAATTATGTGTTGTTGTTGTTGAGTGTCGGTGCTGTCTAGAGCTCGGCAGAGTAACCGTGTAATACTCTTCCATATCAATAGGTGGCAGCTGGTAGCTAATTGCTTTGTAAATGCAGATAAAAAGGTGTCTTATGCTTAAACTAAAAATAAACAAAAGGTGAGTGCCCTTAAGAAAAGGCATTGAAGCTTAGGGAAGGCTATGCGGAACGAAACTAAAACTGAACTGGCTACAAAGTAAACAAAAACAGAATGCTGGACGACAGCAAAGACTTACTGCGGAGCAAAGACAATGTACATCCGAACATGACATGACAATCACATTGTCCCCACAAAGAAGAATAAAAACAACTGAAATATTCTTGATTGCTAAAACAAAGTAGATGCGGGAAGACATGAAACTGCTACAGGAAAATAACAAAAAAACAGAAAACGCCAGCAAAATAGGAGCGCAAGACAAGACCAAAAACCCTACACACAGGAAAACAGCAATAAACTCAAAATAAGTCATGGCGTGATGTGACCGGTGGTGACAGTACACCTACTTTGAGACAAGAGCTATATTGATGCATGCTTGGTTATGGTTTAAAGCAGACCTGGGCAGATTGAGGCCCGGGGGCCACATGCGGCTCGTTGAGCTTTTCAATCTGGCCCGCCGGACATTCCCAAATATTTTTTTTAGATCTTTAAGATGGATAGTGTAGCTGCTATTATGATGTGCAGTCATGTTTTCTAATGACCGTAAGTCTTCAACTATACAAAGTATTCCAATGGTTGGAATATGCGCTTATGGATGATATACTAGTTACTATGGTCATCTAATTAGTTACTATGGTCATCTAATTAGTTACTATGGTTATCTTCGTCACAGCAGCTCAGACGAGGCACCAAGCAGTGTGGGCGGGAAGCGTTTCTACAGACGCGGAAGGAGATGTTCACAACAAAGTTCTAAAGCTTAGTGATATATAGAATAGAATAGAATAGAAAGTACTTTATTGATCCCTGGGGGAAATTCAGCAAATATCAGATATATCAGATGGTAGGTGGGTTTATCTTGTACCCTTCGCGTTCATATTTCACTGTTTGTTGCGTTTCACTTGATTGTAAAATGTAAAAATTCTTTACGTTTTTTAAGGCGGTCTGTCATAACGTTTTTAAGCATTCAGTCAGACATTATTGTGAGGTTTTGTATTAGTGTTCCTAAAAATAGATATAGCGGCCCCCAGACATCTTTTTTTTTTCTCTAAATGTGGTCCCCGAGTCAAAATAATTGCCCAGGCCTGGTTTAAAGGCCTACTGAAACCCACTACTACCGACCACGCAGTCTGATAGTTTATATATCAATGATGAAATCTTAACATTATAACACATGCCAATACGACCGGGTTAACTTATAAAGTGACATTTTAAATTTGCCGCTAAACTTCCGGTTCGAAACGCCTCTGAGGATGACGTATGCGTGTGACGTAGCCCGGGGAACACGGGTATGCCTTCCACATTGAAGCCAATACGAAAAAGCTCTGTTTTCATTTCATAATTCCACAGTATTCTGGACATCTGTGTTCGTGAATCTGTTCCAATCATGTTCATTGCATTATGGAGAAGGAAGCTGAGCAAGCAAAGAAGAAAGTTGTCGGTGCGAAATGGACGTATTTTTCGAACGTAGTCAGCAACAACAGTACACAGCCGGCGCTTCTTTGTTTACATTCCCGAAAGATGCAGTCAAGATGGAAGAACTCGGATAACAGAGACTCTAACCAGGAGGACTTTTGACTTCGATACACAGACGCCTGTAGAGAACTGGGACAACACAGACTCTTACCAGGATTACTTTGATTTGGATGACAAAGACGCAGACGTGCTACTGTGAGTATGCAGCTTTGGCTTCTAAACATTTGATCGCTTGACCGTATGTGCGCAACTTTTTTTTGCGTATGTACGTAACTTTTTTTAAATATATAAGCTGTATGAACCTTGGGTTAGGTGAACGGTCTTTTGGGCTGAGTGATTGTGTGTGTTGATCAGGTGTTTGAATTGTATTGGCGTGTTCTATGGAGCTAGGAGCTAGCATAGGAGCTAGGAGCTAGCATAACAAACACGCAGGTGTTTTTATGCAGGATTAATTTGTGGCATATTAAATATAAGCCTGGTTGTGTTGTGGCTAATAGAGTATATATATGTCTTGTGTTTATTTACTGTTGTAGTCATTCCCAGCTGAATATCAGGTACCGTGAGTATGCAGCCTTGGCTGCTAAACATTTGATAGCTTGACCGTATGTGCGCGTCACGTACGTAACTTTTTAAAAATATATAAGCTTTATGAACCTTGGGTTAGGTGAACGGTCTTTTGGGCTGAGTGATTGTGTGTGTTGATCAGGTGTTTGAATTGTATTGGCGTGTTCTATGGAGCTAGGAGCTAGCAGAGGAGCTAGGAGCTAGCGTAACAAACACGCAGGTGTTTTTATGCAGGATTAATTTGTGGCATATTAAATATAAGCCTGGTTGTGTTGTGGCTAATAGAGTATATATATGTCTTGTGTTTATTTACTGTTGTAGTCATTCCCAGCTGAATATCAGGTCACCCCCGGCTCTCACAGCATCTTCCCTATCTGAATAGCTTCAACTCCCCACTAGTCCTTCACTTGCACTTTACTCATCCACAAATCTTTCATCCTCGCTCAAATTAATGGGGAAATTGTCGCTTTCTCGGTCCGAATCTCTCTCACTTCATGCGGCCATCATTGTATACAATAGGGAACTTTGCGTATATGTTCAACTGACTACGTCACGCTACTTCCGGTAGGGGCAAGCCTTTTTTTTATCAGATACCAAAAGTTGCAATCTTTATCGTCGTTGTTCTATACTAAATCCTTTCAGCAAAAATATGGCAATATCGCGAAATGATCAAGTATGACACATAGAATAGATCTGCTATCCCCGTTTAAATAAAAAAAATTCATTTCAGTAGGCCTGGTTTAAAGTCATATCCAACAATCGCGACAACAACTTTTTACTGTCGACTGAGTTTATGATTTCTGCTGGTGGTGTGCCTCCGGATTTTTTCAACGCAAAAAATGTGCCTTGGCTCAAAAAAGGTTGAAAAACACTGGCATAGGGTACATATTTATCACATTTGAAAAAAATCTGAATTGTACAGTTCACAATGACTTGAAAAAAGCATATACAAGTCACATATGGGCAACAAAAAAGAAATGTGGAATTGACCAAGAGTGTGAACATTGGTTCAGTAGAATTGGAAAATACTGTTTTGGTCCAGCACATCCCTGGCAGTTTTGTCGAACGAGGTCCCCTGAATGGAAAGCCGTGCTGTGTGCTTACACAACATGATGCTGCTTGTTCTGGCTTGACTGACTAATTACCATGCATGAGCTTCTTTCTGCATTACAGCGCAGCTCCTTCTCTGTGCCAACACATTGTTCTACGCTTGTACTCAGCAACATGTTCTTCAAGGAGCTGTAGTCGGATGATTGCAATGCATCCGTAAACAAACAAAATGGTCACGTTTTAAAAACATCCTTCAAACGCCAGTGATGGTTTACAATTTGGTTCTTGAACTAGCCAAATGCTTTTTTTTGGGTAACACTTTAGTATGGGGAACACATATCCACCATTAAATAGTTGCTTATTAACATACAAATTATTATAATAATTATATATACATTATTATTATTATATATATTATATATAAATATATATTATTATTATTATATATACAAATAATTATATATATATTATTTATATATATTTATATATGTACCTTAATGCTTTTTTTTCATCCTGCACTACCATGAGCTTATGTAACGAAATTCCGTTCTTATCTGTGCTGTAAAGTTCAAATTTGAATGACAATAAAAAGGAAGTCTAAGTCTAAGTCTAAATTAGGAACATATTGGCTCTTAATTAGTCATTATTAAGTACTTATTAATGCCTTATTCTGCATGGCCTTATTATACAACCAGTAAGCCATTAACTAAGAGTCTTCCCTCAATAACCTCAGAATTATTGCTTATTAGTAACCCCAACCCTAACCCCTAACCCAGTGTTTTTCAACCTTTTTTGAGCCAAGGCACATTTTTTGCGTTGAAAAATTTCGGAGGCACACCACCAGCAGAAATTATTAAAAAATTAAACTCAGTTGACAATAAAAAGTCGTTGTCGCAATTGTTGCATAAGACTTTAAACCATAACCGACCATGCATCACTATAGCTCTTGTCTCAAAGTAGGTGTACCGTCACCACCTGTCACATCACGCCGTGACTTATTTTGACTTTTTTGCTGTTTTCCTGTGTGTAGTGTTTTAGTTCTTGTCTTGCGCTGCCATTTTGGTGGCTTTTTCTCTATTTTTTGGTATTTACCTGTAGCAGTTTCATGTCTTCCTTTGAGCGATATTTCCCGCATCTACTTTGTTTTAGCAATCAAGACTATTTCAGTTGTTTTTATCCTTCTTGGTGGGGACATTGTTGATTGTCATGTCATGTTCGGATGTACATTGTCTTTGCTCCACAGTAAGTCTTTGCTGTCGTCCAGCATTTTGTTTTTGTGTACTTTGTAGCCAGTTCAGTTTTAGTTTCGTTCTGCTTAGCCATCCCTAAGCTTCAATGCCTTTTATTAGGGGCACTCACCTTTTGTTTATTTTTGGTTTAAGCATTAGACACCTTTTTACCTGCACACTGCCTCCCGCTGTTTCCGACATCTACAAAGCAATTAGCTACCTGCTGCCACCTACTGATATGGATGACTATTACACGGTTACTCTGCCAAGCTCTAGACAGCATCGACACTCAACAACAACACATCATTTTCAAGCTATAATTACTGGTTTGCAAAAAATATTTTGAACCCAAATAGGTGAAATTAGATAATCTCCCACGGCACACCAGACTGTATCAGTGGTTGAAAAACACTGCCCTAACCCTTATACGTTCCCCTAGAATCCAAATATCTCTAAATTAAGTCTTTGTTACTTTAATAAGCAACTAATTAATGGTGAATATATTCCCCATACTAAAGTGTTACCCTTTTTTGGCATTTGCTGGAAAAATTGCAAGAATGATGTCCATATTCTACTGTTGAGATTATTCTAGTGGATCATTTCATTCGGATTGTTCAGAAAGGACTGATTGGGGCATTCGAGTGTGCCAAGTACCTGATGAGCAAACAGGTGTTATGCTAATTACATTTATTATGCAAAAAAAAAAAAAAAATGTAAGTGAGCAAACACACCAGAGGATATCGATCGGTGTTGGATTGTAATACAAGTTGTTGGAATGTTCCTAGTCTGGCAGCAGGAGCGCAGTGAAGCCTCTGTGTATTAAAGCAGATGTGACTTGACATCAGGATGAATAATCAACAGCATGTTCAGCCAGGAGCTGTGATATATTTTTAAAAATGTTTAAAGCAGTGTGAAAATACTCTTGATAGTCAATTTTTAAATGGTGAAACCTAACACATGTGCCACGAGTTATTATTATAGGTGGACATCTTTAAGTCATGTGGTTAATCACATAAATTAGCACATTAATCATGAATAATGATGCCATTTTTTTTTTTGACCTCACACACTCCTTAACCCTAAGCACAGATGGCTTACCTGGAAGGCAGCTTGGGTTGTAACAGTCAGTGATCAGATCAATGCATACAGTGCAAAGATGAAGGGAAGAAACTCCAACTGGTGTGCTCGGTGGCAAATTTTTGTACAAAATAAATCAACACGGGACTTAAATAACATTGTTACCAGATGTTGAGCAAATAAATTGATTGTACTCAAGTAAAAAATTCTGATAATAAAATTGTGCAAACCCCAAAACCAGTGAAGTGGGCACGTTGTGTAAATGGTAAATAAAAACAAAATACAATGATTTGTAAAACATTTTCAACCTATATTCAATAGAATAGACTGCAAAGACAAGATACTTAACGTTCGAACTGGAAAACAATGTTATTTTTTTGCAAATATTAGCTCATGTGGAATTTGATGCCTGCAACATGTTTCAAAAAAGCTGGCACAAGTGGCAAAAAAGACTGAGAAAGTTGAGGAATGCTCATCAAAAATGTATTTGGAACATCCCAAAGGTGAACAGGTTAATTGGGAAGAGGTGGGTGCCATGATTGGGTATAAAATCAGCTTCCATTCACATTCAAGGATGGGGCGAGGGTCACTACTTTGTGAGCAAATGCGTGAGCAAATTGTCGAACAGTTTAAGAACAACATTTCTCAACGAGCTATTGCAAGGAATTTAAGGATTTCACCATCTACGGTCCGTAATATCATCAAAAGGTTCAGAGGATCTGGAGAAATCACTGCACGTAAGCGATGATATTACGGACCTTCGATCCCTCAGGCGGTTCTGCGTCAAAAAGCGACATCAGTGTGTAAAGGATATCGCAAGGCATGGGTAACAAGTATAATCCCTGCAGGACGAGAAATAGCTAAACATGCTTCACTACACACCGTAGCTCACCGGCATCACAATGTAAACAAACGCCAGTGGTTGATCTACACCTGACATCCACTGTAATGATACCAAGTACAGGAGCATACCTAGTCAATACTACTATGATTACATCTATACATTTTTTTGCATTACAAAATCTTTTAATTCTTATTATGTTTATAAACTCAGGATATATGTCCCTGGACACATGAGGACTTTGAATATGACCAATGTATGATCCTGTAACGACTTGGTATCGGATTGATAATTAAATGTGCGGTATCATCCAAAACTAATGTAAAGTATCAAACAACAAAAGAATAAGTGTGTAGAGGTTGCCCTCTAGTGGGTTCCTCGGACCACCACACACTGCCACGAGAGCCCGGATATCAGGGTACAAAACTGTTTTATTTTCATAAATGTTGAGAGGCTTTTGCTTTCCAGCAAAATGTAATTTTCTTAGTCCGTGTCTCTCTATCTCTCCCTCTCTGTCTCCCACTCCAACTCCAACTCTGTGTCTCGTTCCGGCTGCTGCTAATAAAGGCGACAGGTGATTAGATAACAAGGCCCAAATGGGCCATTCACTCACCTGTCGCTGTCTTCGAGGCTGGTCCTTGCAAACCCAGTTCCGCGACAGCCCCGCAGGCCACGCCCCCCCTCCACAACGTGATTATTACATTTTAACAGAAGTGTAGATAGAACATGTTGAAAGAGAAAGTAAGCCGATATTAAGTAAATGAACAAGTAGATTAATAATTCATTTTCTACCACTTGTCCTTAATAATGTTCACAAAATAATCGAATGGAAAATGACACAATATGTTACTGCGTATGTCAGCAGCTAAATTAGGAGCCTTTGTTTGCTTACTTACTACTAAAAGACAAGTTGTTTTGTATGTTCACTATTTTATTTAAGGACAAACTTGCAATAAGAAGTATATGTTTAATGTATCGTAAGATTTTTTGTTAAAATAAAGCCAATAATGCCATTTTTTGTGGTACCCTTTATTTAGAAAAGTATCGAAATACATATTGGTACCGGTACCAACATATTGGTATCGGGACAACACTAGTTTGTTTCATGTTTTCAATGTTGAAAACTGCCAAAGTTGACGTTTGAAGTCGAAACAAGCGGGTTCCACACAAAATGTTTACAGTCAAAGACACTTCAGTTGTGTTCTATAATATATCAATCATGTATATAAACTGTGTCATTTACTGTTTGCCTTCCCCACAGTTTGGCTGAGTATTATGAAATGCTTGATTAAAAAGTTACGCTGACTGTGGATTTTTGTGCATCCGTTAACTACCTCTCCAACACAGCCACAAGACATTGATATATTCACACTTCACAGGTGAATGGATAATCAGCAAAGGTGTTACATTGTTTGAAATGCCACCATTAACCACGGACGCGTAACGAGGGAAAGGTCAATGACATACGAGAGAGGCAGTAGGGAGAGAACGCTCCATTTTTTTTTTTATCACTGTGAAGTCAGATTCATCCTTCCAGGTTTTGTTGTCCACTGGACTATTCTGTCTCCTTGGCTACTTTTTTGAGTGTGGAGTCATTTTTCGATATTGCAAAATGCATCAACATTTTAACTTTTTCTTTTGATTTGATCTTTTCTATCAAGACAACAAGCAACATGAGTCAGGATCAGGGAGACCAAGGTTCCATAATTACAAGGCGACCGTGGCCTTCATCTTTTACCATTCATGTGCAGTTTCACAACAAATAAACAACATTACCATTCCCTTTCTACCAGATCTACTCATGTGGCCCCTTAATGATAAATCACCGCATGATTTGACTCCGCATTATGCTTAATAATAATAATAATAATAATAATAATGATATATTTTATTTGTAAAAAGCACTTTACATTGAGTAAACAATCTCAAAGTGATACAGTGTATTAAAAAATCAAATTAAATTAAAAAATAATACAAATAAATACAAATAAAAACTAGAATAGCCTAATAGCTAGAACTAGTATGCATATATCTAAAAAAAAAAAGGCTTTTTTTAAAAAGAAGGGTTTTTAAGCCTTTTTTAAAAGCATCCACAGTAAAAAATAATACAAATAAATACAAATAAAAACTAGAATAGCCTAATAGCTAGAACTAGTATGCATATATCTAAAAAAAAAAAGGCTTTTTTTTAAAAAGAAGGGTTTTTAAGCCTTTTTTAAAAGCATCCACAGTCTGTGGTGCCCTCAGGTGGTCAGGGAAAGCATTCCACAGACTGGGAGCGGCAGAGCAGAAAGCCCGTTCTCCCATTGTTCGTAGCTTTGTCCTCTGAGGTTGGAGGATTTAGGGGTGAGTAGTTCTTTGAGGTAAAGGGGGGGGCATTTCCATGGAGGCACTGGTGGGTTAGTAGGGAGACTTTGTATTCAATCCTGAGTGGAACAGGAAGCCAGTGAAAAAATTTGAGAATTGGTGTGATATGGTCATATCTTCCGCACTCTCATCAGGATCCTACCAGCACTATTCTGTACACTGCAAAAAGTCAGTGTTCAAAAACAAGAAAAAAAAAAAAAAATTAGAGGCATTTTACTTGAACTAAACAAAATTATCTGCTGATAGAACAAGAAAATTTGGCTTGTCAAGACTTTCCAAAACAAGTAAAATTCGCTAAACTCAATGAACCCAAAAATACCTTAAAATATGTATATTCTCACTAACAACAAGTGCACTTTTCTTGGTAAAAAAAATAAAAAATAGACCTTTTTGCTCAATATGTTGAAAAATATTCTTAAATTAAGTAAATGCTAGTGGCATTATCTTGACATAATGATGTGCGCTCGGCATCATGATTTTTTTTTTCATGCTTGAAGTAAGAAATGATTACTTTAAAAAAGTAGTTTTATACTTGTGAGTGTTAATGACACAGCTTTGCAACACTTGATATTCTAGTTTCAAGCATGTTTTACTCAATATAGGTCATAAAATCTCAGCTACAAGCTGTAATATATTACTGAGATAATTTAGGACCAAAACCCTTAAAACAAGTAAAACACTCTAACATAAAATCTGCTGAGAAGAATTATCTTATCAGACAGAAAATAAGCAAATATCACCCTTATTTGAGATATTTCATCTTACTTAAATTTCAGTTTTTGCAGTTTAGAACAGCCTAATAGCTAGAACTAGTATGCATCCTCCGCCTTCAATTAACGATTCGATCTGTTTACTTGTTTCTTCATGCTGTATCGTATTTTCCTTGACCGGAGCACAATCTCTTCATCCCGCCAATAAAGAGCCTGCCTTTCTTTGTGAGTTCAATAACGCTTAAACTGAAGGGTAACGAGCAAATGAGCATGAAGACAAATCCAAACTTTGATGCACAGCACAAAAGGGCTAAAAAGATGCGGCGTATTATTTACACTGATTCGTTTCATGCATCCTCGTTATCTCTGATATAGATTCTAATTTGATTGTTGAGAGGGAAAACTGCAGGCAGACAAACAAAACAAAAGTCCTAAGAGATAATAAAAAGGTTGGCTGCACTCGGCATGAATTGGCCATACCTATCATGAATTCCATTTGTCAACCACTTTCAGATGTTACGTTATTCTTTCTTCCCTGCTGCCGCTGAAGGGGAAATGGACCCCGTGGTAGAGTCAGTGGTACTGATATATATATATAGGGCATGGTTTTATTTCCCTCTCATAAACATGCAGATTGATTAGGGTCATTTTCTGCTAGCCTGCCTCCATCCACCCAAGCCTTCCCCTCCATTAGTGATGAAATCCTAGATTTATTGCCACGTCTGTTATTGTCGGACCATAACTCAGCGGTCCTTTGGCTGTGTTTTTTTTTAATGTATACGAACTTTGGGAACTGGGCGTATTCATGGCATGTGTCTGTTTTCCGTAGGAGCGTGTACAGGTGAGCAACGGGGCGCTGTCGATAAGTCGCCTGACCCTGTCGGACACGGGGATGTACCAGTGCGTCGCCGGGAATAAGTATGGCGAGGTCTACTCCAACGCGGAGCTCAGGGTGATAGGTAAGAACATGGCTCGTTGTATGTGTCGTCTTTAGTCATGTGAGTTGAGTTTGTGTTTATTTGCAACGTGCATGCGTACAACAAGATACATCACAATTTCCAGTTTCTCTATGCAACATGTTCGAAAAGGAGTAGGGATTTTTGTTTCATCTGACCACAGAACTTTCCTCCAGAAGGTCTTATCTTTGTCCGAAGTTCTGTGGTCAGACGAAACAAAAAATTTAGCTGTTTGGCCACAATACCCAGCAATATGTTTGGAGGAGAAAAGGTGAGGCCTTTAATCACAGGATCACCAATCCTACTGTCAAGCATGGTGGTGGTAGTATTATGGTCTGGGCCTGTTTTGCTGCCAATGGAACTGGTGCTTTACAGAGAGTAAATGGGACAATGGAAAAGGAGGATGACCTCCAAATTCTTAAGGACAACCTAAAATCATCAGCCCGGAGGTTGGGTCTTGGGCGCAGTTGGGCGTTCCAACAGGACAATGACCCCAAACACACGTCAAAAGTGGTAAAGGAATGACTAAATCAGGCTAGTATGAAGGTTTTAGAATGGCCTTCCCAAAGTCCTGACTTAAACGTGTGGACAATGCTGAAGAAACAAGAAAATGTGACCAAATTTTGCTGGGTCAAAAGTATACTTATAGCAATGTTAATATTTGGTTACATGTCCTTTGGCAAGGGTGTTCCAACAGGACAATGACCTGCATATGAACATTTTTGTTTCATCTTACGTCACATGGACAAAGATAAGACCTTCTGGAGGAAAGTTCTGTGGGCAGATGAAACAAAAATGTTGCTGTTTGGCCACAATACCCAGCAATTTGTTTGGAGGAGAAAAGGTGAGGCCTTCAATCCCTGGAACACCACTCCTACCGTCAAGCATGGTGGTGGTAGTATTATGCTCTGGGCCTGTTTTGCTGCCAATGGAACTGGTGCTTTACAGAGAATAATTGGGACAATGTAAAAGGGAGGATTACCTCCAAATTCTTCAGGACAACCTAAAATCATCAGGCCGGAGGTTGGTTCTTGGGCGCAGTTGGGTGTTCCAACAGGACAATGACCCCAAACACACGTCAAAAGTGGTAAAGGAATGGCTAAATCCAAAGTCAATCATCAATCAATCAATGTTTATTTATATAGCCCTGAATCACAAGTGCCTCAAAGGGCTGCACAAGCCACAACGACATCCTCGGTTCAGATCCCACACCAGGGCAAGGAAAAACTCAACCCAATGGGATGACAATGAGAAACCTTGGAGAGGACCGCAGATGTGGGGACCCCCCCCCCCCCCCCTCCTTAGGGCGACCGGTGCAATGGACGTTGAGTGGATCTAGCATAATATTGTGAGAGTCTAGTCCATAGTGGATCTAACATAATAGTGAGAGTCCAGCCCATAGTGGGGCCAGCAGGAGACCATCCAGAGCGGAGACAGGTCAGCAGCGCAGAGATGGCCCCAACCGATGCGCAGGCGAGCGGTCCACCCCGGGTCCCGACTTTGGACAGCCAGCGCTTCATCCGTGGCCACCGAACCTGTGCCCCCGGACACGTTTAAGTCCTGACTTAAACGTGTGGACAATGCTGAAGAAACAAGTCCATGTCAGAAAACCAACAAATTTAGCTGAACTGCACCAAATTTTGTCAAGAGGAGTGGTAAAAAATTCAACCAGAAGCTTGCTAGCAATAAGGCTACCAAAAGCGCCTTATTGCAGTGAAACTTGCCAAGGGACATGTAAGCAAATATTAACATTGCTGTATGTATACTTTTGACCCAGCAGATTTGCTCACATTTTCAGTAGACCCATAATAAATTCATAAAAGAACCAAACTTCATGAATGTTTTTTGTGACCAACAAGTATGTGCTCCAATCACTCTATCACAAAAAAATAAGAGTTGTAGAAATGATTGGAAACTCAAGACAGCCATGACATTATGTTCTTTACAAGTGTATTTAAACTTTTGACCGCGACTGTAAATAAGATTATCTAGAAAATGAATGGATGGATTAAATAAACTGTCTTGAAGTGGATTATATTAGTACATTGTTTGATTTCTTTGGTTAAGCCATTACATAATTTAATTCCACATACTGATATACTGAAGGTCTGAAGTGTTGTACGTGCGTACAAATGTTTTAAATTACATTTTTCTCTAAGGTTATATTTCTCTTTTGTTGAGAAGAATTGTTATACATTCTTGGGTAGCAGATTGTAGTTTGATCTGTGCATAATTTTAGCTGTTTGCAAATTCACTATGTCGTGGAATTTCTGTATTTTCGATTCAATGAATAAAGCTTTGTATGTTCTCTATATCCAACATTATGTATTATTCTAGCTGATCTTTTTTGTAACACAGTTTTAGTGAATGAAGCATACTTTTGTAGTTATTTCTCCATATTTCAGCACAGTAACTCAGATATGGTAACACGAGCAAGCAGTAGAGAATATGAAGTGATTTTTGGTCTAGAACAGGGGTCGGCAACCCTTAGTGGCTCTCTGGAACTTTTTCAAAAATGTATGAAAAATGGAAAAAGATGAGGGGGAAAAAATATATTTTTTGTTTTAATATGGTTTCTGTAGGAGGACAAACATGACACTAACCTCCCTAATTGTTATAAAGCACACTGTTTATATTAAACATGCTTCACTGATTCGAGTATTTGGCGAGCGCCGTTTTGTCCTACTAATTTTGGCGGTCCTTGAACTCACCGTAGTTTGTTTACATGTAGAACTTTCTCCGACTTTCTAGGACGTGTTTTATGCCACTTCTTTTTCCGTCTCATTTTGTCCACCAAACTTTTAATGTTGTGCATGAATGCACAAAGGTGAGTTTTGTTGATGTTATTGACTTGTGTGGAGTGCTAATCAGACATATTTGGTCACTGTATGACTGCAAGCTAATCGATACTAACATGCTATTTAGGCTAGCTATATGTACATATTGCATCATTTTGCCTCATTTGTAGCTATATTTGAGGTCATTTAGTTTCCTTTATGTCCTCTTAATTCAATTTATATCTCATGACACACTATCTGTGTGTAATATGGCTTTTAACTTTTTGCGGCTCCAGACAGATTTGTTTTTGTATTTTTGGTCCAATATGGCTCTTTCAACATTTTGGGTTGCCGACCCCTGGTCTAGAACATGTTGTGCTTTACTCATTATTGACGCGTTTTTTGCCACTTTATGTTGTATATTGTTTTATATGAGATTTATAGTTTATTTCCAGATAATTTTATCATAAAATGTGAAAACGTGCAGTGGTTTATTTTTGTCGTTTTTTCACCCCTCTTTGTTTGCTTAATTATACCAAAAGCTCTTTGGCCTCTCACATATTGGCCACTAATTAAAAAGATTCCATCGAAGTTAAACCGATTTATACCAAAGTTGCTGTGTTCACAAGCCCTGTTAAACCTGTTTTGGTTGGATTTTAAGGTTAGAAGTTTGGGTTAACCTCCTCGGTCCTGGCGTCTACATGTGTGAACATCACATTTTTGGTTTTGTCGACCACAATACAACATTTTTCTCGTGTTTTCCACTTACGATGACATTTTACTGCCAATTAGTGGTGAAGAAAGAGTAAAGCACATTACTTGTTAGATTCAAGAGGGGCTGTCAAAGGTAACTACCGTATTTTTCGGAGTATAAGTCGCTCCGGTGTATAAGTCGCACTGGCCGAAAATGCATAATAAAGAAAGAAAAAAACAAATATAAGTCGCACTGGAGTATAAGTCGCATTTTTGGGGGAAATGTATTTGATAAACCCAACACCAAGAATAGAGACATTTGAAAGGCAATTAAAAATAAATAAAGAGTAGTGAACAACAGGCTGAATAAGTGTACGTTATATGAGGCATAAATAACCAACTGAGAACGTGCCTGGTATGTTCATGTAACATATTATGGTAAGAGTCATTCAAATAACTATAACATATAGAACATGCTATACGTTTACCAAACAATCTGTCACTCCTAATCGCTAAATGCCATGAAATCTTATACGTCTAGTCTCTTACGTGAATGAGCTAAATAATATTATGTGATATTTTACGGTAATGTGTTAATAATTTCACACATAAGTCGCTCCTGAGTATAAGTCGCACCCCCGGCCAAACTATGAAAAAAACTGCGACTTACAGTCCGAAAAATACGGTATACGTTTCTTTAATGGCGATAATTTTTTTAACGCGGATGGGTCCAGACTCCTTTTTGTCCCTCCATAGCGTGGAAAATGTAATGGCGTCTAGTTACCATTGAGTCAGAAGTTCTAAAATAGTGAGCATAAATGCACAAAGAAAATGGTACATTATTTAAATCTCAGATCCAAAGCCATGGCAAGTCGTTCTCTCGACAAGACAAGACAATTTCAATTTCAGTCGCCGTGAGACAACATCAATGGCGGGCTTAAGCCGCTTGTAGAGAGGAGGAGCGTCACGTCCGTGTTTACGTCACAGTTGAGTGCGTTAATAACATCAAATGTAAATCGTTACCTGAACTGCTTTGGTAAGATGGAATAAAAGCTCAGCAGGAAAAACAGACGGTAGACAGAAAGCCTAGAGTCACTTTTATCGGAGACTTTTGTCAAAACATGTCAAGACACCTTCCCATACCAATCCCACGCAATAATACAGCTACGCGTAACTACCAAAACAATGGAAAATCGTCCTAGATTACGATCATGCTTTGTCAAAGATGTTTATGTGATATTTTTACCCATTTCTGGCAGACTGAAATAAAGTGTATATCCTTTTGTAACCTGGTCTGATTGATAGTCAGAAATTACAGAATGTTTAGCAGGCTGCATATTACATTTTATTAATACATAGAGAGGGTTAAAACGTTGCCATCCAGAGATATGACTAATATTAACTTATACAACATGTAATGTACAGTATATCAGAAGCATTTATTCAGGTAGCTATATCACAGATTAAATTACCAAACATATTTGGCTATCAAAGCATGATCGCAACAATCTCTATTTTGTGTTGTTAATGTGGGAAACTGGTATCTTAAACTTGGAAGTGTAGCTCCTCTCCCCCGAATGCAAGTGGTCCTACAACAGAAAACGAATTATGTATTCCTACAAGATACACTAATGCACTGCAGGTATTTTTTTAAAATTGTCATTAAAAGAGTGTTCATATCCTTTTTGTGTTCAGCTGTTTAAAATACATGATGTTAAAGCAAACTAATTGTCCAGTCATGATCATTTAAACTTAAACAATTATATGTCTAGAGTACACTTATTATAGACAACAAATTATAGTTATGAAGTTGAAGTACCACTGATAGTCACACACACACACTAGGTGTGGTGAAATTATCCTCTGCATTTGACCCATCCCCTTGTTCCACTCCCTGGGTGGTGAGGGGAGCAGTGAGCAGCAGCATTGGCCACGCTCGGGAATCATTTTGGTGATTTAACCCCCAATTCCAACCCTTGATGCTGAGTGCCAAGCAGGGAGGTAATGGGTCCCAATTTTATAGTCTTTGGTATGACTCGGCCGATCTCAGGACGGACACTCTAACCATCTCTGATTAGTCATGATTAATTTTGAGTTAACTATGAACAAACTGCAATTGATTGCGATTAATTATTTTATTCATTTGACAGCACTATTGGAAACGCATGCAAAAGTTCCGATGGCAACTTTCAACTTTGTTTAGTTTTTATACTCACTGGGTTCCAAAGATCCCAAATAGCCGAGATAAATTCAAAACGCCTGCCCTACAAGAGTTCAGGTCTTAGGAAGCTACTTAGGGTTTGTGGTTAGGATTTTGAATCGCAACTTACACCTGGGGCTTTTCTGTATGGAATTTGCATGTCAAAACATGTTCAAGTCCTTTAGAAATCTAAACAGTTGTGTGAACGAGGGCGTAAATTCTGGTTTGTCCTGTGATTGACCCGTCCGTGATCAATACAGGGTTGTGTCCTGCCTCTTACTCTAAGTCCGCTGAGATAGGTTACATTCATCTCCATGACAAAATCAATTATTAAATATCAAAGTATTTAGACAATTAGAAAAAAGCCAATTCTTGATTGGACAAACTACTGTTGGGTCTGATCAATAAGATTCTCTTGGTACTTCTTTCTATTTCTTCAAGTCACTTCTTTGTTGTGCGGTTTTTTGTTTTGTTCCTATAAAACCAAATAAGTAGCATTGCAGTTGCAATTCAAACCCTTTCCACATGATGCTATTCTTTATAAAGTAAAAAAAAAAATGTCTGCATATGTTATATTATTCTTTTATTTTTCCATATTAAACATATTGTGTTGAAGTTTGGGGAAATGTTTATAAGACAAACATAGACCCAATAATTAAACTTCCAAAAAAGGTCATTAGAATAATACACAGAGCGTGCTACTATGGACATACCAATCCATTATTTATAAGTTCTAATGCAGTGGTTCTTAACCTGGGTTCGATCGAACCCTAGGGGTTCGGTGAGTCGGGCTCAGGGGTTCGGTGGAGGTCAAAACACACCCGACTCATCGTGTAAATAAAAACTTCTCCCTATCGGCGTATTACGGATATGGCAACAGCAGAAGTCAGACTAATTTGCAGGTGTGTAATTTGTTGTGAGTTTATGCACTGTGTTGGTTTTGTTCTTTGAACAAGGTGATGTTCATGCACGGTTCATTTTGTGCACCAGTAAAAAAATATGGTAACACTTTAGTATGGGGAACATATTCACCATTAATTAGTTGCTTATTAACATGCAAATTAGTAACATATTGGCTCTTAACTAGTTATTATTATGTACTTATTAATGCCTTATTTGGCATGGCCTTATTATAACCCTAACCCTCTAACCCTGGCCCTAACCCTCTAACCATAACCCTAACCAAATAACTCTAAATTAAGTCTTTGTTACTTAGAATATGTTCCCCATACTAAAGTGTTACCAAAAACATATAACTTTGTCTTGAATTTGAAAAAAAACATTGTGTTTTTCACTAAAGAAGGGTTTGGTTAATGCTCATATGAAACTGGTGGGGTTCGGTACCTCCAACAAGGTTAAGAACCACTGTTCTAATGTGTTAAAATTTTCAGATATTGTGTTTTTAAAAACAATGGAAATTATGTTTCGAGTAAAGAACCAGAACCAGCTTGTATTCTTAAGTTATTTAAATTAAGAGGAGAAAACTATAATTTACGGGGATATTGATTTTTGAAATAGGTAAAGTAAGAAGGAATATAAAATACAAATGTATTTCAGTTTTAGGAGTTAAATGGTGGAACAAGCTCAGTGATGAGTTGAAGACATGCATGCAGTTCTTTGTTAAGGTTTAAGAAAACCTTGAAAGGTGAAATAATTGAAAATTATAAAATATAGTAACAATTACTTTCATCCCATTGATTTTTTTTAACGTTGAAGTTCCAGGCAATCTAATTTTCAGTGAATGTACAGGATAGGCAAATATAAGCCTGTTCCTTTTTCTGTCATTCTTTTTCTTTTCGTTTCTTTTTGTGTGTAAATGTGTATGATGGTTAAATATGTCTAATCTGTACTGTTAATCTGGTCACACAGAATGGTTGATGGTTGATTATATGACCGAAATAAACTTATTTAATTCATTCATTCATGCGCAACGGAGCCAAAAACCTGGAAATATAGAAAATGGATGAAATAATTCCGTAATACCCTTGTGACAAATTGATAGACCAGACTGACAATGTATTGATAAGCCAGATATAAAGATGTGATGTTCATACGAAACTCTTAATTCGCTTATTTTTTTTGGTCTCAGCTGTTGCTCCAGATTTCTCCCATAACCAACTTAAAAGCCAAACAATGGTCAAGGTTGGAGGCGATGTGCTTATCGACTGCAAACCCAAGATGTCTCCATGGGGCGTGATCTCATGGAGGAAGGGCAGCGAACCACTGGAAGACAGCAAAAGGTAACTGCCAATTTTTATTTTTATATGAGGAAAACGTGAGACGGCTGCAGAATTTCTGCTGTCTCACTTTTTTGCTCAATGCTGGACATTTACCGTAAATCTTTGTTCACACTTGTCATATTGAACACTGATTGTCTTTGTACTAGTATTTAAAATTGTACTTTTGGCAGATCACTGTTATAACATTCGGAAAAGGTCGAAGTTCATCAACTGCGCTTTTTTTCATCATCAGTCCAAATACGAGAAAAAAACCTGTATTTCTCTTTTGTGTGCATTCTAAACTGTAAAAAAAACTGCTAGCAAGAGGCGGCTAACAATGCAGGTAATAGTGAGTTATCTATTTCATCTACTGTATAAAGCCATTTACACAACCCAAACCCAGTGAAGTCGGCACGTGTAAATGGTAAATAAAAACAGAATACAATGATTTGCTAATCCTTTTCAACTTATAATCAATTGAATAGACTGCAAAGACAAGATACTTAACATTGGAACTAGAAAACTTTGTTATTTTTTGCAACTATTTGGAATTTGATGCCTGCAACATGTTTTTTAAAAGCTAGCACAAGTAGCAAAAAAGACTGAGAAAGTTGAGGAATGCTCATCAAACACTTATTTGGAACATCCCACAGGTGAACAAGACTAATTGGGAACAGGTGGGTGCCGTGATTGGGTATAAAAGCAGCTGCCGTGAAATGCTCAGTCATTCACAAACAAGGATGGGGCGAAGGTCACCACTTTGTCAACAAATGCGTGAGCAAATTGTCGAACAGTTTAAGAACAACATTTCTCAACGAGCTATTGCAAGGAATTTAGGGATTTCACCATCTACGGTCCGTAATATCATCAAAAGGTTCAGAGAATCTGGAGAAATCACTGCACGTAAGCGATGATATTACGGACCGTCGATCCCTCAGGCGGTACTGCATCAAAAAGCGACATCAGTGTGTAAAGGATATCACCACATGGGCTCAGGAACACTTCAAAAAACGACTGTCAGTAACTACAGTTTGTCGCTACATCTCTAAGTGCAAGTTAGAACTCTACTATGAAAAGCGAAAGCCATTTATCAACAACACCCAGAAACGCCGACGGCTTCACTGGGCCCGAGCTCATCTAAGATGGACTGATGCAAAGTGGAAAAGTGTTCTGTGGTCTGACGAGTCCACATTTCAAATTGTTTTTGGAAACTGTGGACGTCGTGTCCTCCGGCCAAAGAGAAAAAGAACCATCCGGATTGTTATAGACGCAAAGTTCAAAAGCCAGCATCTGTGATGGTCTGGGGGTGCATTAGTGCCCAAGGCATGAGTAACTTACACATCTGTGAAGGCGCCATTAATGCTGAAATGTACATACAGGTTTTGGAGCAACATATGTTGCCATACAAGCAACGTTATCATGGACGCCCCTGCTTATTTCAGCAAGACAATGCCAAGCCACGTGTTACATCAATGTGGCTTCATAGTAAAAGAGTGCGGGTACTAGACTGGCCTGCCTGTAGTCCAGACCTGTCTCCATTGAAAATGTGTGCCGCATTATGAAGCCTAAAATACCACAACGGAGACCCCCGGACTGTTGAACAACTTAAGCTGTACATCAAGCAAGAATGGGAAAGAATTCCACCTGAGAAGCTTCAAAAATGTGTCTCCTCAGTTCCCAAACGTTTACTGAGTGTTGTTAAAAGGAAAGGCCATGTAACACAGTAGTGAACATGCCCTTTCCCAACTACTTTGGCACGTGTTGCAGCCATGAAATTCTAAGTTCATTATTATTTGAAAAAAAAAAAAAAAGTTTATGAGTTTGAACATCAAATATGTTGTCTTTGTAGTGCATTCAGTTGAATATGGGTTGAAAAGGATTTGCAAATCATTGTATTCCGTTTATATTTACATCTAACACAATTTCCCAACTCATATGGAAACGGGGTTTGTATATATATATATATATATATATATATATATATATATATATATATATATATATATATATATATATATATATAAATGTATATATATATATATATATATATATATATATATATATATATATATATATATATATATATATATATATATATATATATATATATATATATATATATATATATATATATATATATATATATATATATATATATATATATATATATATATATATATATATCTGCGGCTTATAGTGGTGCGGGTAATATATGTAAAAATATTTTTCTCCTGTAAAATTTAGTGGGTGCGGCTTATAGTCCGGAAAATATGCTACGTTGCATGCATACTTGCAGCATGTAAAATAAACGTCTTTTAGAGGTTTTTTCAAAGGCTTTATAGGAGAAATGCATCAACGCCCATTACCTGTATTGTTAGCTGCCTCTTGCTAGCAGT
Organism: Entelurus aequoreus; assembly: GCF_033978785.1. Classification (NCBI taxonomy): domain Eukaryota; kingdom Metazoa; phylum Chordata; class Actinopteri; order Syngnathiformes; family Syngnathidae; genus Entelurus; species Entelurus aequoreus. The sequence goes on along the minus strand of NC_084731.1, from coordinate 20,647,203 downwards.
TTTTTCACGATTTAGAATGCACATAAAAGAGAAAGACAAGCAGTATGTTTTCTTGTTTCACATAAGGATGGTGAATGTTGAGCACAATTCATAATAAAGTGCAGTTTCCCTTTCAAAGAGCGAGACTGCAACATATTCACACCAATTTTGTGTCACACAATGCAACCAGAAATCACACACCGGGGCGCCATCCCTTGTTTTGTTTTTTCTGTGTAGAAACGCGCCGTGCTAAATAGGCCGAATGGATGTAGCACCTTTCTAACTTGAATTCACTTGAGTCTGGTTTTTTTTATGCAGCGCCGCCTTACACAGAAATGCATAATTGGCTAGGTTACCATGGAAGGAGAAGCAACAGCTAAGCTGGACACAGCAGGGGCAGCCACTTTACTACACGGGTGGTAATTCAATGTATGACATTTTCAGACTTGCCACGTTTTTGATGTCCACTCATAAAATGGAACACCCTCGCACTTGGGGGGAAAAAAAATGTGCCGGCATTGTTCTGGACAAAGCAGAAAAATGAAATAACGGATTACTAACGAAACCCAGCTCAGAGCTCCACAGGGGAGTGGACGCTACACTGCAAAAAGTCAGTGTTCAAAAACAAGAATAAAAAATACAAAAATTAGGTGTATTTTATTTGAACTAAGCCAAATTATCTGCCAATAGAACAAGAAAAATTGGCTTGTCAAGACTTTCCAAAACAAGTAAAATTAGCTAACATCAATGAACTCAAAAATACCTTAAAATAAGTATATTCTCACTAATAACAACTATACTACTATATGAGTTCGTATTTTCTATTGTTTCATTGAAAATAAAACAGCAAAGTCCATTTGGCTGTCATCTGTTTTAATTATGAGACACAATTGTGTGAAAGTCATGATTTTTTTTTTTTCGTGCTTGAAATAAGAAATTATTACTTTAAAAAAGTAGTTTTATAGTTGATGACACAGCTTTGCAACAGTTGATATTCTAGTTTCAAGCATGTTTTACTCAATATAGGTCATCAAATCTCAGCAACAAGCTGTAATATCTTACTGAGATCATTTAAGACCAAAACCCTTAAAACAAGTAAAACACTCTAACATAAAATCTGCTTAGTGAGAAGAATTATCTTATCAGACAGAAAATAAGCAAATATCACCCTTATTTGAGATATTTAATCTTACTTTAGATTTCAGTTTTTGCAGTGTAAATATATGTTAAAGTTTTCCCTTAGCCGTGATTTATTTACCTGGTTTGTTTTGATTCAAATATCTTGTGTAGTATTCACAGGGAATATGAGGCATAGGCGCCGATTGGGATTGATGGCAAATTTCAATCTTTAAAATAATTTTTGAAAAATGAATGTTGTCGTTAATTTTTGTGGGGAGTTTGGTCCATTTTATATAATAAAAAAATCACAAATCACAAAGTCTATAATCAACAAAGCCGAACCGTGATTTCATTGTGCCCGATAATGAACTAATGACACAGTATTTTTGACTTTGAACAAACTGCCCTTCATTCGCTTGTGTGCATACTACCACTCAGTGGCCTACACTGCAAAAAGTCAGTGTTCAAAAACAAGAAAAAAATATACAAAAATGAGGGGTATTTTATTTGAACTAAGCAAAATTATCTGCCAATAGAACAAGAAAATTCGGCTTGTCAAGACTTTCCAAAACAAGTAAAATTAGCTAACCTCAATGAACCCAAAAATACCTTAAAATAAGTATATACTCACTAATAACAAGTGCACTTTTCATGGTAGAAAAAAAGAGACCTTTTTGCTCAATATGTTGAAAAATGGTCTTAAATTAAGTAAATGCTAGTGCCATTATCTTGACATAATGATATGCGCTCGGCATTACATTTCTTGAAACCAGCAAACTTATACTAAAAACTAATTTATTGTTCTTAATGGAAAGGCAACCGCTTGTTACTCTCGGGGTCTCCTAGCCGCTCAGGCAAATCATATTGTCTAAAAATGCATTTTTCCATCGATAACATGACATCATCGCGCCAAGTCCGTGCTCTTTCAGTCAATTAGTGCGCATTTATACAGCCACATAAATGTTTGAATATTAACTGTCAGTTTACTGTACTGTGCCAACTGTACTACTATATGAGTACATCTTTTCTATTGTTTCATTGGAAATAAAACAGCAAAGTCCATTTGGCAGTCATCTGTTTGAATTAAAGACACAATTGTGTCAAAGTCCTGATTTTTTTTTCATGCTTGAAATAAGACATGATTACTTTAAAAAAGTAGTTTTATACTTGTGAGTGTTGATGACACAGCTTTGCAACACTTGATATTCTAGTTTCAAGCATGTTTTACTCAATATAGGTCATCAAATCTTAGCAACAAGCTGTAATATCTTACTGAGATCATTTAGGACCAAAACCCTTAAATTAAGTAAAACACTCTAACATAAAATCTGCTTAGTGAGAAGAATTATCTTATCAGACAGAAAATAAGCAAATATCACCCTTATTTGAGATATTTAATCTTACTTAGATTTCAGTTTTTGCAGTGTAAATATATGTTAATGTTTTCCCTTAGCCGTGATTTATTTACCTGGTTTGTTTTGATTCAAATATCTTGTGTAGTATTCACAGGGAATATGAGGCATAGGCGCCGATTGGGATTGATGGCAAATTTCAATCTTTAAAATAATTTTTGAAAAATGAATGTTGTCGTTAATTTTTGTGGGGAGTTTGGTCCATTTTATATCATAAAAAAATCACAAATCACAAAGTCTATAATCAACAAAGCCGAACCGTGATTTCATTGTGCCCGATAATGAACTAATGACACAGTATTTTTGACTTTGAACACACTGCCCTTCATTCGCTTGTGTGCATACTACCACTCAGTGGCCTACACTGCAAAAAGTCAGTGTTCAAAAACAAGAAAAAAATATACAAAAATGAGGGGTATTTTATTTGAACTAAGCAAAACTATCTGCCAATAGAACAAGAAAATTCGGCTTGTCAAGACTTTCCAAAACAAGTAAAATTAGCTAACCTCAATGAACCCAAAAATACCTTAAAATAAGTATATTCTCACTAATAACAAGTGCACTTTTCATGGTAGAAAAAAAAGAGACCTTTTTGCTCAATATGTTGAAAAATGGTCTTAAATTAAGTAAATGCTAGTGCCATTATCTTGACATAATGATATGCGCTCGGCATTACATTTCTTGAAACCAGCAAACGTATACTAAAAACTAATTTATTGTTCTTAATGGAAAGGCAACCGCTTGTTACTCTCGGGGTCTCCTAGCCGCTCAGGCAAATCATATTGTCTAAAAATGCATTTTTCCATCGATAACATGACATCATCGCGCCAAGTCCGTGCTCTTTCAGTCAATTAGTGCGCATATATACAGCCACATAAATGTTTGAATATTAACTGTCAGTTTACTGTACTGTGCCAACTGTACTACTATATGAGTACATATTTTCTATTGTTTCATTGGAAATAAAACAGCAAAGTCCATTTGGCTGTCATCTGTTTGAATTAAAGACACAATTGTGTCAAAGTCCTGATTTTTTTTTCATGCTTGAAATAAGAAATGATTACTTTAAAAAAAGTAGTTTTATACTTGTGAGTGTTGATGACACAGCTTTGCAACACTTGATATTCTAGTTTCAAGCATGTTTTACTCAATATAGGTCATAAAATCTTAGCAACACGCTGTAATATCTTACTGAGATCATTTAGGACCAAAACCCTTAAATTAAGTAAAACACTCTAACATAAAATCTGCTTAGTGAGAAGAATTATCTTATCAGACAGAAAATAAGCAAATATCACCCTTATTTGAGATATCTAATCTTACTTAGATTTCAGTTTTTGCAGTGTGAGGGGTCAGAAATAAATAGCTAAACAATGGTATGGTACCTCCAGTGCATGCCCGTTGAGGTACTGTGACGCCGTCCTCATATGTGCGGGAACATTTGCAGAGCAGCGCAGTGAAAAAGCAGCGTGAGGCCTCGCTCCTGGTTAATGGGCTTTAGCTGTCCAAAACTGACCATCTGTTGGGTAATTTCAAAGTGCTAATCAAGTACTTTTCACCTCAGTGGGGATGAGAAAGGCCAGCAAGATCAAATTATTCCAACTTCTAATACATTTCCGAGTTTGGCCAAACGACAGCTAGCAATTACAGCATTCTCTAACTTTTGACCCCCTGAGACGTGGCACCCTATCCCGTGTGCAATCTGCCCCCCCTCCCCCGGTGGCTTCATTTTACACACGGGGTCAGCCAATTGGTGGTCACCACTCTGGCATGACCCTCGGTTCTGTGTGAGCGCACTATCTTGCCAGGCTTTGCATACACACAAAGTAGTGTTGTTGCTTGTCAAACAACGTGACGGGGGAATTTGCACAGTGGTTTCGCTCCTGGTGCCCTTCACTCACCTGTGATAGCGCCGTCGCATGTTTCACAGCGACCGCAACGTGACTATTTCAGCATCCAGATGACACGGATTCATGTCCGCAGGTAATACATGACGGAAAAGAATAGTCACGGTGGTGGTTTGGGTTCATTTGTTTTGGAAATGCTTACCGCGTTACTTTAAGGAAAAACACATACAAACATATACAAAACACAAAACCAGTGAAGTTGGCACGTTGTGTAAATCGTAAATAAAAACAGAATACAATGATTTGCAAATCGTTTTGAACTTATATTTCTCACGACGGGGTTTTCGCTTACCGCGGGGTCGTTCTCTCAGGAAGGCCAACGGACGACTCCGGACAGGACTTGCAGGTAGGAACATGATTTAATTTTAAGAAACACTCAACGAGGTACAAAACAGAAAAAAAAACCTGAAGGCTAGCGTGCCTATCGCACGTGGAAGCTAAGGCAAAAACTTAGGACATGAAACTATAGCGGTGGTTCTTAACCTGGGTTCGATCGAACCCTAGGGGTTCGGTGAGTCGGCCTCAGCCACGGAGGTAAAGACACATCCGACTTATCATGTAAATAAAAATTCTCCCTATCGGCGTATCATGGATACACCCAAACGATGTTCCCTTTAATTTTCCATCTGATTTGCAGGTTGTCTGATTGATCGATTTAAACTTTTACTAGTAGATTGCAAAATACACAGTACAGTACGTATTCCGTACAATTGACCACTAAATGATAACACCCGAATAAGTTTTTCAACTTGTTGAAGTTAATCAATTCATGGTAATGTGTGTAAGGTGTGTAATTTGTTGTGAGTTCATGCACTGTGTTGGTTTTGTTCTTTGAACAGGGTGATGTTCATGCACGGTTCATTTTGTGCACCAGTAAAAAAACATATGACTTTTTCTTGAATTTGAAAAAAAAATTTAAAAAAATGTTTTTTTCACTAAAGAAGGGTTCGGTGAATGCGCATATGAAACTGGTGGGGTTCGGTACCTCCAACAAGGTTAAGAACCACTGAACTATAGACATAAACCTCACGGAACTGTGGCATGAAACAAACACGAAACTGTGGCATGAAACAACTAGCATTAACTATGGCATAGAACAAACACGAAACTGTGGCATGAAACAACTAGCATTAACTATGGCATAGAACAAACACGAAACTGTGGCATGAAACAACTAGCATTAACTATGGCATAGAACAAACACGAAACTGTGGCATGAAACCAATACGAAACTGTGGCATGAAACAACTAAGACTTACGTAGTCCAGGCATGAGGCAAACAACTAATGACGCCAGGGCGACTGACTGGCAAAGGCAGGCTTAAATAGTCCTCTGATTAGCAGCAAGTGCGCGTCCCGAACACCAGAAGCAGGTGAAAATCATAAGTAGCCATGGTAACTAAAACAAACTCAGGTGTCAAACAGGAACTAAAAGAGTCCAAAACTAACAGAACATAACAAAAACATGATCCGGACCAGGGATCATGACAATATTCAATTGAATAGATTGCAAAGACAAGATATTTAATGTTCGAACTGAGAAACTTAATTTGTTCATTAACTTACTAGAATTTAATGGCAGCAACACATTGCAAAAAAGTTGTCACAGGGGCATTTTTACCACTGTGTTACATGGCCTTTCCTTTTAACAACACCCAGTAAACGTTTGGGAACTGAGGAGACACATTTTTGAAGCTTTTCAGGTGGACTTTTTCCCCATTCTTGCTTGATGTACAGCTTAAGTTGTTCAACAGTCCGGGGGTCTCCGTTGTGGTATTTTAGGCTTCATAATGCGCCACACATTTTCAAAGGGAGACAGGTCTGGACTACAGGCAGGCCAGTCTAGTACCCGCACTCTTTTACTATGAAGCCACGCTGCTGTAACCACGTGGCTTGGCATTGTCTTGCTGAAATAAGCAGGGGCGTCCATGATAAGGTTGCTTGGATGGCAACATATGTTGCTCCAAAAACCTGTATGTACCTTTCAGCAGGGGGTAGCGGGGGGTGTATATGGTAGCGTCCTGGAAGAGTTAGTGCTGCAAGGGGTTCTGGGTATTTGTTCTGTTGTGTTTATGTTGTGTTACGGTGCGGATGTTCTCCGGAAATGTGTTTGTCATTCTTGTTTGGTGTGGGTTCACAGTGTGGCGCATATTTGTAACAGTGTTAAAGCTGTTTATACGGTCACCCTCAGTGTGACCTGTATGGCTGTTGACCAAGTATGCTTGCATTCACTTGTGTGGGTGGAAAGCCGTAGATATTATGTGACTGGGCCGGCACGCAAAGGCAGTGCCTTTAAGGTTTATTGGCGCTCTGTACTTCTCCCTACGTCCGTGTACACAGCGGCGTTTTAAAAAAATCATAAATTTTTCTTTTTGTAACCGATACCGATCACTTTGAAACCGATACCGATAATTTCCGATATTAAATTTTAAAGCATTTGCCGGTATTATCGGACATTTCTACAAATAACTAAATAAAAGAACTCAAATGTGAGCAAAACCCAACAGAGTTAAGCTTTTAACAAAGGCAGCAATCATAAATGAGTCTTTCAGCACATTCACAATGTTGGCATCTATAGTTATGTTTTGATAAAGACGGGGAAAAACAAGCTACATGTAAACGGCGCTTGCAACAGCAACAAACATGGCTGTAGACGCAAAGTTAAATCATGAAACGCAACCTTACCCGAGCAAAAATATTATCGGACATCCCTATTAAAAACGCTTAATTTAGGCCCAAACATTGTCGGATATGCTTTAAAAAAAAAAAAAAAAAAGTTTTAAAACATCGGCAATTTGGTGAAACGGCAATATTTGAAGCGCAATGTGCAACGTGCATAATATCCCTTTGTGCTGTATGCTACTAAATGAATATGTTCTGCATCTCCTGTGGCGATGGCCGTCCACACCGTCGCCATCTGCCATGTTAATCAACATTATCGAGCCCAAGAGAGTTGGAAAATCATTTACAATTACTGCCAACCATGTCAGCATTATGCCTCGCTTTAATATAAGATTTAGAATGTATGAGTGTAATTGTTGTCCTATTGTTATGTGCGCACCAGGGCGTATTTGCACATGTACGCTTGGCTAAGACATTTTGCATTTCCACCTGCACGGGAAGGTTCTAAACCATATGAGGTGGCTGCGAACCTCCTTTGCCGAAGATTAATTGCCCTAATTGCGTTAGCACTCCACAGTGGCTTTGGCAGAGAGGGAACTGGTGTCACCAGCTGGGTAATCCATCTTCATAGCAGCAGCCTCGCCTTTTTTTTTTTTTTTTTTGCTGCAGGAGAGCAAAGGGAGGGAGGGGATGTCTTATCTACCCCAGACAACCCTACAGGGACGCGGTTTAGATGACATCAGCTGGAATAAAGCAGCTGAGAGTGCAGAGCATAGTGGGGTTTGTAATTGGGCCATGTCAGCCACCAAGAGTTAAAAAAAAAAAAAAATTGCCATTTCAATATGGAAGAAGCAGAAGGGTTTGCTTTGGTTAGACCCGTCGCACCAAAACCACTCAATCAACCGCCTCTGATCACGAGCGTGTGCTGACATCCTAATGGTGGCACCGTCTTTTTAAAGGTGTGTCGTTATCGGCGCTGGCAGTCATGCAAATATTTGCTGTGGATCAGTCAGTCCTTTGAAGGAGCTGTTTACCTCTGGAGGAAGGTGTTTTGTTCGGGTTTGCATGTGGTAACAGTCCAGATTAAAGGCCTACTGAAACCCACTACTACCGACCACGCAGTCTGATAGTTTATATATCAATGATGAAATCTTAACATTGCAACACATGCCAATACGGCCGGGTTAACTTAAAAAGTGCAATTTTAAATTTCCCGCGAAACTTCCGGTTGAAAACGTCTAGATATGATGACGTATGCGCGTGACGTCAATGGTTGAAACGGAAGTATTCGGACACATTGTATCCAATACAAAAAGCTCTGTTTTCATCGCAAAATTCCACAGTATTCTGGACATCTGTGTCGGTGAATCTTTTGCAATTTGTTTAATGAACAATGGAGACTGCAAAGAAGAAAGCTGTAGGTGGGATCGGTGTATTAGCGGCTGGCTGCGGCAACACAACCAGGAGGACTTTGACTTGGATAGCAGATGCGCTATCCGACGCTAGCCGCCGACCCCATCGATGATCGGGTGAAGTCGTTCGTCGCTCCGTCGATCGCTGGAACGCAGGTGAGCACGGGTGTTGATGAGCAGATGAGGGCTGGCTGGCGTAGGTGGATAGCTAATGTTTTTAGCATAGCTCTGTGAGGTCCCGTAGCTAAGTTAGCTTCAATGGCGTCGTTAGCAACATCATTGTTAAGCTTCGCCAGGCTGGAAAGCATTAACCGTGTAGTTACATGTCCATGGTTTTATAGTATTGTTGATCTTCTGTCTATCCTTCCAGTCAGGGGTTTATTTCTTTTGTTTCTATCTGCAGTTAAGCCCGATGCTATCACGTTAGCTCCGTAGCTAAAGTACTTCGCCGATGTATTGTCGTGGATATAAAAGTCACTGTGAATGTCCATTTCGCGTTCTCGACTCTCATTTTCAAGAGGATATAGTATCCGAGGTGGTTTAAAAGACAAATCCGCGATCCACAATAGAAAAATGAGAAAGTGTGGAATCCAATGAGCCCTTGTAGCTAAGTTACGGTCAGAGCGAAAAAAGATACGCCCTGCACTGCACTCTAGTCCTTCACTCTCACATTCCTCATCCACGAATCTTTCATCCTGGCTCAACTTAATGGGGTAATCGTCGCTTTCTCGGTCCGAATCGCTCTCGCTGCTGGTGTAAACAATGGGGAAATGTGAGGAGCCTTTCAACCTGTGACGTCACGCTACTTCCGGTACAGGCAAGGCTTTTTTTTATCAGCGACCAAAAGTTGTGAACTTTATCGTCGATGTTTTCTACTAAATCCTTTCAGCAAAAATATGGCAATATTGCGAAATGATCAAGTATGACACATAGAATGGATCTGCTATCCCCGTTTAAATAAAACAATTTCATTTCAGTAGTCAGGTCGGGTTAATACCGCCACGGGTAAGATGTACCCCCGTGCTACCTGCCACATTCGGGCAGATGGGGCTCTTAAGCCTTGGATGGCAACCTGTCTAGGAGAAGGTCACTCTGAACTAAAACCGGGACTGCGAGGAGTTGCGCCCCACAGTTCGCTATTAGCATAGTAAAGCCAACCATGGAGTACAAAGTCATCCCAAATCCTATACTTCCAGCGGCGGGAGTCCGCAGGAACATCGCAGCGGACGGTGGTGCTGGTCCTCCTCCTGGAGGACACCATGACGACAGGACCTCAAACCCTGGGATTGTCCCAGGGAGGGTCCTGTCGGAACACAGCACCCCGTCCAATGCACTCATGCGCTGTCGGAGACCATTTGTTATGGGAACCTTCAACGCATGCACAGCGAGAGAAGAAGCGAGATTGATAGAGCTTGCACACTGTGCAGAGGAACGGGGAGTGGAGATCCTGGGGGTCCAAGAACACAGGAGAGTGCACACTGATGACCCCATCCTGTACTGCAGAGTGGAGAGATGCACGTTCATTTCTGCATCTGCGTGGAGGAACGAGGCCCAGGCCGCAACAGGCGGTGTAGGGTTAATGCTGGGCCCACGGGCACGTAAGGCTCTCCGTCGGGTTTACCACCACACCGACAGGATTCTGAGCGCAGAGTTCTCTCGGGCAACCCAGTAACAACAGTCATAGTCGTGTACTCACCCACCAACGTGGCACCATCTGACGTAGTGGAGAAGTTCTTTGAGGACCTTGTAAGAGCGGTCCGTGGCGTCCCAGCGCACAACTTCCTGGCAATCCTTGGGGACTTCAATGCAAGGCTTGGACCAGAGGACGCACCCTTCCCTTACCACGACTCTACCAACCGCAACGGCACCTACCTCACTGCCTTCCTCATGAAACACGAGCTACTGGCGGCGAATACCATCTTCCGGAAGAGAACAAGAAAGAGGTGGACCTTCCGAGACCGAGCCTCAGGAACACTACGGCAGCTAGATTACATCCTAGTGAGGAAGAAATGGAGGAACTCCATCCTGAATGCTGAGCCATACAGCACTTTTAGTTCTGTGGGCTCAGACCACCGTGTGGTCTCAATGAGAGTTTGCCTGAGCCTCAGGGTCCCCAAACCAAGTCCCAAGATCCGGTATAACTGGAAAGCTTTCTCAAGTGACCCTGGCCTTCAAACCAGATACGCAGAGGAGATGAGGAGACGATTCCAGCAGCTGGACAGGGGAGCGGTGGCCAGTGGAGAATACAGGAGATTCGTCACTGCGAATGAGGAGGCGACCAGGCTGTGCCATGATGGAGAGAGTCAGTACCTCCAGACAATCCAAACACCCAGAGGTCGTAGCAGCACGAGGGATGGTGGAGGAAGCCCGCCTCAACTTTGAGCGGGAACCAACTGTGGAGAGGCGTGGCGAGCTGAATGAAGCCAAACAGTTTCTTTTCAGATGCTATGATACCATCAAAGGGGAAGAACTGATGGAGAGAGTGCGGAGGGTGCAGGCGGCGCAAGGTGAACAACAGTATGGGGAGGCCTGGAGGGTCATCAATGAGATGACGGGGCGGAAGAGGACCATGGAGGGACAGGTGGAGGGACACAGCCCGGAGGAGAGGGTGACAACCTGGTCCAGTCACTTCAAAAGGCTGCTGGGAGAAACAGCAGACGCAGCTGAGGAAGAAGAAATACCATCAGTCCTCCCAAACCTGAACATCAACGATGGTCCCTTCACACTCGGAGAGCTCGCCAGGGCAAAAGCCACAGTAAGAGTGGGAAAAAGCGCTGGCCCGGACGGCATACCCCCAGAGGTCGTGAAGAACTGTGATCTTGATGACATCATTCTAGAGTTCTGCAACCTTGCTCTGCTGCACAATCGGCTGCCTCATATGTGGTCTCTATCAAACATCGTACCAGTGCCCAAATCCGGAGACCTCTCGAAGCCAGACAACTACCGAGGCATCAGCCTGACCTGTATCACTGCGAAAGTCTACAACCGCATGATCCTAAACAGGGTCCGGCATGCAATCGACCCTCACCTGAGAGTAAATCAGAACGGCTTTCGAGAAGGACGAACAACTACAGCCCAGATCTTGGCACTTAGGAGATTGATTGAGGAGGTGAGGAAGGACAACCTGACTGCAGTCCTATGCTTCATAGACTTCAAAAAGGCATTTGACTCGATACATCGAGGCACGATGGTGAAGATCTTGAAGGCATACAGTATTCCTCTGAACCTACTCCGAGCAATAGAGTCCATGTACGCAGGAACAAGGGCCAGGGTGGTGACCCCAGATGGCAACAGCGAGGAGTTTGACATCCTGGCTGGAGTTATACAAGGGGATACACTAGCCCCCTTCCTCTTCATCATAGTCCTTGATCATGCGCTCAGGAAGGCAATAAATGGGCGAGAGCAGGAACTTGGCTTCACGCTGACACCAAGGAAGTCGAGTCGACAACCGGCAGTGGTCCTGACAAACCTTGACTATGCGGATGACATCAGTCTGCTCTCCAACAACGTGGAACAAGCACAAGAACTCCTACACAGGGTAGAGCTAGAGTGCGCCAAGGTTGGCCTTAGGCTAAATGCCAAGAAAACTGAGGTCATGACCTACAATGTTCCACCAGAACATCAACCTCTGATAACAGCAGGAGGCACTGTGCTGAAAGAAGTTGAGGACTTCAAATACCTGGGCGGATGGGTCAACTCAACTGAGCAGGATTTAAAAGTGAGGAAGGCACTTGCATGGAGGGCCCTGAACGGCATGACCAGTGTATGGAGCTCCAACCTCCCCCGCCAAATCAAACTCAGCTTCTTCTACTCGACAGTTGAGTCCGTTCTCCTCTATGGCAGCGAATGTCTTTGGATGGTTGCTACACCAGGATGCTGCGTGCAGTGCATAACATCAACAAGAGTGCGCACGTAACCGACAGAGTCCTCTACAGGGGAATACCAAGGGTGAGCGAGAAGATTGCTGTGAGGAGAATGAGACTAGCAGGGCACTGCCAAAGGCATCAGGAGCTGCCAGCCAGCAAATTGGTACTGTGGGAACCAACACATGGGCATCGGTCAAGAGGACGTCCCACACTAACATACGTGGATGTACTCAAGAAGGATGCAGGAGCTCAGAGTACCAAGGAACTGGCCAAATGTATGGAGAATCGGGATGACTGGAAGCAACGATGGAAGGCTCGTCTGAGGACGACCTAGAGAGAGAGTAGGCCTTTAAAAGCTGGGTTTCCCCGGCGTTTTTCGCACCATGGCCGACAAGGGCGAGTACGCGACGGCGTCCAAACGCTCCAATGTGACCCAAAACACACGCTACACACTACAAAAAAATGCTGGGTTATTTTAGTAACCCAATTTATCTGGCCGAGAGTTAGTGGGCGGCCGAGAGTGGAGTCGGTTCTCTTGGTTGCTTTGTTGGGTCCGCTCCTGTCTCTGGCCATGCTACTCCCACCCCAGGCCACCACAGTGTATATGTTTTTTTATTTTTTTATTTATTTATTTTTTTTTTTAATCAATCAATCCACTTTATTTACATAGCACATTTAAACAAAAAATGTTTCCAAAGTGCTGCACAACAATATTAAAAACAATATTCAAATATTATCCTTAGCTCCACCAATGACTGAATAAAAACAAAAAATAAATACATATAAAACCAATATAAAACAATATAAAATGAATATGTTTAAAAACGATTTTAAAGTAAATCAAAACAGTAAATAGAAATCAAAATTTTAAAAACACAGAGGACAACAGAGGACCACACAACTCACGTAGTGTTAAAAGCCAGAGAATAAAAGTGGGTCTTAAGACGAGACTTAAAACACTCCACTGTGGGAGCAGTTCGAACATGGAGGGGCAGAGTGTTCCAGAGCTTAGGGCCGACCACAGAGAAGGCCCTGTCTCGCCTGGATTTAAGTCTGGTCTTGGGCACCACGAGCTGGAGCTGGAGCTACATAATAAATGTGTTTATTTATTTTTTTGTAGCTGTATGTACAAAAGGCTGTTGTGTTCTTTGATGTTTGATGTTTCCCTCTTACACACACATGTTTATGTGTGCTATGGCTATGAGGGGTTTTTTTCTTCTTCTTGGCCTCAGTCTGGAACCCCTCTCAAAAGAAAAATGCTGCAATTCCTAAAAACACACACAAAACCCCAAAACACTTGCATGAAAAGAAATAGTGCAGATTCACCTCATAAAACTGAAGTTAGCCAGGCACACTAAGGGTGCCAGGTGTAGGAGATATCCTTCGAAGACTTAAAGGGGAACTGCACTTTTTGGGGGGAATTTTGCCTATTCTTCACAATTATTATGAAAGACATGATGACGGATTGGTTTGATTATATAATGCATTCTAACTCGGAAATAAAAGTCTGCTTGCAGCAGAGCTAATGGGAAGTCCTCTATTCCGCCCATAAAACCCAATAAATAACCATCCAAAAACTGTCAACAATATTCCATTTACCGTATTTTCCGGACTATAAGGCGCACTTAAAATATTTTTTTTTCTCGACAGTGCGCCTAACCTACTCAGTGTCCGCCCTGAGATTGGTAGGTCGTGAGTTCAAACCCTGGCCGAGTCATACCAAAGACTATAAAAATGGGACCCGTTATCTCCCTGCTTGGCACTCAGCATCAAGGGTTGGAATTGGGGGTTAAATCACCATAACAAAAAGTATTCCCGGGCGCGGCCACCGCTGCTGCTCACTGCTCCTCTCACCTCTCAAGGGGTGGACAAGGGTGATGGGTCAAATGCAGAGAATGATTTCGCCACACCTAGTGTGTGTGTGACAATCATGGGTACTTTAACTTCAAAATGCTGGGTTATTTTGGCCGAGAGTTAGTGGGCGGCCGAGGGTGGTTGCTTTGTTGGGTCTGCTCCTGTCTCTGGCCATACCCCCCTCCCCCCCCACCCCAGCAGACCTACTCAGTGGCCTAGTGGTTAGAGTGTCCGCCCTGAGATCGGTAGGTTGCGAGTTCAAACCCCGGCCGAGTCATACCAAGGACTATAAAAATGGGAGCCGTTACCTCCCTGTTTGGCACTCGGCATCAAGGGTTGGAATTGGGGGTTAAATCACCATAACATGCTGCTCACTGCTCCCCTCACCTCCCAGTGGGTGAACAAGGGGATGGGTCTAATACAGAGGACAAATTTCACCACACATCATTGGTACTTTAACTTTAACTTTAACTTAGCAGGCGATGGCATGGAACTCAGCTGAGACCACCACATCGTATGTTTTTTATATTTTTTTATAATGTATTTATTTTTATTTTTTTTTAATATATATATATTTTTTTGTAGCTTTATGTAGAAATGGCTGGTTGCATCAGCTATGCTCTTTTAATTTATTTAATGTAATTTGTGTTCTTGTTTGATGTTTCCCTCTTACACACATGTTTATGTGTGCTATGGCTATGAGGTTTTTTTCTCCTTGGCCTCAGTCTGGACCCCCTCTCCAGAGGCCCAGACTTTGACTGAATAAGATTTGAATATTTTGATAGTTCAGAATATATTCAATACTACACTGTATTTGTTTTAATATATTTAAAGTACAAAATGTATCAAAATGGCCATCTGCATCCTTCAACTTTTATGCATGCAGACCTCGCTGGAAAAAAAAGTTTGGACACCCCTGGGTTATATCACACAAAATCTGGCATTTACCACAAGAAAACAGATGTATTTTGGAGAATTATGGCAGACCATTGTTGTGGAAACCGAATGACAGCCAAACCAAACTTGGAAGGACATAAAAGGATTTTATCAGAACAATCATCGTTCTCTGAGATGTGTATCTCGCTGCACAGTGGCTTTAATGTGTCCAAATTATGCATTAGCTGTGTCTAATGAAAAAAAATAAAAAATAAAAAAAAAGGCAGTATGATTGTTTGACACCATGATGGACCAGGAGCTCCAATGTGTTTATTCTCTCATTCCTTGTTAGATTTGTTCTGTTTGAAGATTTAATGTCAGCCACATTTTAATGCTACACGCATGGTAGGGCTTTCACAAAATAGATTTTCTAATTAATTGCCATTCTTATTTGATTCTTAATCGATTAAAAAAAAATATATGTATTTTATCTAATTTATTTATTTCCCCCTCCAGAAAAATCGTCATTTTAAAAAAAAAAAATTTTTTTTTTTTTTTTGTTCAAATGTTCCAAAAATACATTAAGATTTTCAGCACAATCCCATTCAAGAGCAGACAAACATTAAGGGAGACAGAACAGGATCGCTAACGGGTCTGCCAACTTCCAGCGTCCCTTACAAAAAAGG
Organism: Entelurus aequoreus; assembly: GCF_033978785.1. Lineage (NCBI taxonomy): Eukaryota > Metazoa > Chordata > Actinopteri > Syngnathiformes > Syngnathidae > Entelurus > Entelurus aequoreus. The sequence goes on along the minus strand of NC_084731.1, from coordinate 20,631,471 downwards.
TGAGAAACAGGTCTAATCCTGGGCCCCTGGAAAGGGGGTCCAGACTAAGGCCTAGGACAAACAAACCTCATAGCCATAGCACACATAAACATGTGTGTAAGAGGGAAACATCAAAAACACATTATAGACATGCAAAGCTGATGCAACCAGCCATTTCTACATACAGCTACAACAGTAAAACAAAGACAACAACAACAAAACATATACACTGTGGTGGCCTCTGCGGTGTTCCACGCCATCGTCTGGTGGGGTGGGGGGGGGGGGGGCAGACCCAACAAAGCAACCAAGAGAGCCCACTCCACTCTCGTCCAGTCCGCATAGATGAGCGAAAATACGTCCCAAGAGATATTGGATCCCATTATGTTTTCTTAATGTTACAACTATTTATTTTTATTTGTGTGTTTTTATGAGTTTTTCATTTATTTATTCACTTTTTATTATCATAAAATGTATTGTATTATCTTGTTTTTATTTATTTTTTTTATTAATCAGTCCAACAAAATAATACACAATAATGCAATTCCAATTACCATGAATTGATTTATGTGGACCCCGACTTAAACAAGTTGAAAAACTTACTCGGGTGTGAAGTGAAGTGAAGTGAATTATATTTATATAGCGCTTTTTCTCTAGTGACTCAAAGCGCTTTACATAGTGAAACCCAATATCTAAGTTACATTTAAACCAGTGTGGGTGGCACTGGGAGCAGGTGGGTAAAGTGTCTTGCCCAAGGACACAACGGCAGGGACTAGGATGGCGGAAGCGGGGATCGAACCTGGAACCCTCAAGTTGCTGGCACGGCCACTCTACCAACCGAGCTATACCGCCCCGTGTTACCATTTGAGACACTTGTGATTTAGGGCTATATAAATAAACATTGATTGATTGATTGATTACCATTTAGTGGTGAATTGTACAGAATATGTACTGTACTGTGCAATCTACTAATAATAGTTTCAATCAATCAATCAAACACACAAACATGACACAAAACTATCCAAAAATAGTCAAACAAAATGAATAATATCAACAACAGTATCAATATTAATAAGAATTACAACTATTTATTTGTATTTGTGTGTTTTTGTGAGTTGTTCATTTATTTGTTCTGTTTTTATAATCATAAAAAAAGTATTTTTTTAAAAATGTTTAATTTATTTATTCAGTCCAACAAAATAACACACATACAGTGGGGCAAAAAAGTATTTAGTCAGCCACCCATTGATTGTCAATGGGTGGCTGACTAAATACTTTTTTGCCCCACTGTACCATAATAATACAATTCCAATTCCAAAACCAAACCCAGCCCAGCAACATTCAGAACAGCAATCAACAGAGCAATTGAGAAAACACACAAACATGACACAAAACAATCCAAAAGTAGTCAAACAAAAATGAATAATATCAACAACAGTATAAATATTAATAAGAATTACAACTATTTATTTTTATGTGTGCGTTTTTGTGAGTTGTTCATTTATTTATTATGTTTTTATAATCATAAAAAAAGTTTTATACCGTAATTTCCGGACTATAAGCCGCTACTTTTTCCCCTGGTTCTGGTCCCTGCGGCTTATACAACGGTGCGGCTTATTTACGGCCTGTTCTTCTCCGACACCGACGAAGAGGATTCTGGTGGTTTTAGTACGCAGGAGGAAGACGATGACACAATGATTAAAGACTGACTTTTCATATACCGGTAGGCTGGTTATTTTGATAACGTACAGGCGAGAACTTTGTATTACTTTGCACCGTTGTATTATTTGTACTCTGCACGAATGCTGTTCGCCATGTCAAAGATGTGAACGTTTGATTGAATGATTGAAAGAGTTATTGTTAATAAATGGGACGCTTTGCGTTCCCAAACAGTCATCTCTGTCCCGACAATCCCCTCCGTGGTAGCAGGAACCCCTATATACTACGGTAATTACACATCAAAACCCTGCGGCTTATAGTCGGGTGCGGCTTATATATGGAGCAATCTGTATTTTCCCTTAAATTTAGCTGGTGCGGCTTATAGTCGGGTGCGGCTTATAGTCCGGAAATTACGGTATTTTATTTTATTTTATTATTATTCAGTTCAACAAAATAATACCATAATAATACAATTCCAAAACCAAACCCGGCCCAGAAACGTTCAGAACAGCAATCAACAGAGCAATTGAGAGGACACACAAACATGACACAAAACAATCCAAAAGTAGTCAAACAAAAATGAATAATATCGACAACAGTATCAATATTAATAAGAATTCCAACAAAGCAGTGATTAGAAAACCCTCATTTACATTATCATCACAGCCATTTATAAAAAATAAAATTAAGTGCAATTGAGAAGACACACAAGCATGACACAAAACAATCCAAAAGTAGTCAAACAAAAATTAATATCAACAACAGTATCAATATTAATGAGAATTACAACTATTTATTTTTATTTGTGCGTTTTTGTGAGTTCATTTATTTATTCTGTTTTTATAATCATAAAAAAGTTGTATATTTGTATTTTTGTATTTTTTATTTTAATTTTTTATCAATCAGTCCAACAAAATAATACACAATAATACCGAAATAAGACAATTCCAATTCCAAAAACCGGACCCGGCCCTGAAACATTCAGAATTGAGAAGACACAAACATGACACAAAACAATCCAAAAGTAGTCAAACAAAAATGTATAATACCAACAACAGTATCAATATTAATAAGAATTACAACTATTTATCTTTTATTTGTGTTTTTGTGAGTTCATTTATTTATTCTGTTTTTATAATCATAAAAAAAGTTGTATATATTTTTTATTTTTTTAATTAATCAGTCCAACAAAATAATACACATTAATACCATAATAAGACAATTCCAATTCCAAAACCAAACATAAAACACAAAACAATCTAAAAATAGTCAAACAAAAATGAATAATATCAATAACAGTATCAATATTAAGAATTCCAACGTAGCTGTTAGGATTTGATCAAGGAGGGGACCCCAGGATGCAGAGACGGGAGGCGAGGTTGAATTATAAAATGTTAAACAATTTATTGAGTCCAAAAAGTGTAACAAAAAGCGATGGGGCAGAAGTGCACACCATGAGTAAGCAAACAAAAGCAGGTCTCTCAGTGGTCTGCAGGGGAAAAGGCCAGGGCGCACTGAGCTCAACAAAAGGTCCAACACAAAATCCTCTTTACTTCAGGGAGGCTAGGAAGCAAACACAAATAGGTGAGGAATTTCAGTAATAAGGATAGACAACATACCAGGCAGGACGAAGTGAATCAGGCACATGCATGTGGGAGGTGCAGGAGACAATAATTGGCAGGGACCAGCTGTCGGTGACGAGCTTAAATAGTAGTGGGTAGAGCAGGGGTGGGCAATTAATTTTTACCGGGGGCCGCATGAGCTACCCGAGCACTGCTGGAGGGCCACATGGACAATATTTCAATTAAATTTTGCTCAATATTATTTTTGATATATACCGTAAGATAAATAATAATAATAATAATAATAATAGTAATACTTCAACATAGTGTGTGTAACAGCATTCCATGACTAATATATATAAATTAACATTAATAATAAATGACAGTAAAATAAGCACACGTATGACTGAGGAGTCATAGTGTAACTTTGTGTGGTGTTTGAGTTGTCCGACTTTTTGTGTGGCCTTAAACGCACCAGTGGTTTAGTGCTATGCGTGTTGGTGACAGATGACAAGTTGGTTTTGGCCTGGTTTGTACGGCAGAAAATGACTAGTTTTTCGAGATAGAATTGTTTTACTCATGTTTTTGGTGTGGTTATGTCCGAATATAAACAGTTTTGTTCAATAAAGTGATCGATATAATTCCTGTCCTCGAAGCATCTCGATAGACGTTACAATAATTGAACGGTGTTCAATTGAACGGTGTTGACGAACACCGTTAGGGCCGCTTGTTGTCACTGTCACTCAAAGTTGCATTGCAAAATTACATAGAATAAATATGTTTATTTTGTTTAGAATTCAGATGGGATTGGATTTGGTGCGCGGCATATACTTGCTGCGCGCAGCGGACGCTTGAGCAGTGCGCAATTGCGCAGGCACGCACCTTAGGTGAGGGGACGTTGCTTTGCAGTTCATGTGTTGTTGAAAACACGGCATTCCTCATCAACTTTTCTCTTTTTGGCGTCTCGGGTGTAAACCGTGCATCACTTGTCGCTGCATGTGCACCTTCACTCGCAGGTTACACACGGACACACGCCCATAAATAATACTTTTCAAAATAAAAGCAGCACAGTTGTATTGCGCGCAGGACATAGATGTTTTTTCAACTTTGTTTTGTAATTGCAGTTCACATTCACTCACAATCACGCATACGTCCACACGGAAGTAATACAAATAACGATTTTCAAAACAAAAGCAGCACCGTTGTATTGCACACTCGACATAGATACTTTTTAAAATTTATTTTGTAATTTATAATTGGCCTCACGCGGGCCGGACAGGGACGCACAAAGGGCCGGATGCGGCCCGCGGGCCGCAGAATGCCCAGGTCTGGGGTAGAGACTTGTTGCTGGGGACTAATTGACTGAAGAAAAAACAGACACCAAAAAAGAGAAGGCAGGGAAATGACAAAACCCAACAGTAGCAGTGGTTAGAAATCCCTCGTTGACATTATCATCACAGCCATTTATAAAAAATAAATAAATAAAAACATTTTCAAAAATGAACAAAAGTGTCAAGCTTGTGTCCAATATTTTCCACAAAGATAAAATAAGTCATATTTTAGGTTCATTTATAATTCAAACTAATTGAAAAAATGGATCCCATATTCCAATATATGACTCATTATTATCTCAACTAAATGCAGTTTTTTCTACAGAGTCGTTTCTGATCGAATGGTGACTCCCAGCCCTAATGCATGGTAGTGATTAACACCACATATAAACAAATACAACTATAAATGTGCTACATTTCCTCCCTCTTCCATCTCATCAAATCTCTTACTGCATTGGGAGTTTCATAGAACATCTGCCCGTGAAGTGGCGCCCTGCCTCTCAGTGGAGCGTGAGCCTGAGCGATGCTCGGCCTAACGTTGAACACTGAAGTGTCCAGACGGACGTGTTTATTACTTTTCTTGGAGGAAACGAGGAAAAGCTCCGCCGCGGAACAGCCGACTGTTGCCTTTTATGTCACCTATGCCAACAACTCTCGTCCTCGATTGTAGCCATATGGCTCAGAAGTCTCCCCTGAGTGAGAACGGGAGCAAACTGAGGATTAGTGACGCTGGCAGCTGCAGACGCCACCATTTATGGGTGCCCGCGAGCGTACACATTTGTGTTGCAGATTAAATGTTTTATTTAGTAAAAACATCCCAGAGTTTGTGGCTCAGCCAGCAGACATAATGACGGTAAAGAACATAGATCCAAAAACATGTTGGCTTGGACGGAATGCTGTTTGATGTGTAACATTTACATCTAAATTAGATCATAACAACCACTGGTGGCTTCGTGTGTATCCAATTAGTAATTGGATACACAAGTCATTGCTTTGCAAGTCACAAGTAAGTCTCAAGTCTTTGCCCTCAAGTCTCGAGTCAAGTCCCGAGTCAAGACAGGCAAGTCCCGAGTCAAGTCCAAAGTCAAGACTGGAAAGTCTCAAGTCAAGTCCCAAGTCCTGCATTTTGAATTTCGAGTCCTTTCAAGTCCTTTTAACCACAGACTAATATATTTACACAGATTGCGTATGCTTTTAAAACGCTGTATTTATTTATTAAAATTGAAATTGCAGGAAAAAAAATAGTGCTGACATTGCACTTCATAATAGCACTATTATCCAGTCATTTTAAACATTTAACTCATTCCTTTACAGAATAAACACATTTGAAAAAACAAGTGCAACTGTACTTATTTGCACAAAAGTGTTAACATTGTATTTCCATGGCATATTGCATTGTAACTAGTTCCACAGCAGTTTCTATCCTGTTCTTACCTGATCTCATTGATCTCATCTCATACTGAATGTGTGTTGATGTGTGCGTACATATGAAAAACATAACAAAAACATGAACAAAACAATGAACGGAGTTGTACTTTTTAGATGTCAGGGCCCTATGCAATATGTACACATATTGTTAATATAGTACACATTTTAACTGACCTTTATTTGACTATGTTTGTGTTTTTGTAGGTGGCTAAAATACGCGGTGCTGCTGATCGCCGTCTAACGTTACGTTACTATGTGTGATACATTGATTAACGTAATGTTATGTATAGGTACCTCATGCAGCCCTGCTTAAAAAAAATCACTTGACAAAAAGTATGAATAAGGTTAGCGAACTGCAGTGGACGCAACATATTGCCGTGTTTGCAATGACGTTATAACCATAGACATCTTATAAGTAGACGCAGCATTGGCTGCTGTGACACGAGCAATTTGGCCGCCATCTTGAAGTGGTGATGAGGAGCCGGCGAGCAGCCTAAACTGACAGTTGACAGGTAGAAAACAAAGATGGTGTTCAGCGTTTTCCTACTCAAATGAGCGGACTGTTGAAAATAGGAATCGGGTGATTACTTTTCACAAGTAAGATTTAACATTAATGTACTATTGGTTGTATTTTATGAAAATAATATTACCACAGAGTTGAGAAGGAGCAAAGATCTTTAATATTTGTATGTGAAAATCACAAAGAAATCTTCTGGGGGAGGATGACCCCCCTACAGGGGTTTGGTTTACAAACTTTCAGCCCCACCTAAAACAAAATTCACCAGCCGCCACTGATTATGATGCATTCTCATTTTAGGCAAAATATAAGACAATACTTTCTTAACAGTATAATTGTAACCAGGAATAAGTCTTCAAGTAACAATATTCAAATACTAACATTGTTGGGTAAGACAGAATTTGGTTTTATTCTGAATTTAGTGAAACAGATTGGTGGTTTTAGCTGATATAAAGACTTACAGATGTTTATATATGTTTATGTTGAAGTATTTGGCAGATGCTTTTATCCAAAGCAACATACATAAAAAATACATATAAAACAATGACTGTAAACATGATCATATAAGGGAAGAATGTAATACAAAATATCAATACAAAGTGTCACGACAGAATAAACTCTCTGCTGCTGCAGCAACAGAGATACATTCTATAAGATATATAGATATCTAATGTTTTCATACATTGTTTATGTAGGATATACGCATGTATATATAACCTAATCATATTGTTTCTTCAATTTAAAAATAGCTGACCGTTTTTTTCCCCTTTCTCTGGGGATTATATTCCCAGTTTTGATCTCGGACGTCTGGTCACTTATAGCGTATAAGAATATTATATTACTGTTAAGCAAACTATGAATAATAAAACACGGCAAAACATGTGTCCTTTATCATAGCTACACGTATGACAAAAAAGCGCGTGAAAATCAGTGGTATTCAGTGAGGTAAGATGAATTAAATGCGCTGACAGTTCATTGCTCCTGCCAAATGAATTGCACTAGTGGAGCGGATCACCACTCCAAGATGGCGGCCCCGCGTCTCGTCTGCGCCTGTAGGAGGTAGCGCTCCATGCTGCGTACCCTTATAAGATGTCTATGGTTATAACGTTAGCAGTGAGTTTACAGCCTCACTGATTTAACTACACGGCAAATAAAAGTCACGTTACTTAGCCAATAAACGTTATCTTACATTCAAAACTTACCCTTCTTTGTGCATCTTCAAATGTCGAACGAAGTTGGAAGTTGTTACGTCTCCGTCTGTAATATTCGAACTGCATGATTTGCATAGGGCTATTCGTTTTTTGTTGACCGAGTCGTAGTTTTAATACCCGAACGAAATTAACTTTGGCATAATTGTTTCTCACTGCCGCATTGTTTGACAATTCTTCTTCATTGGTTGTCCTGCAATTTGATTGGATGAGAGCTGTGGGATGAAAACAGCGTAGATCTAATTTGATTGGCTGTTGTACTGAGAGCACACCAGCTGACAGGAACAACACGCTGATAGACACAGACAAAGAAAAGGAAAAATACGGAGCGGCGCGCTCCCAAATAACTTTTTAATCTTTGGGTTTTGGGGAAAGTAGCAAGTCATGTCAAGTCAAAAGGCTCAAGTCCAAGTGAAGTCACAAGTCATTGATGTTAAAGTCTAAGTCGAGTTGCAAGTCTCTTTACATTTTGTCAAGTCGAGTCCAAAGTCATCAAATTCATGACTCGAGTCTGACTCGAGTCCAAGCCATGTGACTCGAGTCCACACCTCTGCCAATTACCCTATTTTCCGGACCATCGGGCGCACCGGAATATCAGGCGATATTTGTCCTACTAATTTCAGCGGCCCTTGAACTCACCGTTGTGTGGACTGTGACTCAGTTCAAGTTAAAGTACCAATGATAGTCACACACACACTAGGTGTGGTGAAAATTGTCCTCTGCATTTGACCCATCCCCTTGTTCACCCCCTGGGAGGTGAGGGGAGCAGTGAGCAGCAGCAGTGAGCAGCAGCAGTGGCCGCGCTCGGGAATCATTTTTGGTGATTTAACCACCAATTCCAACCTTTGTTGCTGAGTGCCAAGCAGGGAGGTAATGGGTCCCATTTTTATAGTCCTTGGTATGACTCAGCCAGGGGTTTGAACTCACGACTAGGGATGATGTTCGAAACAGGTTCTCCCGGTTGTTCGATAAAAAAAGAACCGTTCGATAAGAAAATAACCGATTGCATGGACTCTAATCCCTTTTTGAGAACCGGTTCCCGTTATTGAGGCCACTATAGTAAAGAAAAAGAGTTGGTTCTTTATTCGAATCCCTGGGAACGAATCCCGTCCCACAAGAAATGCCCTGTGGGACATCAAAGGACATGACGTAGCTCATTTCTTGTAGCTCAGTCTAATGACTGAGCTACGTCATTTCCTGTGATGTCACACAAGCAGCAAAAATAATGGACCGGAAAAAAACGCCTCAAGGCATGGCTATTCACCTGTAGTGATCACAGAGACAGGTTGTTTTTGTGCTACTGTATATATTTGTTTTTCTAAAAATCCCACTTAATATACTTTGGGTAACAACAGTCAATATTTATTTTTTATTTTTTGTAGGGGGGTAACAGTCAATATTTATTTATTTTTTTCATTTTACTTTTTTCTTACAAAATAAAAGTGGGCTTTTGTTAAACCAAATATTGTGTTTTTTTCAATATACAACAACCTATCTGGATTCGATAAGGAATCGGTTCGATAAGAGGATTCGATTATGGGCTCGAACTCGATCATTTCTTATCAAACATCATCGCTACTCACGACCTACCGAACTCAGGGCGGACACTCTAACCACAAGGCCACTGAGCAGGTACAACTTTCTCCGACGCTGCCACAGAAGGACGTGTTTTATGCCACTCCGTCTTTGTCTCATTTTTGTCCACCAAACTTTTTATGCTGTGCGTGAATGCACAAAGGTGAGCTTTGTTGATGTTATTGACTCGTTGGAGTGCTAATCAGGCATATTTTGGTCAGTGCATGACTGCAAGTTAATCCATGCTAACATGCTATTTAGGCTAGCTGTATGTACATATTGCATCACCATGCCTCATTTGTAGCTATATTTGAGATAATTGTATTTCCTTTACTTGTGTCCTCTGTGTATTTAGTTTATTTTTCCATGTCTCATGACACATTATCTGTATGTAATATTGGCTGCATTTCTGATCGTTGTTAGTGTGCCATGTTGTTCCAGACCACAGCAAACGTTACCCAGCTTGCAAAGATTGTGATAAATCCATTAGAAGAAGACAGCCTGACATTCCCTTTTAACTTCGACACACACATCTATACCTTTGGCCATTCTAAGACAGTCATTTCCAGGAGTTATCTCACCCTCTGAGAAGTTTTACTAATGTTTTCCAATGTTGTAAAAATGTGTAGAATAAATACTACATTTCAACATTTCTATCAACGGAAATTTGCGTCAGCCTGCGACACATAGTTATTTTGATAGTAGGCTATATAGCTAATTAGCCACTTACATCATGTGTTGTCTTCATTATAACACTTATATAAGACTTTTAATTTTTTGCGGCTCCAGAATGATGACTTTTTTGCATTTGTGGTCCAATATGGCTCTTTCAACATTTTTGGTTGCCGACCCCTGCTTTAAGGTGTCACAGAGTCACGTTTACAGCAGTGTTTTTCAACCCTAATTGGGTTAAAAATATTTTTTGCAAACCAGTAATTATAATCCGCAAATAATGTGCCGTTGTTGAATGTCTGTGCTGTCTCGAGCTCGGCAGAGTAACCGTGTAATACTCTTCCATATCAGTAGGTGGCAGCAGGTAGCTAATTGCTTTGAGGATGTCGGGAACATGGTTTGTCGTGATCACAATATGCAGACGACAGCGGGAGGCAGCATACAGGAAAAAAGGTATCTAATGCTTAAACCAAAAATAAACAAAAGGCAAGTGCCGCTAAGAAAAGGCATTGAAACTTAGGGAAGGCTATGCAGAACGAAACTAAAACTGAACTGGCTGCAAAGTAAACAAAAACAGAATGCTGGACGACAGCAAAGACTTACAGCGTGTGGAGCAGCAGACGGCGTCCACAAAGTACATCCGTACATGGCATAACAATCAACAACAAAATAGGAAGCACTAAACACAGGAAAACACCAAAAAACTCAAAATAAGTCACGGCGCGATGTGACAGGTGGTGACAGTACACCTACTTTGAGACAAGAGCTATAGTGATGCATGGTTGGTTATGGTTTGAATTCATATCCAACAATTGCGAGAACGACTTTTTACTGCCAATATCGGCTGCTGAGTTTCATTTTTTTTATGTTTTCTGCTAGTGGTGTGCCTCGGAAAAACACTGGACTACACAACTAGTCTACAGGTGGCCTAGTGGTTAGAGTGTCCGCCCTGAGATCGGTAGGTTGTGAGTTCAAACCCCGGCCGAGTCATACCAAAGACTATAAAAATGGGACCCATTACCTCCCTGGTTGGCACTCAGCATCAAGGGTTGGAATTGGGGGTTAAATCACCAAAAATTATTCCCGGGCGTGGCCTCCGCTGCTGCCCACTGCTCCCCTCACCTCCCTGGGGGTAATCAAGGGTGATGGGTCAAATGCAGAGAATAATTTCGCCACACCGAGTGTGTGTGTCTGACAATCATTGGTACTTTAACTTTTACAGCTCCACTAGCTGACATCCGTTACACTAATCCACCCTAAACATCACCCATCTAAATTAACACTCATTTCCTCTCGGGTCAGATACTGATTTGCAGGTTTTTTGCAGATGGCATTGTGATTTAAAACAAAAGAAACAATTAAAAAGGCTGTGGTTGCAAAGGCCGCTGACTTCTGCACATTGCGTAATAGTTAGTTATGTTTGCATCTCAGGGACTAAAGGATGGAGTTGTAGAATCCCAATTTCGTCCAGCATCTCGTCCTGACCGACCAACCTCGAATCTTCCGCACGAGATAAAAATTATTCCTGGGATGTTTGCCGAGATTAGGTCAGTCTGCTTCCCCAGCGCTGCTCGCCGGGATTATTTTTATCTGCGAGACGTTGGCAGACGTTGCAAATTATTTTATTAATTTTTTTTAAGACTTTAGTTTAGGCGGTGGCTCTTAACGCCTTAACGACAAAGCACTGCGGGAAACCCTGTTCAGACTTTACTTCAATCAATAACGGAGCAGCATCTCCTCATCCGTGGCTCACTGGTGCAACAACAACGCCGGAAATGTGTCCCCTGAAAAAACGTCCGACCGGAACTCTCTAATAACTAAAGTTCCTTGGGTGAATAATGTAAACTCACTACACCGGTATGTTTTAGCGCTTTCATGCCGAGTTTACTGACAGATATAAGTAAGAACTTTACACTACTTTATACTAGAAATGGCAACAGCGGAGGATGAATGTCCCATAACAAGAAGATAGAGAAAAAGAAGAAGCTTATTGACTACGGTGTCTTCACGGACTACAAAGGCGGACTTGCGCAAATTTTCAGGATTTATGCAGATCTCAAATACACATCAACAGGTACCAGAAGGTAAGAAACGTTGCTTTTGCATAATATTGCGAAACAAAACGGCAGATAATATGTCTTACCTTATACACACACTATAATAATACTCGTATGTTGAAGCACAGTACAGTAATAGTTAGTTATGTTTGCATCTCAGGGACTATAGGATGGAGTTGTAGAATCTCAATTTCCTGACTGACCAACCTCGAATCTTCCGCACTAGATAACAATTATTCCTGAGATGTTTGCCGAGATTAGGTCAGTCTGCTTCCCCAGCGCTGCTCGCCGGGATTATTTTTATCTGCGAGACGTTGGCAGACAGTGTAAATTATTTTATTTATTTTTTTTAAGACTTTAGTTTAGGCGGTGGCTCTTTGTTAAGGCGGCCGCCTTAACGACAAAGCACTGCGGGAAACCCTGTTCAGACTTTACTTCAATCAATAACGGAGCAGCATCTCCTCATCCGTGGCTCACTAGTGCAACAACAACGCCGGAAATGTGTCCCCTGAAAAAACGTCCGACCGGAACTCTCTAATAACTAAAGTTCCTTGGGTGAATAATGTAAACTCACTACACCGGTATGTTTTAGCGCTTTCATGCCGAGTTTACTGACAGATATAAGTAAGAACTTTACACTACTTTATACTAGAAATGGCAACAGCGGAGGAGGAATGTCCCATAACAAGAAGATAGAGAAAAAGAAGAAGCTTATTGACTACGGTGTCTTCACGGACTACAAAGGCGGACTTGCGCAAATTTTCAGGATTTATGCAGATCTCAAATACACATCAACAGGTACCAGAAGGTAAGAAACGTTGCTTTTGCATAATATTGCGAAACAAAACGGCAGATAATATGTCTTACCTTATACACACACCATAATAATACTCGTATGTTGAAGCACAGTACAGTAATAGTTAGTTATGTTTGCATCTCAGGGACTATAGGATGGAGTTGTAGAATCTCAATTTCCTGACTGACCAACCTCGAATCTTCCGCACTAGATAACAATTATTCCTGAGATGTTTGCCGAGATTAGGTCAGTCTGCTTCCCCAGCGCTGCTCGCCGGGATTATTTTTATCTGCGAGACGTTGGCAGACAGTGTAAATTATTTTATTTATTTTTTTTAAGACTTTAGTTTAGGCGGTGGCTCTTTGTTAAGGCGGCCGCCTTAACGACAAAGCACTGCGGGAAACCCTGTTCAGACTTTACTTCAATCAATAACGGAGCAGCATCTCCTCATCCGTGGCTCACTAGTGCAACAACAACGCCGGAAATGTGTCCCCTGAAAAAACGTCCGACCGGAACTCTCTAATAACTAAAGTTCCTTGGGTGAATAATGTAAACTCACTACACCGGTATGTTTTAGCGCTTTCATGCCGAGTTTACTGACAGATATAAGTAAGAACTTTACACTACTTTATACTAGAAATGGCAACAGCGGAGGAGGAATGTCCCATAACAAGAAGATAGAGAAAAAGAAGAAGCTTATTGACTACGGTGTCTTCACGGACTACAAAGGCGGACTTGCGCAAATTTTCAGGATTTATGCAGATCTCAAATACACATCAACAGGTACCAGAAGGTAAGAAACGTTGCTTTTGCATAATATTGCGAAACAAAACGGCAGATAATATGTCTTACCTTATACACACACCATAATAATACTCGTATGTTGAAGCACAGTACAGTAATAGTTAGTTATGTTTGCATCTCAGGGACTATAGGATGGAGTTGTAGAATCTCAATTTCCTGACTGACCAACCTCGAATCTTCCGCACTAGATAACAATTATTACTGAGATGTTTGCCGTGATTAGGTCAGTCTGCTTCCCCAGCGCTTCTCGCCGGGATTATTTTTATCTGCGAGACGTTGGCAGACGTTGCAAATTATTTTATTAATTTTTTTTAAGACTTTAGTTTAGGCGGTGGTTCTTCGTTGTTAAGGCGGCCGCCTTAACAACAAAGCACTGCGAGAAACCCTGTTCAGACTTTACTTCAATCAATAACGGAGCAGCATCTCCTCATCCGTGGCTCACTAGTGCAACAACAACGCCGGAAATGTGTCCCCTGAAAAAACGTCCGACCGGAACTCTCTAATAACTAAAGTTCCTTGGGTGGATAATGTAAACTCACTACACCGGTATGTTTTAGCGCTTTCATGGTGAGTTTACTGACAGATATAAGTAAGAACTTTACATTACTTTATACTAGAAATGGCAACAGCTGAGGATGAATGTCACATAACAAGAAGATAGAGAAAAATTATTGACCACGGTGTCTTCACGGACTAAAAAGGCGGACGCGCGCAAATTTTCAGGATTTATACAGATCTCAAATACACATCAACAGGTACCAGAAGGTAAGAAAAGTTGCTTTTGCATATTATTGCGAAACAAAACGGCAGATAATATGTCTTACCTTATACACACACCATAATATTACTCCTATGTTAAAGCACAGTATAGTAATAGTTAGTTAAGTTTGCATTTTAGGGACTAAAGGATGGAGTTGTACAATCCCAATTTCGTCGAGCATCTCGTCCTGACCGACCAACCTCGAATCTTCCGCACGAGATAAAATTATTCCTGAGATGTTTGCCGAGATTAGGTCAGTCTGCTTCGCTGGGATTATTTTTATCTGCGAAGACGTTGGCCGATATCATTTTTCAAAGTGAGAATCCACCAGCGCAGCAGGAGTAATCCATCTTGGCTCCTCTGACAATTTCCTGTGAAACACGTGCACTCCCTTATTCCTGAAGGAATACCTCACAGCACCAGAAGAGAGATGAATATAAGTCGGGAGAGAAATTTGTGATTAAAAGAATTCCGGGGAAGAACGATAAACTCTCTGCCCCCTGCAAGACAATTACCAACGCAATCACGTCCTTTTACCACTAGTGGTAATTAGGACGTTTACAGTGAGCCTGGGTCATTAAGATATCCTTCTTTAAAACGATACGCCTTTACCATTTATTTACTTTAGATAAGAGGAGCACTGGAAATGTTGGTGTTTTTTGTGACTTTACACGCAAATGTTGCTTTATGAATCTTAAAGATAAATTGACCATTTAGCAGAAAAGCATAGTAATCACTTTCCTGAAGGAAATTATTAATAAAGTGGTGTAATGGATGTTCTATTCTTACTATTGGTATCAAAAAAAAAAGTATTCTACTTCCCTCACTTGGTATTTAACGCTATTGCTGATTGTGCATTTCTTAAAGAGAGGAATTTTTTACTTTCCCTCCTACTCTCCTCAGGGGCTGTTTTAATAAAACATTAGTGAGGCTGCCAAGGTGAAAACAAAAGTAGCGACAAGAAACATTTGAGCTCCGCTGCGGACAAAATAAATTGCAACTGCCGTATTTTTCCGGACCATAGGGCGCGCCGGATTATGAAGCGCACTGCCGATGAGCGGGTGTTGTAAAGTTGTTGTTTTTTACATACAAAAGGCGCAAAATATAAATATAATGTAAGATAACATATAATACAACATATAAAATAACAAAAATTAGAGATGTCCGATGATATCGGACTGCCGATATTATCGGCCGATAAATGCTTTAAAATGTAATATCGGAAATTATCGGTATCGGTTTCAAAATTATCGGTATCGGTTTCAAAAAGTAAAATGTATGACTTTTTAAAACGCCGCTGTGTACACGGACGTAGGGAGAAGTACAGAGCGCCAATGAACCTTAAAGGCACTGCCTTTGCATGCTGGCCCAGTCACATAACATCTACGGCTTTTTTAACACCCACAAGTGAATCCCAAGCATACTCGGTCAACAACCATACAGGTCACACTGGGGGTGACCGTATAAACAACTTTGACACTGTTACAAATATGCGCCACACTGTGAACCCACACCAAACAAGGGAGAACATCTGCACCGTAACACAACATAAACACAACAGAACAAATACCCAGAACCTCTTGCAGCACTAACTCTTCAGGGACGCTACAATATATAATTTTGTTCTTCCAGGTACCCCCTACAAAAAACCCCGCCCTACCTCAACACCCCCTTCCCCCCCAACCACGCCCACATCAACCTCCCCATGCTCTCTCAGGGAGAGCATGTCCCAAATTCCAAGCTGCTGTTTTTTGAGGCATGTTAAAATAATGCACTTTGTGACTTCAATAATAAATATGGCAGTGCCATGTTGGCATTTTTTTTCCATAACTTCAGTTGATTTATTTTTGGAAAACCTTGTTACATTGTCCAGCGGGGCATCACAACAAAATTAGGCATAATAATGTGTTAATTCCACGACTGTATATATCGGTATCGGTTGATATCGGAATCGGTAATTAAGAGTTGGACAATATCGGAATATCGGATATCGGCAAAAAATCCATTATCGGACATCTCTAATTAGCAGACATATTATCTAGGGTTTTGTTTCACAATATTATGCAAAACCAACTTTTCTTACCTTCTGGTACCTTCTGACGTGTAATTGAGATCTGCATAAGTCCTAAAAATTTGCGCACGTAGTCCGTGACGATGCCATCTTCTTGTTATGGGACATTCACCCTCTGCTGTTGTCATTTCTAATACAAAGTAGTGTAAAGTTCTTACTTATATCTCGCTATGGAAGCGCTAAAAACTACCGGTGTAGTGAGTTAACATAATTCACCCAAGGAACTTTAGTTATTAGAGAGTTCCGGTCGGACCGTTTTTCATGGGACACATTTCCGGTCTTGTTGTTGCACTAGTGAGCCACGAATGAGGAGATGCTGCTCCGTTATTGATTGAAGTAAAGTCTGAATGTCATTAAAACAGTTAGCTCCATCTTTTGACACTTCTTCCACTCCCGTCCTTGCACGCTACA
Source organism: Entelurus aequoreus (assembly GCF_033978785.1). Taxonomy (NCBI): domain Eukaryota; kingdom Metazoa; phylum Chordata; class Actinopteri; order Syngnathiformes; family Syngnathidae; genus Entelurus; species Entelurus aequoreus. The sequence continues at coordinate 20,614,644 of NC_084731.1, read as the reverse complement.
CCGCTACAACAAAGATGACGGAGAAAAGACGCTGCCGAAGGTGAGCCACGTAAATAAGACCCACCCACAAAACGGCGCATCTGTCAGAAAGCGGCTTGAAGACGATCTGTAAAACATAATCTATGCAACATTTTGACCAAAGAACCACCATTACATGTTATGTAGACCACAAGATAGTGTTTTAAATTTAAAATAAAATCATAATATGACCCCTTTAATGCGTCTTATAATCCAGCGCGCCTTTTGTATGAAAAAAGACCTGACTAGACCCGCTCATCGGCAGTGCGCCTTATAATCCGTTGCGCCCTATGGTCCGGAAAATACGGTTGTTAATCCATGTAATCAGAGCAAATGCTTTTTGTTTACATTGGGACAGTTGTCATAACAGCATGCTATAACGGTTAACTAACTGCGCAGTTAGCGTTTGCTTCTACAGACCGCACTTCCCCGTGACCTTATGCTTATTTAAGTCTCGCTCTACATGTCAACGATGACTTAATGCAAATCATTTTCCGTCAGACTGCCCGGTGGTAATGTCCTGATCATTCACCGCGGCTAATGATCCGCGTGACAGGACGAGAGTCATCGGTACAGGTCTGTATGGCCCAGAAAAAATCAATATCAATTACACCTGTATTGAAGAGCTGTCTCACGTAAAGGCCCGAGTGTCTTGTAATTATTTATTTTTCTACACGAGTCAGCCAGTCTCTGTGTTTACGGAAAGTGCGACACGGCAAAATCCAGACCGTACTTTTGCTTGTTGAGCTCTAATTGGCCTTTAACCTTCACGGTGACAACATCACAATGCAACAGAATGAGCATTTTGTTATAAGACCGTGCTGTGGTAGCGTCAAGCTCTGTGGTCTACAACGTCTGCACAGTCGGGCTTGATTTATGCGTCTGACAGACACAATGTGGAGCCATAGGAGGGGACGGGCAGTCGATTTATCTCAGACCTTCAGTACAATTCAGACGTTTAAGCGTATTCAAGAGCAGAGATCAACATCTAAACTTTGGCGCTGGCCCCTTTTGTCTCAGCTCAAAGGATACGGTCACCTCGTCTCTTTCTGTGTCTCGCCTCCAGCATTGTTGGAAACACTGAGGTTTTGATACAATTATGATTAGAAAAATCTCCCGCAGGTCTGTCAATGGCTGTCCGTCTGCGTTGGAAATAGTGAAGCAGACACCTCACCTTATCTGAACGTTAAATAGACAAGGCTTTTTTTTTTTTTTTTGTCATTCTTGTACCTACTCTTAGATAACCGTTGTTTTGGAAGGGACAATGGTCGAGGCAAGATGATGCATGAATCACGGTGCGTCGAGGGCTTTATCTGTGACTAATTATTCGGTGAACTCACCTACACGCTCGGGACGATCCGGCTTCCTGCGGTGTCATGACCGAGTAATTCCGCTGATAGAATCTTAACCTCGGTTTTCGCAAGCCCGGGTTAATTAAGTAGACACGTACGCAGGCCTGTACCCTGTGGCCACACTGTCACTCAGCTGTGGCATACCGGAGCCACGGAGAACGCGAGAACGGTCCTGCTTTGAACTTCCGAATCGGTGGTTATGCATAGTTGAATACCTTGGAGTATGTTGCTGCTGTTCGCCAATTGGATTGGTAGATTTGTGTATTAAGTCAGCAAAGACAATTCCACAGGGGTTGCATTCCTAGACCACCTGCAAATACCAAATTGACTCTAGTAATAGAGACAGCTGTAAAAATGTCAATTTGTAATC
>NC_084731.1:20605404-20610404 GCF_033978785.1 Entelurus aequoreus | reverse complement strand
ATAGCACCCTTGCTAAGTTGGAAATTGTATTTTTATATTTATAGCTGGGTGGCATATGACGTCATAGCCATTTTTCTTCTTCACGGCTTAATTGACCCAATGGTCAAGCAGCTTGAGTGTAGCATTAAAGTGAGTCTCGAGTTTGTTTACAAAATGCTGTATTGCCGTTCTGTTCTTGGGTGTTCCAGTCATTTGTTTAGAGAGATAAGAAATAGCTTTCATGGAGTTTAGAAAGAAGTGGCTCATGAAGGTAATAAAGTCAGGAAAAAAACGAAAGTGCTTAAAAGGAAATTACTTTTAAAAATATCACTTTCTTGTTGTGGAATACGATTGGACCATGCTTGTGTCTGCAGCAATCACTTTGTAAAACGTTTGTATGAACATTTGCTTTGTTTAAAAAACTTTCCTACTCAGTGGCCTAGTGGTTAGAGTGTCCGCCCTGAGATCGGTAGGTTGTCAGTTCAAACCCCGGCCGAGTCATACCAAAGACTATAAAAACGGGACCCATTACCTCCCTGCTTGACACACAGCATCAAGGGTTGGAATTGGGGGTTAAATCACCAAAAATGATTCCTGGGCGCGGCCACTGCTGCTGCCCATTGCTCCCCTCACCTCCCAGGGGGTGGAACAAGGGGATGGGTCAAATGCAGAGGTTAATTTCACCACACCTAGTGTGTGTGTGACAATCATTGGTACTTTATCTTTAACTTTAACTTAACTTTCCGTGATGCAATCGAGTCTATTCTCTACTATATTAGTAGTGTTTGAGGGCAGAACTAAACGTAAAGAAAGAACAAGAGATTGCATTAGTTTGTGTTTTTTTGTGTTTCTATGCCTAAATATACCTACAAAGACCCGGAGGTTGGGTCTTGGGCGCAGTTGGATGTTCCAACAGGACAATGACCCCTAAACACATGTCAAAAGTGGTAAAGGAATGGCTAAATCAGGCTAAAATGAAGGTGTTAGAATGGCCTTCCCAAAGTCCTGACTTAAACGTGTGGACAATGCTGAAGAAACAAGTCCATGTCCGAAAACCAACACATTTTGCTGAACTGCACCAATTTTGTCAAGAGGAGTGGTCAAAAATTCAACCAGAAGCTTGTGGATGGCTACCAAAAGCGCCTTATTGCAGTGAAACTTGCCAAGGGACATGTAACCGAATATTACCATTGCTGTATGTATACTTTTGACCCAGCAGATTTGGTGACATTTTCAGTAGACCCATAATAAATTCATAAAAGAACCAAACTTCATGAATTGATCTGTTTGGCTATAAAATTATGGAAATTATTGGAAACTCAAGACAGCCATGACATTATGTTCTTTACAAGTGTATGTACACTTTTGACCACGACTGTGTACTAAAATTGGAACATAATTCATATGACATTATTGACTCACAAATCCTGACGAGAGTGCGGAAATATGACCATATCACACCAACTCTCAAATCCCTTCACTGGCTTCCTGTTCCACTCGGGTTTGAATTCAAAGTCTCCCTACTAACCCACCACTGCCTCCATGGAAATGCCCCCCTCTACCTCAAAGAACTACTCACCCCCAAATCCTCCACACGACACCTCCGCTCCGGACAGGCTAACCTCCTCCAACCTCCGGGGACAAATGCTTTCTGCTCCGTCGCTCCCAGTCTGTGGAATGCTCTCCCTGACCACCTGAGGGCACCACAGACTGTGGAGGCCTTTAAAAAAAAAAGGCTTAAAAATCCTTCTTTTTAAAAAAGCCTTTTTTTAGATATATGCATACTAGTTCTAGCTATTTGGCTGTTCTAGTTTTTATTTGTATTTATTTTTTATTATCTTTTTATTGTATTTTATTTTAACACACTGTACCACTTTGAGGTTGTTTACTCAATGCAAAGTGCTTTTTTTTCACAAATAAAATCTATTATTATTATTACAAATCAAATATGTCGAATCCATTCAATTAAGGGGTTTTAAGTAAATACACACCAGCTCAAAGAGAATTTACTGAAATAACAAAACCAGCTTTTTTTTTTTAATTTGAAGTCGCTTCCCTTCCTGTGATTTACACTTCACAGTCTTCACGATAATAGCCGCCACTGTTTGTCTCTTTCATCTTGTCACTTTGCAAGGAGGGATCAGCGCTGTCCACACGCTTGATCTCCCCCAAAAATACACACCTGCGCTTTTCATTAGGCCGTGCCACCCTTGTTGGAAATAATCCCCTTCTCTCAGGTGGAATATTCCTGTGTGGAGCAAGGGATGAAAGGAGAGGCACGTGTGCTCGTCCCACTTGTGAATTATTGATACCTGTCCCTCCGCCAGCATCTCCCAGGATGTAGATTGGAAATGTCTCCTCGTCTAATGGGTCAGCCTGCACAGACATGTCCGCGGCAGAAAAGAGAGAATGAAACGCCGGGGTGAGCCTCCATCTCTTATTCACCACCGACCGGCGTGCCGTGACTGACTTCCACTTTACTTGACCTCGTCTGCTCATCCGTTACTTTCAGGCTAAAATAACGAACACTTACGCTGACAAACGGCCGCCGAAGCTTCCCCGTACGTTACAAAAAAAAAAAAAAAGGAAGACAATGCAGTGGGAGGGGAGACAAGCTAAGAATGGACTCGGCGTGATCCATTGTGCTTCGCACGCAGAGCCACTTGTTCCGTCTGCGCCGGTCCTCTTACAAGATGCATGGTGTGCGAGTTGCATGGCACCTGTTTTGTCCCTGAGGAGAAGGCAATTGTGGATGTGGAGATGGCGCTGCACCGAGGCGAGGCGTTTAGTTATATTGAAGTGTTTGCTGCGAGCCTTGCAACAAAACCTTATTAAGGTCAGAGTTTGTTCTAGTTACGATATTTTTTTGGGACCGTAGAGCTAGGGCTGGGCGATGTGGCCTTTTATTAATGAAGATCAAGATCAAGATGCTTTATTGGTGTCCATTCTTTAACATGTACAAGACACATAAGAACTGAAATTTCAATTTCGGCACAGTCCCACTAAGAGCAGACATACATTACAAGGGGACAAGACGGGACCGCCAAAGGATCAGCCACTTACAGCGCTCCTTAAAAAAGGTGGGAAAAAGGTGACATTGGGAAAGGGGGAAGAGTAAAAAAAGTATCAGTTCTTTACAAGTGTATGTAAACTTTTGACCACGACTGTATGTGCGTTAAACCCTAACGACAGTCCAAATATCAACAATAGTATATTAATATTTCCATAATAGTCTAATAAAAACTAAATTGAATTAACATGTATTCAACCTTACTCTTCTGTTATCTTTGTTATCATATCTTACCTTATTTTACGAGTCGACTTCAAAGCAATGGTCGCATATTTTTTATTGTAGTAATTCTCCCTCCCAAAAATGCATGTTAGGTTAATTGGAGACTCTAAATTGGTGAGAGTGTGAATGGTTGTCGGGCAGTTAGTGCCCCCCAGTGGCGACCAGCACCAGTACCCCACCTCTCGCCAGTTAGCTGGGATAGTCTCCAGCTTGCCCGTGACCCTAATGAGGACGAGCGGTATAGAAAATGAATGGCTGGAAAAATATGCTTGATTTCCAAGGGCACAGTTTGCCTTTCCTGCCTCTTATTAAGAAAATGTCAACTTTTTTTTTGTCAGCATTTTTGACCTTTTTGGAAGCACTTGTGGTCATTGTATAAAAAGGGCATGGAGCTTCTATTCCCCTTTTCTCAAAGTCCTGTGTTGCATTATTTACCAATAAAAGCAACAAAAAAAAAACATTTCTCATTTCGTCAGTCGCAAAAAGGCATGATTTAATTAGAAACGGGATGTACCATATTTTTCGGACTATAAGGCGCACTTAAAATCCTTTCATTTTCTCAAAACTCGACGCTGCGCCTTATAACCCCGGTGCGCCTAATGTACGGAATCATTTTGGTTGTGCTTACCGACCTCGAAGCTATTTTATTTGGTACATGGTGAAATGATAAGTGTGACCAGTAGATGGCAGTCACACATAAGAGATACATGTAGACTGCAATATGACTCAAGTAAACAACACCAACATTTTATATGTTCCAATGAAAATATAGAACATTACACACGGCGCTCAAAAATGTGTCAAAATGTTTTAGTACGACTTTCGTAAGCTATGAAGCCGCACCGCTTGATGGATTGTACTGTGCTTCAACATACCAGTATTATTATGGTGTGTGTATAAGGTAATACATATTATTAGAGATGTCCGATAATATCGGCTATCGGTCGATAAATGCTTTAAAATGTAATATCAGAAATTATCGGTATCGGTTTTTTTTTATTATCGGTATCGGGTTGTTGTTTTTTTCGTTTTGTTTGTGTTTTTTTTTTTTAAATCAACATAAAAAACACAAGATACACTTACAATTAGTACACCAACCCAAAAAAACTCCCTCCCCCATTTACACTCATTCACACAAAAGGGTTGTTTCTTTCTGTTATTAATATTCTGGTTCCTACATTATATATCAATATATAACAATACAGTCTGCAAGGGATACAGTCCGTAAGCACACATGATTGTGCGTGCTGCTGGTCCATTAATAGTACTAACCTTTAACAGGTAATTTTACTCATTTTCATTCATTACTAGTTTCTATGTAACTGTTTTTATATTGTTTTACTTTATTTTTTATACAAGAAAATGTTTTTAATTTATTTATCTTATTTTATTTTATACATTTTTAAAAAAAGGACCTTATCTTCACCATACCTGGTTGTCCAAATTAGGCATAATAATGTGTTAAATCCACGACTGTATATATATAGCGGTATCGGTTGATATCAGTATCGGTAATTAAGAGTTGGACAATATCGGAATATCGGATATCGGCAAAAAGCCATTATCGGACATCCCTACATATTATCTGGCGTTTTGTTTCGCAATATTATGCAAAAGCAACTTTTCTTACCTTCTGGTACCTGCTGATCTGTATTTGGGATCTGCATAAATCCGCCTTTGTAGTCAGTACCGACACCGTAGTCGATAAGCTTCTTCTTTTTCTCTATTT
>NC_084731.1:20570404-20600404 GCF_033978785.1 Entelurus aequoreus | reverse complement strand
GTGTGTATGTATATGTATATATATATATATATATATGTATATATATATATATATATATATATATATATATATATATATGTGTGTGAGTGTGTGTGTGTATATATATATATATATATATACTGTGTATATATATATATATATATGTGTGTGTGTGTACAGTATGTATATATATATATATATATATATATATATATATATATATATATATATATATATATATATATATATATATATAAATATGTTTATGCATATATATATATATATATATATATATATATATATATATATATATATATATATATATATATATATATATATATATATATATATATATATATATATATATATAAACAGAGAGAGAGATGTACTTATTATATTAATTTAATGGATATATAGTTGATCATTTTTATAATTGGATTTTAAGATTATGTGAAAGTTGGACTCCTACCATCTTTACTTCCGTGAGAACCTCCAAGTTGCATAATGAATCAGAAATATAAACAAGCAGCTAAAATGCACCAAACATGGGTAAGTGTGATGAAAAGTATTTTCCATTTTTCCCGTCATGCTTTGTAATGGATTTCAATGGGTGTAATTCAGATTTTTTTTTATGGGTCATGTACATTTTTTTTAAATATCCACAAATTGTGTAATATTGTGTTATGTGTGTCCATGTATGTTGGCATTTTGTGTTGGTTCATATTATTTATTTTTGTATTTGCACATGACCAGGGAAGGTTGTTTGCATTGGGTCGTATAAGTAAATGTTGCGCTTTTTCCCATTCAAAGGATAATAAGTATAATAGACAAAATTGTATTAAAAAAAAAAAAAATTAAATCTCCAAATAACCTATAAATAAACTCATGTTGTCTCACGGGCCAAATTGAAGACGCCAGCAGGCAGTAGTTTGGACACCCCTGGTGAATACAGTATGTAGTAAGGCTGCACTACCAGGGGAACAGTAACTTTTTTTTAACACTTCATTTGTATATTTTGACCGCAGGGTTTCCATTTTGGTCAATGGCAACCTCCGCATATGGAACATAACCAAATCAGACGACGGCCCTTACACCTGCATGGCAAGGAACCAGTTTGGCGTGGCCACCAGCACGGGAACCATCACAGTTAAAGGTATTTCCTATCTTCTGCTTCCTTTACACGGTGTTCAAACAGTCGGCACCAGAGCAAAAATGCACGCTTTATATAAAAACAACACATTTTTGAAGACGCCTCCTCCTTCCCTTTGCTCGCCCAGTCCTAAAGAGCAGAGCCGCGGTTTCAAGCGAGACACCCCCGGTCACCATGTGCGTTTGTGGAGGTGTTAAAATCCCTCGCCACCCTCCCTCGCGGACTCCAGTGTCATCAGAGGATATTCTGTGTAGAAAAGGACCTCATGTTGTTAGATCATCTGCAGCAGGGATTGCATTTCTGCTCGGGTGCTGTGACTTATTATACTTCATTAAAAATGAATGTGAGCCGGGTATAAAGTGCTTTAGATTGAGCGCCTCCAGTCTGTGCCGATTTTCTGTTCTATTTCCATTAGGAATTGTGTTATTACCTGCTCTAGTTTGTGGGGGGACTCGCTGACATTTTTATTGAACTATGTCCTCGCCGTGACCTGCTTTTCACTGAGGTTGCCGGCTACATTTGGGTTATTGTTACGTCTTCTGCTTCGACCTTCCTTGTCAGCATCCTTGTATAGATTTATAGGATTCCTGATCTTCTGGTGCTGGCCCCCAGAGAGACCAGTTTTGCCTCATATCTCACATGTCTATTGATGTGCATCCATATTTGAACAGGCTATTATTTGCCCAAAACAAGAATGCAGTATATTCTCCAATTAAAGGACCCGTAGCGTCCATTGATTGATTGATTGAAACTTTTATTAGTAGATTACACAGTACAGTACATATTCCGTACAATTGACCACTAAATGGTTGTTTAAGTCGGGGTTCACGTTAATCAATTCATGGTACAAATATATACTATCAGCATAATACAGTCATCACACAAGTTAATCATCAGAGTATATACATTGAATTATTTACAATCCGGGGGGTGGGTTGTGAAGGGGGTTGGGGCGGGGCAATGTTCCCTCTAAGGCAGGGGTCACCAACGCGGTGCCCGCGGGCACCAGGTAGCCCGTAAGGACCAGATGAGTAGCCCGCTGGCCTGTTCTAAAAATAGCTCAAATAGCAGCACTTACCAGTGAGCTGCCTCTATTTTTTAAATTGTATTTATTTACCAGCAAGCTGGTCTCGCTTTGCTCGACATTTTTAATTTTAAGAGAGACAAAACTCAAATAGAATTTGAAAATCCAAGAAAATATTTTAAAGACTTGGTCTTCACTAACTGACAAAGAAACAGATAACATATTTGGTGTCCAGTTCAAAGTGTGACATTATTTATTTAAAAATGTGAGAGTTGACTTTTGTATTTTACATGAGTTATTATTTGTACAAACATGGTGCAAAGTAATTTATGATTTGTTAAAAAATGTTAGTGGCTAGCTAGTTAAAATGGGATATTGTGATTTCACAAGACTGTCTTAGAAGTGATCATTTGAAAATGTTCAATTTGAAAAATGTGCACTTAGAGAAAATATAAAAATAAAGTTTTGCATATTGATATTTATCTGTTTCTATATATATTTATTGTGAGAAATCATTAAGATGATCAGTGTTTCCACAAAGATAAATACATTAATTATTAATAATAACATAGAGTTAAAGGTAAATTGAGCAAATTGGCTATTTCTGGCAATTTATTTAAGTGTGTATCAAACTGGTAGCCCTTTGCATTAATCAGTACCCAAGAAGTAGCTCTTGGTTTCAAAAAGGTTGGTGACCCCTGCTCTAAGGTGCGCGCCTGTGCAATTGCGCACTCCTCAAGCGTCCTCTGCGCACGGAAAATATATGCCACACACAAAATCAAATAAAAAAATAAGCGCATAACAATTTTCGACACACAGCCACGACAGAGAAAACAGTTTTCGTTATCATTTTTCAAATATTGTAACGTCTGTCGAGACGCTTTGAGGACATGAATTCCATTTATCACTTTACTGAGCAAAAGTCTTTATTGTCGGCCATAAACACATCACCAAAACATTAGTAAAAAAAAATGATATTTAGCAAAACTGGTCATTTTCTGCAGTACAAACCAGACCAAAAGCAACTTTGTTATGTCAACAGCAGCCGCTCGCTCTTTCTCACTTGCGCCAACACATGCACATATGGCACTTAGCCAGTGATGCGTTTACAGCCACACAAAAAGTCGGACAACTCTCACACCACACATAAAGTGTCATTCCAGGTCGTTACACTATGATTTACCAATCAAATGTGTGCTTATTCTAGTGTCATTTATTAGGAATCTTAATTTATAAATATTAATCATTAAATGCTGTTAGTATATTAAATAAATACTAATAAAAAATATATTTTTTACAAACAGGAAGTTACAGGAATGTACACATGATCCCCTGTTTACATCTCATTGTGCAACATGTGAATGTTTTAATGGGAACTAAATGCAATGTCTGAAAGGGGTACAAATTATTTCCAAAGCAGGACCTCCACCCAGACAAACAATACAAGTACACAGTTCATGAAAAACAATATTTTTTGTTATTGTCATTGTAAGTGGGCCTAAACACTTGTATTAGAAATGGAAATGACTGCTGTCATTTGATTATAATAATAAGAGAATGTTGTCTGTCTATCTGTGTTGGCCCTGCGATGAGGTGGCGACTTGTCCAGGGTGTACCCGGCCTTCCGCCCTGAATGCAGCTGAGATAGGCTCCAGCACCCCCCGCGACCCCGAAAGCGACAAGCGGTAGAAAATGGATGGATGGATGGAGATGTAACTTGTTATTTAGTCAGGTTTGGGACAGGTGTGCTGCTGGTGTAGCCACAGTGTGCACGTCTGATGTTGCTCACATGGGCTCCACTGAATGCTCAGGGAGTTTTTGCGTTTGCTCACACACATGAAAAATTAGAGGGAACATTGGCGGGGGGGGGTTAGGTTGGGTTGATATCAACAAACTTCAGTCATCAACAATTATATCATCTGAGAAATTGACATTGTAACAGTGTAGGTCTGACTTGGTAGGATATGTACAGCGAGCAGTGAACATATTGAGCTCAGAAAGCATGAGAACAAGTATATACATTTGATTATTTACATTTGATAATTTACAATCCGGGGAGGTGGGATGTGGTGGGGGGAGGGTGTTAGTCTAGGGTTGTAGTTGCCTGGAGGTGTTCTTCTAGTGTGGTTTTGAAGGAGGATAGAGATGCACTTTCTTTTACACCTGTTGGGAGTGCATTCCATATTGATGTGGCATAGAAGGAGAATGAGTTTAGACCTTTGTTAGATCGGAATCTGGGTTTGACGTGGTTTGTGGAGCTCCCCCTGGTGTTGTGGTTATGGCGGTCATTTACATTATGGAAGTAGTTTGACATGTACAAGTCCAGGTGACCGAAAATTCACTAACAAGTTCTCGTTATGTATTTTCTGCTACTGAAGACGAATTTGGCTTTCATTTCCCACAATAGCACTTTGTTTTTGAGTAATCAAAAGTTAAAGTACCAATGATTGTCACAAACACACACTAGGTGTGGTGAGATTATCCTCTGCATTTGACCTATCACCCTCACTCCCCGGGAGGAACCGCCCGACCGGAACTCTCTAATAATTAAAGTTCCTTGGGTGAATTATGTAAACTCACTACAGTTTTTAGCGCTTTGATAGCTAGTCTACTGACAGATATAAGTAAGAACTTAACGCTAATTGATATTAGAAATGACAACAGCGGAAGATGAATGCCACATAAGAAGGTAGAGAAAAAGAAGAAGCTTATGACTACGGTATCGGCACGGACTACAATGGCGGTTGCACGCACATTTTCAGGACTTATGCAGATCCCAAATACACATCAGAAGGTAAGAAAAGTTGCTTTTGCATAATATTGTGAAACAAAACGCCAGATATGTCTGCTAATAGGTGCCATTATGCGGTCCTTATTCACACACCATAATAATACTCGTATGTTTAATACGCCGGCTTCATAGCTTACCAAAGTCGTACTAAAAAAATGTTGACAGATTTTTGAGTGCCGTGTGTAATGTTCTATATTCTCAATGGAACATTTAAAGTTTTAGTGTTGTTTACTGCCATTATATTGCAGTCTACACATGTCTCTTATGTATGACTGCCATCTACTGTTCACACTTATTTCACCATGTACCAAATAAAATTGCTTCGAGGTCAGTAAGCACAACCAGAATTATGCCGTATATTAGGCGCACTGGGTTATAAGGCGCACTGTCGATTTTTGAGAAAATGTAAGGATTTTATATGGGCCTTATAATCCGAAAAATACGGTATCTTATTCGAATAGTTATTTTCTCAATTTATAAACTAGAATAGAAAAAATAAAATTAAGATTGGTCGATGACAAGTAAATAAGTAAATAATAAGTAAATAGCTCTTAAACCTCAGGAAATTTTTAGAAACAACATTTTAAAGCTTGGCAAGTGGCAAAAAGTTTGCAGTGTAATTCATCAAATTAGGGCAAATGAGACGTGAAAATAATGAAATACATTTTTTTCATTAAAAAAATAGTACAATTTATTCATTGGCAAAAAAAAATCTGTAATTTTGCAGGTACACGAATCCTGAATCAGGAAAATGTTGGGTTAAGTATGCCGCCCCCCATTTTTTATATTCTGTTTATTATTTGCACTCAAATCTGATGTGTAGTGTCTTTCATTGGTTGAGAAACAAGCCAGTGATGATGTACACTGAATATTAAACATTATATTTACAAGGCTATGGCAGGGGTGTCAAACGTACGGCCCGAGGGCCAGATCAGGCTCGCAAACAGGTTTTATCCGGCCCGCGGGATGAGTTTGCTAAGTATAAAAATTAATCTGAAATTGTTGAATGAAAGAAACTGCTGTTCTAAATGTGTCCACTGGATGTCGCAATAGCAATTATTTGTATATTTAGGGACCGAATGTCCCTTTGGGACAGAGGACCCTACTGAATTCTCTTGCGTTTTATTCTTTCTTTATTATTATACCGCCGCCTCTTTGAGCTGTAATTTGACCCCCTTAACATGCTTCAAAACTCACCAAATTGGACACACACATCAGGACTGGTGGAAATTGCGATCTAATCAAAAAAACCAAACCCCAAAACTCAAAATTGCGCTCTAGCGCCCCCTAGGAAGAAAAAACTGACAAAACTGCTCCTAGGAAGAAAACACAGACAAAACTGCCTGTAACTTCCAATAGGAATGTCGTAGAGACATGAAACAAAAACATCTATGTAGATTTCACTTAGACCTATATTTCATATATTGACAATCCCCAGCAAAAATAAACAGGAAGTTTGCAATTCCCCCTTCAAAATAAAAGTTGGGTCAAAACAGTCACCTTTTTTTAAACATTATCTCCTCTGAGCGCGTTTGTCGTGTCGGCTTCAAACTAGCACAGGAGAGAGACTGAACCCTTCTGATTAAAAGTTGATGAAAGACTTTTAATTACTGCTCCGGTTTGGATTTTATGAGCCGTCAAAGTCGGTCCCGTCCATCGCTGCTTGCAGCTTTAATTGTAGATGATGCTACACATGTCAGTCAAAGAAAATGATCACACTACATAAATAACATACCATAATTTGATTTTGATATTTTTTTATCTTGATAGATTGAAAATTAGAGATGTCCGATAGTATTGGACTGCCGATATTATCGGCCGATAAATGCTTTAAAATGTGATATCGGAAATTATCGGTATCGTTTTCAAAAAGTAAAATGTATGACTTTTTAAAACGCCGCTGTACGGAGTGGTGCACGGACGTAGGGAGAAGTACAGAGCGCCAATAAACCTTAAAGGCACTGCCTTTGCGTGCCGGCCCAATCACATAATATCTACGGCATTTCACACACACAAGTGAATGCAAAGCATACTTGGGTGGCCGTATAAACAACTTTAACACTGTTACAAATATGCGCCACACTGTGAACCCACACCAAACAAGAATGACAAACACATTTCGGGAGAACATCCGCACCGTAACACAACATAAACACAACAGAACAAATACCCAGAACCCCTTGCAGCACTAACCCTTCCGGGACGCTACAATATACACCCCCCGGTACCCCCAACCCCGCCCACCTCAACCTCCTCATGCTCCCTCAGGGAGAGCATGTCCCAAATTCCAAGCTGCGTTTTTGAGGCATGTTAAAAAAAAAATGCACTTTGTGACTTCAATAATAAATATGGCAGTGCTATGTTGGCATTTTTTTTCCATAACTTGAGTTGATTTATTTTGGAAAACCTTGTTACATTGTTTAATGCATCACAACAAAATTAGGCATAATAATGTGTTAATTCCACGACTGTATATATCGGTATCAGTTGATATCGGAATCGGTAATTCAGAGTTGGACAATATCGTAATATCGGATATTGGCAAAAAAAGCCATTATCGGACATCTCTAACCACAACATGTAAGTGCAAAAAAAACCATTATGATTTGTACATTTTCAGAATGCACTTGTTCTATCTTTAAACAGAGAAAACAATCTGAAGTTGTCTTTATATTTAAGTTATCGTGTTCTGATTTTACCAGTCCGGCCCACTTGGGAGTAGATTTTCCTCCATGTGGCCCCCCCATCTAAAATGAGTTTGACACCCCTGTGCTATGGTTTACCGTATTTTCCGCACCATAAGCCGCACCTAAAAACCACAATTTTTCTCAAAAGCAGACAGTGCGGCTAATAACCCGGTGCGCCTTATATATGGATTAATATTCATATTTATTTTCATAAAGTTTAGGTCTCGCAACTACGGTAAACAGCCGCCATCTTTTTTCCCCGTAAAAGAGGAAGTGCTTCTTCTTCTACGGTAAGCAACCGCCCCCATAGAAGAGGAAGCGCTTCTTCTTCTACTGTAAGCAACCACCAAGGTGAGCACCCGCCCCCGTAGAAGAAGAAGCTCGCGGATATTTAATTTCATTTGTTTTTCTGTAAAGACAACAAAATGTCTCCTACTAAGAGACACGCGTACAAGGTTCCACTGACTTTTGATATTCATGTGAACCGCACTGTGGATACAACGGGACCACGTACGGTGAATATTCGCACCACAGGGAATGAGAAGTCGTCCTACTGTGGTTGTAGCTTGCCATGCTAACGGCCAGAAACGTCCACCCACGGTGATATTCAAAAGGAAGACCTTGCCAAAAGAGAACTTTCCAGCCGGCGTCATCATAAAAGCTAACTCGAAGGGATGGATGGCTGAAGAAAAGATGAGCGAGTGGTTGATAGACGTTTACGCGAAGACACCGGGTGACTTTTTTCACGCAGCGCCGTTCCTGTTGATCTATGACTGCATGCGCGTCCACATCACAGATGGTGTCAAAAAACAAGTGAAGCACACCGAAGAAGAAGAATTCGAGGGATTTGTAGATGAGTAATAACTTCAGAAAGTGAGCTTTAAATGTTTATTTTGTGTGTTGTGTGACACTAACGTATGAGCAACGTTGAGTTATTGATGTTGCTATTGCTCTGCACTATTTTGAGTGTTACTATTTTTGTGATTGCACATTTGCACATTACATTTTGGGAGTGAACAGAGTTGTTAGAACGCTGGTTTGTAATATATTATTAAAGTTTGACTGACCTATCTGACTGTTTTGTTGACATTCCCTTTAGCGTAGCGTAGGTGCGGCTAATGGCACGGGGCGGCTAATAGGTAAACAAAGTTTTGAAATATTCCGTTCATTAAACGTGCGGCTAATAACACGGGGCGCCTTATGGTGCGGAAAATACGGTAATCATAAGGGAAATGAGGTCCGACCCTGTCGTATGTGCATTACCTAAATGAAGACTTTCCTTTTTCTCTGTTGAATTATAAAAGGCAGATGTCATATATTATGAATGCTCGGAAGTCAGCAGCGGTTGAGAATGCTGAAGATAACTTTTGAGTGCTGCTGATTGATGATGATGCCTCACTCTTCCTACAGAGGCAACCTGTGCTTTAACGCCGGGAAAAAAGGCTCAGCGGACTGGTAGTTTGTTGATCGAGTCTGTTTATCATATAGAATATAATGAAAACACGGCCCTCCTTGTATCTTAATCACTTTTATGTGTGTCAGGATAATGAAGTGATCCCCCCCCCCCTCTCCACCCTCCACCCTCCAGCCTGTTAAAGCCTGATGTGAGAACAGATGACGCCCGCGTTCGTGATTTTCAATCAAGCTGCAAGGAGCGAAATGTGTTCTCAGCATAAAGTGACGCCTCCGTCACGCTCGTCGCCTTATTAGAGAGTCCGGGTTTATTTGAGACCCTCGCCCCGTTCCATCGTGGTCGTATGTTCGGCAGCTCTGTGCGGGTGACGTGCAAAAAATATTCCCCAACATGCTGTGCCTCACTGCATCTAAAATCTAAGTAAGATTAAATATCTCAAATAAGGGTGATATTTGCTTATTTTCTGTCTGATAAGATAATTCTTCTCACTAAGCAGATTTTATGTTAGAGTGTTTTACTTGTTTTAAGGGTTTTGGTCCTAAATGATCTCAGTAAGATATTACAGCTTGTTGCTGAGATTTGATGACCTATATTGAGTAAAACATGCTTGAAACTAGAATATCAACACTCACAAGTATAAAACTACTTTTTCAAAGTAAAAATTGCGTATTTCAAGCATGAAATATAAAAATCATGACTTTGACTCAATTGTGTCTCATAATTAAAGCAGATGACAGCCGAATGGACTTTGCTGTTTTATTTTCAATGAAACAATAGAAAATACGTACTCATATAGTAGTACAGTTGGCACATTACAGTAAACTGACAGTTAATATTTAAACATTTAACATGTGACATTTTAAACAATTTTGAACAGAAATAGTTCATGCACATTCAGATAAATTCCTCAAAATTACAATTAAAAAAATGTTGGCCGGGGGCCGGGCTTTGTATATATGCGCACTAATTGACTGAAAGAGCACGCACTTGGCGCGATGATGTCATGTTATCGATGGAAAAATGCATTTTTAGACCATATGATTTGCCTGAGCGGCTAGTAGACCCCGAGAGTAACAAGCGGTTGCCTTGTTGCCTTTCCATTAAGAACAATAAATTAGTTTTTAGTATAAGTTTGCTGGTTTCAAGAAATGTAATGCCGAGCGCATATTATTATGTCAAGATAATGGCACCAGCATTTACTTAATTTAAGAACATTTTTCAACATATTGAGAAAAAAGGTCTCATATTTGTTTTTTCTACCAAGAAAAGTGCACTTGTTATTAGTGAGAATATACTTATTATAAGGTATTTTGGGGTGCATTGAGGTTAGCTAATTTTACTTGTTTTGGAAAGTCTTGACAAGCCACATTTTCTTATTCTATTGGCAGATAATTCTGCTTAGTTCAAGTAAAATACCCCTCTTTTTTTTTTTTTTTTTCTTGTTTTTGAACACTGACTATTTGCAGTGCTCCGTGTCACATTTGATATTGTTTATTAAATTGAACAGGCTGATTTGCAGACCTTATTTGAGGCAGGCTGGGAAAACTATTTAGCGCGGGACAAACGGGTGTTTGGGGAGCAGGTCTGATGGGAGAGGACGGTATTATATTTGAATTGACTTTGTTAATGTGGATGCTGAGAAATACCTGTCAAGACGCATTCAGGATCTCCTGTTGTAACGAGCCAGGGAGAAAAACAGCGTCACAATAAATGAGCCTCGTTAATGTCCGCATTATGACAACGCTGGGGGGATATTAGCAGATTAATTGGATTCGTTTATAGACGCGCCGGCTTAGATTAAACCAAACCTGAGCTGTTGTTGTAGTGAGTCGCGCTGGGTTCAACCTTTTTTGGACACCTATACCAGGGGTCGGCAACACAAAATGTTGAAAGAGCCATATTGGACTAAAAATAAAAATAAAAATAAAATCTGTCTGGAGCCGCATAAAATTAAAAGCCTTATATAAGTGTTATAACGAAGGCAACACATGATGTAAGTGTCTATATTAGCTATAATAGCCTATTATCAAAATGACTTTAAAAGTCTTATATAAGTGTTATAATGAAGACAACACATGATGTGTCTATATTAGTTATATTAGCCTACTATAAAAATGACTTAAAAATTAAAAATCGTATACAAGTGTTATAATGAAGACAGCACATGATGTAAGTGTCTATATTAGCCTACTATCAAAATGACTTTTAAAGTCTTTTATAAGTGTTATAACGAAGACAACACATTATGTGTTTATATTAGTTATATTAGCCTACTATCAAAATTATTTTAAAAGTCTTATATAAGTGTTATAATGAAGACAACACATGATGTAAGTGTCTATATTAGTTGTATTAGCCTACTATCAAAATTACTTTAAAAGTCTTATATGAGTGTTATAAGGAAGACAACACATGATGTAAGTGTCTATGTTAGTTATATTAACCTACTATCAAAATTACTTTAAAAGACTTATGTAAGTGTTTTAATGAAGACAACACATGATGTAAGTATCCATATTAGTTATATTAGCCTACTATCAAAATTACTTTAAAAGTCTTATGTAAGTGTTATAATGAAGACAACACATGATATAAGTGTCTACATTAGCTATCTTAGCCTACTATCAAAATGACTTTAAAAGTCTTATATAAGTGTTATGATGAAGACAACACATGATGTAAGTGTCTATGTTAGTTATATTAGCCTACTATCAAAATTACCTTAAAAGACTTATGTAAGTCTTATAATGAAGGCAACACATGATGTAAGTATCCATATTAGTTATATTAGCCTACTATCAAAATGACTTTAAATGTCTTATATAAGTGTTATAATGAAGACAACACATGATGTAAGTGTCAATGTTAGTTATATTAGCCTACTATCAAAATTACTTTAAAAGTCTTATATAAGTGTTATAATGAAGACAACACATGATACAAGTGTCTATATTAGCTATCTTAGCCTACTATCAAAATTACTTTAAAAGTCTTATACAAGTGTTATGATGAAGACAACACATGATGTAAGTGTCAATATTAGTTATATTAGCCTACTATCAAAATTACTTTAAAAGTCTTATATAAGTGTTATAATGAAGGCAACACATGATGTAAGTTTCTATATTAGTTATATTAGCCTACTATCAAAATGACTTTAAAAGTCTTATATAAGTGTTATAATGAAGGCAACACATGATGTAAGTGTACTTATTAGTTATATTAGCCTACTATCAAAATGACTTTAAAAGACTTATATAAGTGTTATAATGAAGACAACACATGATGTAAGTGTCCATATTAGTTATATTAGCCTACTATCAAATTACTTTAAAAGTCTTATACAAGTTTTATAATGAAGACAACACATGATGTAAGTGTCTATATTAGTTATATTAGCCTACTATCAAAATGACTTTAAAAGTTTTATATAAGTGTTATAATGAAGACAATACATGATGTAAGTGTCTATATTAGCTATATTAGCCTACTATCAAAATGACTTTAAAAGTCTTATATAAGTGTTATAATGAAGGCAACACATGATGTAAGTGTCAATATTAGTTATATTAGCCTACTATCAAAATTACTTTAAAAGTCTTATATAAGTGTTATAATGAAGGCAACACATGATGTAAGTTTCTATATTAGTTATATTAGCCTACTATCAAAATGACTTTAAAAGTCTTATATAAGTGTTATAATGAAGGCAACACATGATGTAAGTGTACTTATTAGTTATATTAGCCTACTATCAAAATGACTTTAAAAGACTTATATAAGTGTTATAATGAAGACAACACATGATGTAAGTGTCCATATTAGTTATATTAGCCTACTATCAAATTACTTTAAAAGTCTTATACAAGTTTTATAATGAAGACACCACATGATGTAGGTGTCTATATTAGTTGTATTAGCCTACTATCAAAATGACTTTAAAAGTTTTATATAAGTGTTATAATGAAGACAATACATGATGTAAGTGTCTATATTAGCTATATTAGCCTACTATCAAAATGACTTTAAAAGTCTTATATAAGTGTTATAATGAAGACAACACATAATGTAAGTGTCTATATTAGCTATATTAGCCTACTATCAAAGGCTGACGCAAATCTTTGTTGACATAAATGTTGTATTTTCATTTTTATTTTACACATTTTTGCAACATTGGAAATCATTCATAAAACGGAGGCTTCTCACAGGATGAGATAACTTCTGGGAATTACTGGCTCAGAGTGGCCTAAGGTATAGATGTGTGTGTCCAAGCTAAAGGTAACTGTCTTCTTCTAATGGATTTATTACAATCTTTGGAAGCTTGGTAACGTTTGCTGTGGTCTGGAACAACATGGCACACAAACTACTATCAGAAATGCAGCCAATATTACATACAAATAATGTGTCATGAGACATGCAAATACATATTAAATACACAGAGGACATGAGTAAAGGAAATGAAATGAGCTCAAATATACCTGCAAACGAGGCATAATGACGTAATATGTACATACAGCTAGCCTAAATAGCATGTTAGCATCGATTAGCTTTCAGTCATGGATTGACCAAATATGCCTGATGAGCACTCCGGCAAATCAATAACATCAACAAAGCTCACCTTTGTGCATTCATGCACAGCATAAAACGTTTGGTGGACAAAATGAGACAAAGAAGGAGTGGCATAAAATACCTATTTCTGTGGCAGCACCAGTGAAAGTTGTACAAACAAACTATGTTGCGTTCAAGGATCGTTGAAATTAGTAGGACAAAACGGTGCTTGCCAAATACTGTCATCAGTGAAGCATGTTTAATGTAAACAGTGGGATTTCTAACAATTAGGAAGGTTTGTTCTCCTACAGAAAATATATTAAAAAAAAACATTTATTTTTTTCTTCATCTTTTTCCATTTCCACACATCTCTGAAAGAGGTCCAGGGAGCCACTATGGCGGCGCTCTAGAGCCGTGCAGCTCTGGAGACGCAGGTTGTTGACCCCCGACCTGCACAGTCTGAAAGCAATGTTTTTTTTTTACATAACACATCCTTGCAACGCTACCTTTGGGAGAAAGCATGAGCAGAATGTGTTGAGGTCATGTTATCATGGGGGTATCAAAGTGGCCTAGTGGATCGCACTCTCAGCTCATGGCAAGAAAGTCCTGGGTTTGTGTCTGTGGGGAGTCTGTGCTTCAGTACTATAGATATCTCCCACTTTCCAAAACCATGTACCTTCATTTCCTGGTAAGTTTGTCCTTAAAGCAGTGTTTCTTAACCATTGTTAATGGTGGCCAAGAAAATACCTGTTCCTCAGCTGTGGTCTGTATAGGCCGCAGCGGTAGTCAGTTGTAGTACACTTTTCCACAGTGTGATATATTTGTTGGTCGTGGTCACTCTGCCAGGACAGAATGACTCTGTGATGGGTGATGAGCCAAGAAGATGCCAACGAGGAATCGTCGAACAAAAAGCTTTATTTGTTTCAGCGAGCCTCAGACTGGAACTGCAGCTTCCAGGAGGAGAGTATGGGCTTGATTCCTCTCCTGATGTCCTCTCGGACCACTGTCCTTAAATACCTTTTACACGAAGATGCTTACTCTTTGTAGTTCTAGCCTTATTAGACCCCTAATCTACATCAACAATATGATGTGCCTAAGGCTAGATAGGACAGGTTTAAAAATAAATAAAATATTTTGTATTTATTTGGGGATTTTTTTAACCGATTAAGAATCGCTAAAAATAAGAATCATTTTTTTGACACCCCTAATATGAATCCCCTTCCTACTGTACTTGAGTCATATTACTCTAAAATAAAGGTACTCTGTAAAAAAAAAAATCTGTAAAAATAACGGTCATCTACTGGCAGCTACGGCTGCCAAACGAAAACCATAAAATGAAAGTAAAACATTGTAAACCAAATAATGATCAAAAACATATTTACAGAAAATTTCATGAAACGTTTTGCGGAAAAATATCGTCATTTTACAGATTTTTACTAAATTATTAAGATCAACCACCATTATTAAAGTGACGATGCAAACAATTCTGCAGAAAAATACCTTTATTCTACAGAGTTTTTCCAAATTATTACGATCAAACACCTTTAATGAAGTGACAATGCTGGCAGTTCCACAGAAAAATACCATTATTTTACAGATTTTTTCTGAATTGTTAAGATCAACCACCTTTAATAAAGTGACGATGCAAGCAGTTCTGCAGAAAAATACCTTTATTCTATAGCATGGGTGTCAAACTCTGGGACGCTACAAGGTGTGTGTGTGTGGGTGGGGAGGTTTGGTGGTAGCGGGGGTGTATTTTGTAGCGTCCCGGAAGAGTTAGTGCTGCAAAGGATTCTGGGTATTTGTTCTGTTGTGTTTATGTTGTGTTACGGTGCAGATGTTCCCCCGAAATGTGTTTGTCATTCTTGTTTGGTGTGGATTCACAGTGTGGCGTATATTTCTAACAGTGTTAAAGTTTTTTTTACTGGCACCCTCAGTGTAACCTGTATCGCTGTTAATGAAGTATGCGTTGCATTCACGTGTGTGTGCGTACAGAAGCCTTGTGACTGGGTCTGAACGATGTTAGAATGGATGAAAAGCGGACGTGACGATAGCTCGTAGAGTACGTTAAAGGCAGTGCATTAAAGGCACGCCCCCAAGACTGTGGTCCGGGTGGACTACGAGATATAATGACTGATGAACACCTTCGTTCGATAATGAAGGTTGCCTCAGCTCAAAGCCTGAGCCCCGACATTAATGAACTAGCATCCAAGAAAAGATGCCAGGTATCTGGCTTGGGCACATCAGATTAGATCAGTGTGTTGCAAACTGAGCAGTTTAAAGTCCTGAATGGTTGGTTTATTAATGTTGATATTTACCTCAGAAGGCTGCAAATAGAAAAGAGGCATTCAATTTTTATTTAAATTGTATTTGATATGCCATTGATATTTTTTAATTATTATTATTATTATTTGAAACTAGATTTTGCATGTCACTATAAAATTATATAAGCCTTGCTTGTTCAATATTCAATGCAAAACTTGTTTGGGTCCCTATTAAAAGGTTAACTTGTTCAACCTTGGCCCGCAGCTTTGTTCAGTTTTAAATTTTGGCCCACTCTGTATTTGAGTTTGACACCCCTGTGTTAGATTGTTAGTATGGACATATATGGTTATATAACAAGCTACATATTTAATGAAAGATAATTACTGTAATTTTACATGAATTTGAAAGTAATTTAAGAAAACAGAAAATGCTATGTTTAATTAATTTGGTATTTTTCTGTAAAAAAATTGAAATATACATAGTTTGTCATTACTGGCATATTACTTAAAATAACAGGCGGATTGTTTATTTACAGATAATGTCTTCAATTCTACAGTTTTATAAATATTTTTTAAAAAATTAGAAAAATTACAGTAGAAATTTAGAGTAAATTAATAGGATTTTTTTTTTTACAGTGTGCAATGCTTTGCTCATATCGTCCAGATAATTATCCGTCTGACATTTATCGTGCAGCCCTAGTTCAACAATTGCATGCCAATACTTGGCTGTGTCGCCGCACTGCAGAGGTTTGGAAGGTTCTGAGCTCCCACAGCATCTGCTCACGGTGGCCCAGTCCTTTGCCTTGGGAGGAGAGTGTTTCTGAATCCACAGGGTCCACCTTATTGGCCAGAATGTTGTGTGACATTTTGGTGTTGGTTTGGCTAGCTCGGGGGTCGGCAACCCGCGGCTCTAGAGCCGCATGCGGCTCTTTAGCGCCGCCCTAGTGGCTCTCTGGAGATTTTTCAAAAATGTATGAAGAATGGAAAAAGATGAGGGGAAAAAATCTATTTTTTTGTTTAGTATGGTTTCTGTAGGAGGACAAACATGACACTAATTGTTATAAATCACACTGTTTATATTAAATATGCTTCACTGATTCGAGTATTTGGCGAGCGCCGTTTTGTCCTACTAATTTTGGCGGTCCTTGAACTCACCGTATAGTTTGTTTACATGTATAACTTTCTCCGACCATCTAGGACGTGTTTTATGCCACTTTTTTTCTGTCTCATTTTGTCCACCACACTTTTAACGTTGTGCATGAATGCACAAAGGTGAGTTTTGTTGATGTTATTGACTTGTGTGGAGTGCTAATCAGACATATTTGGTCACTGCATGACTGCAAGCTAATCGATGCTAACATGCTATTTAGGCTAGCTATATGTACATATTGCATCATTATGCCTCATTTGTAGCTATATTTGAGCTCATTTAGTTTCCTTTAAGTCCTCTTAATTACATTTATATCTCATGACACATGTAATATGGATTTTAATTTTTTGCGGCTCCAGACAGACTTGTTTTTGTATTTTTGGTCCAATATGGCTCTTTCAACATTTTGGGTTGCCGACCCCTGGGCTAGCTCAAGGCAGTATTGACACAAAAAAACACCAAGAGGGGAAAAACAAAAATCCAGCAAGTGGGATTGGCTCGGAGTAACGAGGCACTCGAGGAAGACGCGAGCAGGTGTTAAACATATTCAGTAGGACAGGAAATAGCTACCGCAATCAGTCAGCCGGGGGGGGGAGCTGATGATGAAGGCCGATACAAGATACTAGAGGCGGGCGGAAATGTGAACAGCACTCCACATAACAAAAGATATGATCCGGCGTCTTCCTGAAGTTGGCAGAGCGCTTCAAAGCTGCGCTGATGACTGAATGGGTTGGAGTGTGTGCCGTCACCTCGCCTCGCACTGGGAGCCTCCACATCTAGGGGACAAGACAAGACCAAAATATGCCGAATGTATCAGAATCAGATTAGTTTTTCATAGGAATAGAATAGGTCTTCATACATATATATATATATATATATATATATATATATATATATATATATATATATATATATATATATATATATATATATATATATATATATATATATATATATATATATATATATATATATATATATATATATATATATATATATATAAATGGGACCCATTACTGTCAGGTTCAAACACTGACGACATCTATTAAACAGACAAGAAGCAAGGAATCATGCAGAGACAGAGTTCAATTTGGCTCAATGAGGAGACACGTGTTTTGGGCTGTGTTCTAGTTACAGATCCAAACTACGTTCCAAAAGTCCAGCCCGCGTGCTTCCTCTATTTATTTGGGAGGTCCCTGTTTACGTCACTGAAGCTGTCGCTGAGGGAAAGGGGGGTAATCTCGACAACTCCAGTTAGACACAATAAAATATGATTATACAAAAATGCAATTGTGTCGACACTGTTGATATCGCCTTGTCTCTGCTCTGTCTGCGTCACGGTGGTGTTCGGCCTTGGCAGTCAGCAGGCCGTTCCTGGACACAGACGCTGATACCAGACTGGCTCGCAATCTTTTGGATCGCCAGCTTTGCACGGACAAAGAAAAATACCACTCCAGCACAATTGACAATAATGATAGCAACGGCCCTTAAGCATAAAAGTTGTGTGATAATATATTCATAATTATTCTAACAATTACCTCCCTGCTTGGCACTCAGCATCAAGGGTTGGAATTGGGGGTTAAATCACCAAAAAATTATTCCCGGGCGTGGCCACCACTGCTGCTCACTGCTCCCCTCTCCTCCCAGGGGGTGATCAAGGGTGATGTGTCAAAGGCAGAGAATAATTTCGCCACACTTCGTGTGTGTGTGACAATCATTGGTACTTTAACTTTAGATATATGTACATACGTATATATGTATATATATACATATATATGTAAATATATATGGGTGGGGAGCGTTTCCACAGAGAGTTTCCAGAGCGACCAGCCTGAAATGCGGGTGTCAGGGACAGACGTGGAAGGAGATTTTTTACAAAGTTCTAAAGCTTAGTGATATATCAGATATATCAGATTGTAGGTGGGCTTTTTTTTTAGCCTTCGCGTTCATATTTCGCGGTTGCGTTTCGCTTGATTGTAAAATATGTCGATCGAGAGGGGGTGTGGCGTTCTTATGTAGTCGATATTCAGTGTTTTATCGTTCATAGTTAATATTGCAAATCCCACATTCTTTATTTTCATGTACATTCTGGGTGTCTCATTCAGTAAAAACATGTAAAATTCCATTCCGTTTTTTCAGGCGGTCTGTCATAACGGTTTTAGCATTCTGTCATGATCCGTAGTCCGGATCATGTTTTTATTATGTTCTGTTAATTTTGGACTCCTTTAGTTCCTGTTTGTTACCATGGTTACTTATTGTTTTCACCTGCCTCTGGTGTTCGGGACGCTCACCTGTCTCTAATCAGAGGCATTATTTAAGCCTGCCTTTGCCAGTCAGTCGGCCTGGCGTCATTGTTTGCTTCGCGCAACCTACGAGTAAGTCCTGTTTGTTCCATGCCATAGTTTATGCTAAGTGTTCACTTCATGCCTTGTCTAAGTAAGTCATGTTTATTTCATGCCACAGTCAACGTAAGTTTTCCTTGTTCATAGTTTATGCTAAATGTTAGTGTTAGGCAAGTGTCGCCTTGTGTTCTGTTTTTTGTAGTACTTTGATTTTGAGGAATAAATCATGTTTTTACCTGCACGCCTTTGTCCGGAATAGTCCGTCTGCCTACCTGGGAGAACGACCCCGCAATAAGCTGCGAAAACCATGTCGTGACACATTCAATCCGACATTATTGTGAGGTTTTGTATTAGTGTTCTTAAAAATCCGATACACCGGCCCCCCAGACACATTTTTTTCTCTAAATTTGGCCCCCCGTGTCGAAATAATTGCCCAGGCTTGATTTTAACCGATGCTAGACCGATAATATCTTCTGGAAGGCCAACTATCGATTTTCTATGATCTCAGGAATATACATCGATATATCGATCAATCGTTACGCACCTATTTATTAGCAACTGTAACTCGAACTTGAATTTTTTTTTAATATTGCTGTGTATCTGGTGGAACAAAGTATTTACTGAAGTGGTGAGGAAAATCAATAATGAATGGATAAGTCTTGGCGTTTCTAATTAAATACTGATCGTTATCGTATTGTACTTACTGAAGAGACTGCGGAAATCAGTAATGGATGGATATAATTAAGTCTTTAAGTCTCTAATTAAATACTGATTATTATCGTGCTGTGCTTGTTTCAAAAGGAAAACTCCCTTTTCGGTTATTGTTCGGCGAATAGTCCGGGGCCCGGAATTATCTTCCAGCTTTTTAGGAATGTGGCCAGGAAATTAACAATGACTATTAACTTTACAAAAATGGTATTTGCTGGGAATGAGAAAACGTGTGAACTACCCTTTCATCTCTTTTATGGGAGGCTATGTGTGCAAATTCGGGCTGGGGAGTAAAGATAAATGCATTACACTGTGGGTAATACTCCTTTTAGCACTGTTGTCGTTGCTGGTTGGGATTACGTAAAGAGTTATTATTTGAAAGTAACATTATACAGATTGTAATCCCTCGCTGCGATGGTCACGCAACAGTTGAAAAACGAGGGACTGCTCCAGTTCTGATGAGTATGTAATCCACCTTTAATGAGTCACTCAGTGTCAGGGTCTCCAATCGATGCGGCTAACCACACCGGGTGTTGTTGATGTGTCGAGTCAGGAGACAACAAGGCATAATACATTACGGATTCAGTCCAATTACGCCTAAAATACCAGTGCCTGGCTGAGTAACCAACCGTGTTTTTCCCCCCATATACTCGCTCAGAAATGATGACAGAGGACGGTAATAAGGGAACTCATTCCTTCCATCCCTGTCACAGTAAAACGCTGCAGGCACTTTGGATCAGGCTGTGCAACCTGCGAGGGGAAGCAGTTCATGTTAGAGAAGAAGCAAAACCCCGCTGGGGAGATAAAAGAAAGCAAATAAAGTTTTATAGCACATTACCCATGTCGCATAGGTAGAGGGGTAAAATATTCCTGACAATAAATGTTTACCTGACATCCTTTGGTGGGGGTTTTGTTTTTCCCCGCCGCCGTCTTTGTTTATGTGTTTGTCTGCCAGCCGCGGTTGCCAAAAAAAAAAAAAAAAACTACAAAGTTGATTTAGACCAAAATTGATGGAGTGTGCAGCCAGGAGGTTTTAGTAAGTTGGAGGTGGCTGCGGTGCAGACACCAGATCTGCGCTTGTAGTTTCCATGTCCGGGTGGTCCCGGTTTTACTGCTTATGATGCACTCATTTATTATTAATGCTGTACAAAAAGTGACCGGCCTACAGTACACATGCAGGCGGCGGAATAATAAATAGTCGCGCATCACATTGAGGAAGGATCACGTCACTTTTATTCTTCTCACATCGCACTGGTATTTCAGCCGCACCCACCACATTTTTGAAGAAATTCATATTTGTATATATATTAGAGATGTCCGATAATGGCTTTTTTGCCGATATTCCGATATTGTCCAACTCTTAATTACCGATTCCGATATCAACCGATACCGATATATGCAGTCGTGGAATTAACACATTATTATGCCTAATTTTGTTGTGATGCCCCGCTGGATGCATTAAACAATGTAACAAGGTTTTCCAAAATAAATCAACTCAAGTTATGGAAAAAAAATGGCAACATGGCACTGCCATATTTATTATTGAAGTCACAAAGTGCATTATTTTTTTTAAAATGCCTCAAAACAGCAGCTTGGAATTTGGGACATGCTCTCCCTGAGAGAGCATGAGGAGGTTGAGGTGGGCGGGGTTGAGTTGGGGTGGGGGGGGGGGGGTTAGCGGGGGGTGTACAGGTATATTGTAGCGTCCCGGAATAGTCAGTGCTGCAAGGGGTTCTGGGTATTGGAGTTGAGTTTGAGTTTGAGTTTATTTGGAACATGCAAGCATACAACATGATACATCACAATTTCCAGTTTCTCTTTTCAACATGTTCGAAAAGGAGTAGGAAGAAGCAGAGCTTATTTAATCCTACCCCTTTTCTTTTACATAACAGTTGCTAAAACTTTTGTTCACTTCCTGTTCTCAATTTATTCACAATATACTCCATAAGTAATCACATTAAAAATAAATAAATAATAATTAGTGAAGTAAGTTACATTTCTTATGGTGAGATGAGTAAGATTATTTTGAGAGTGAAAGAATGGATGAATTTAAAAAAATTCAGAATGTTTATCATGGTTCTTCTTTGTACTTTGTAAACACTTTAAGTTTGAAGAGTTTCTTGAAGTGGATCATATTAGTACATTGTTTGATTGCTTTGCTTAATCCATTCCATAATTTAATTCCACATACTGATATACTGAAGGTCTTAAGTGTTGTACGTGCATACAAATATTTTAAATTACATTTTTCTCTAAGATTATATTTCTCCTCTTTTGTTGAGAAGAATTGTTGTATATTCTTGGGTAGCAGGTTATAGTTTGCTTTGTGTATAATTTTAGTTGTTTGCAAAGTCACTATGTCGTGGAATTTCAGTATCTTTGATTCAATAAATAAAGGATTTGTATGTTCTCTATATCCAACATTATGTATTATTCTAACTGATCTTTTTTGTAACACCGTTAGTGAATGAAGTGTACTTTTGTAGTTATTCCCCCATATTTCTACACAGTAACTCAGATATGGTAACACTAGTGAGCAGTACAGAATATGAAGTGATTTTTTGTCTAGAACATGTTTTGCTTTATTCATTAGTGACGTGTTTCTTGCTACTTTATGTTGTATATTTTTTACGTGAGATTTCCTGTTCAATTTATCATCAATCATTATACCTAGAAATTTGGTTTCATTTACTCTTTCAATTTGTTCTGTTCTGTTCTGTTGTGTTTATGTTGTGTTACGGTGCGGATGTTTTCCCGAAATGTGTATGTCATTCTTGTTTGGTGCGGGTTCACAGTGTGGCGCATATTTGTAACAGTGTTAAAGTTGTTTATACGTCCACCGTCGGTGTGACCTGTATGGCTGTTGACCGAGTATGATTTGCATTCACTTGTGTGTGTGAAAAGCCGTAGATATATTATGTGATTGGGTCGGCACGCAAAGGCCAATATTGTTGTCTGGGTGGAAATCGGGAGAAATTCGGGAGAATGGTTGCCCCGGGAGATTTTCGGGAGGGTTGGCAAGTATGACTGGGAGACGCAACTGCTCTGTACTTCTCCCTACGTCCGTGTACCACTCGGTACAGCGGCGTTTTAAAAAGTCATACATTTTCCTTTTTGAAACCGATACCGATAATTTCCGATATTACATTTTAAAGCATTTAAATCGTCAGTCCGATATTATCGGACATCACTAATAATAGCTTCTAGTACAGACCTGGGCAAATTAAGGCCCGGGGGCCACATGCGGCCCGTTAAGCTTTTCAATCTGGCCCGCCGGACATTCCCAAATATTTTTTTTTAGATCTTTAAGATGGAAAGTGTAGCTGCCATTATGATGTGCACTGATGTTTTCTAATGACCGTAAGTCTTCAACTATACAAAGTATTTCAATGGTTGTAATCTGCACTTTTGGATGATATACCAGTTACTATGGTAATCTGATTAGTTACTATGGTCATCTAATTAGTTACTATGGTAATCTACGTCACAGCAGCTCAGACGAGGCACCAAGCAGTGTGGGCGGGGAGCGTTTCCACAGACGCGGAAGGAGATTTTCACAACAAAGTTCTAAAGCTTAGTGACATATCAGATGTATCAGATTGTAGGTGGGTTTATTTTGTACCCTTCGCGTTCATATTTCACTGTTTGTTGCATTTTTGTCACGTTTCCCTCGATTGTAAAATATGTCGATCGGAAGGGGGTGTGACGTTCATATTTTGTCAATATTCAGTGTTTTATCGTTCATAGAAAAATGTAAAATTCCATTACGTTTTTTAAGGCGGTCTGTCATAACATTTTTAGCATTCAATCAGACATTAGTGTGAGGTTTTGTATAGATATACCGGCCCACAGACACATTTTTTTCTCTAAATGTGGCCCCCCGAGTCAAAATAATTGCCCAGGCCTGTTCTATATAGAGGCGACTTGTTTTCCCACTCCACTGGTACTTTAGGTATACTTTTATGATTTTTTAAAATAGCACTCAATACAATATTCGGTAACTATACGTCTATAGACAATCATATCTATGTATCAACTTATTTGACTCCATATGCTGTGGCAATTTCAAGCAAGTAATCGCAGCACCCCCTGCAGGGAGAAACGGAGTCTTACAGTCTTACAATGCCTGCCTCTTGTCCTTCAGCCTCCGCTTCCTCCTCCACTGCATGCTCTCAAGTGCAGATAAGGGACGCTTGCCTTGCTCCCAGGTGAAGGCACAGCGTTGCACTGCAGGCGACTGCTGGGAGACGTGCTCATCAATGTTTACTGTTTTTCCAGCAGTGTGTTTTGGGAATTTGCGAAGGAGTTTCAGGCTAAAGGCTGAGTTGACAGTCACTACGTAGGATGCAAGGAAGAAAAATATCCAACTCCCTGCAGACGCAAGCTTCGGTCCAAACTAAGACCTGCTATTGGAGCTTGACGCAACCTGCTGTGCCGTGCACTCGGTCCAGTTTAGTCCTCTATTAACTCTTCGGGTCCAGGGTTGGAACCTCGCTTCCTCCATCTTAGTCACTGGGGTTTTTTTTTAAACTTAAGCCTTGCCCCCAGGGTCACCCACACATTGATGCTCAGCTTTAGTCACTAATATGTACGATGGCTGCCCACTGCTCCTCAAGATGGTGAATCTACAAACCCCAAAACCAGTGAAGTTGGCACGTTGTGTAAATGGTAAATAAAAACAAAATACAATCATTTTCCAATCCTTTTCAACCTATATTCAATTGAATAGACTGCAAAGACAAGATAACTAATTTTCGAACGGGAAAACAATGTTATTTTTTGCAAATATTAGCTCATTTGGAATATGATGCCTGCAACATGTTTCAAAAAAACTGGCACATGTGGCAAAAAGGACTGAGAAAGTTGAGAAATGCTCATAAAACACTTATTTGGAACGTCCCTGTCATGATCTGTGGTCTGGATCATGTTTTTTGTTATTTTCTCTTTAAGACTCCATAGTTCCAGTTTGCACTCCCTTGTTTGTTTTACTTTCCATGACTGACTAGTTTCACCTGTCTCATGTGTTGGGATCACGCACCTGCTCTAATCAGACACTATTATTTAAAGGCCTACTGAAACCCACTACTACCGACCACGCAGTCTGATAGTTTATATATCAATGATGAAATCTTAACATTGCAACACATGCCGATACGGCCGGGTTAGCTTACTAAAGTGCAATTTTAAATTTTGCGCGAAATATCCTGCTGAAAACGTCTCGGTATGATGACGCCTGCGCGTGACGTCACGGATTGTAGCGGACATTTTGGGACACCATTGTGGCCAGCTATTAAGTCGTCTGTTTTCATCGCAAAATTCCACAGTATTCTGGACATCTGTGTTGGGGAATCTTTTGCAATTTGTTTAATGAACAATGAAGACAGCAAAGAAGAAAGCTGTAGGTGGGAAGCGGTGTATTAGCGGCCGGCTGCAGCAACACAAACACGTAGCCGGTGTTTCATTGTTTACATTCCCGAAAGATGACAGTCAAGCTTTACCATTGGCCTGTGGAGAACTGGGACAACATAGACTCTTACCAGGAGGACTTTGAGTTGGATGCACAGACGCGGTACCGTGAGTACGCATGAGCTGCGGCTTCCAAACATTTGATCGCTTGCCCGTACGTGCGTGCCGCTATGTGCATGTCACGTACGTAACTTTGGGGACTTTGGGGAAATATATGTGCTGTATGAACTTTGGGGAGGTGAACGGTACTTTGGGCTGTGGGATTGAGTGTGTTGTGTGGGTGTTTGATTTTTATTGGCGGGTTATATGGACGGGAAGGGGGAGGTGTTTGTTATGTGGCATATTAAATATAAGCCTGGTTGTGTTGTGGCTAATAGAGGTCCCACCCGCCTCTCACAGCATCTTCCCTATCTGAATCGCTTCCACTGCCCTCTAGTCCTTCACTCTCACTTTCCTCATCCACAAATCTTTCATCCTCGCTCAAATTAATGGGGAAATCGTCGCTTTCTCGGTCCGAATCGCTCTCGCTGCTGGTGGCCATGATTGTAAACAATGTGCAGATGTGAGGAGCTCCACAACCTGTGACGTCACGCTACTTTCTGTACAAGCAAAGCTTTTTTATCAGCGACCAAAAGTTGCGAACTTTATCGTCGATGTTCTCTACTAAATCCTTTCAGCAAAAATATGGCAATATTGTGAAATGTTCAAGTATGACACATAGAATAGACCTGCTATCCCCGTTTAAATAAGAAAATCGCATTTTTTTTTGCCAGTTAGTCGTCCTGGCGACATTGCTCTGTTTTGACTTTTCTTGCCATAGTTCATGCTGTTTCGATTCATGCCGTGTCCAGTAAGTCTTTTTGTTTCATGTCCATAGTTCTTGCTATTTGTTTCAAGCCACAGTTTAGTGAGTTTTTTCATGTTTTTAGTTTCATGTTTCATGTCCATAGTTTATGCTGTCTTAGCTTTTTTTTTCCTGCGTTAAGCTGTGCCTTAGCCTTGAGCGCTTTTTGTAGTACTTTGAGTTTGAATAATTAAATAATGTTCCTACTGTGGAGAGGCGGGGCCGGCGAGCGAGCAGCGAGGCAGGGAACGCCGGAGCCTGGCCCAAGATGGCGGCGAGGAGGCGTGGCAAGCGAGCGGCGAGGCGGGGCGCGCCGGGAGCGACGCCGCAATCGTGCCCAGGTGCGAGATCCGCACACCTGGGCACGATCATCCAATCTCCTCTCGCTGAAGAAAAGGGGCGCAGCAGAGAGAGACAGGGGAGAGACTGGAAGGAGCAAAAGAAAAGCTGACGCGGAGCGAGAGAGGAGAAGAGCCGGAGACAAACAACGATGAGCGAGCGAAGAAGAGGCGCTGAAAAGCGACTGAGACTGAGAGGTTTTATTTGCAAAAATAAACAAACGTCAACTCTGCTCGAGATGTCTCTATTTGATGGTCCAGGGAACCCACGAGACGGCTTGAGTCCGTCACACCTACCTTCAAGCCTTGTCCAGTATAGTCCGATTGCATCCCGGGAGAACAATCCTCGCAGTAAGCTGCGAAAAACTCCTCGTCTTGACAATCCCACAGGTGAACAGGCTAATTGGGAACAGGTGGGTGCCATGATTGGGTATAAAAGCAGCTTCCATGAAATGCTTCAGTCATTCACAAACAAGGGTGGGGCGAGGGTCACCACTTTGTCAACAAATGCGTGAGCAAATTGTCGAATAGTTTGAGAACAACATTTCTCAACGAGCTATTGCAAGGAATTTAGAGATTTCACCATCTACGGTCCGTAATATCAAAAGGTTCAAAGAATCTGGAGAAATCACTGCACGTAAGCGATGATATTACCGACCTTCGATCCCTCAGGCGGTACTGCATCAAAAAGCGACATCAGTGTGTAAAGGATATCACCACTTGGGCTCAGGAACACTTCAGAAAACCACTGTCAGTAACTACAGTTGGTCGCTACATCTGTAAGTGCAAATTAAAACTATGCTATGCAAAGTCAAAGCCATTTATCAACAACACCCAGAAACGCTGCCGGCTTTGCTGGGCCCGGGCTCATCTAAGATGGACTGATGCAAAGTGGAAAAGTGTTCTGTGGTCTGACGAGTCCACATTTCTAATTGTTTTTGGAAACAGTGGATGTCGTCGACCTAAGAGGAAAAGAACCATTCGAAATCAAGTTGCTGTGCCGTGCACTTGGTCCAGTTTGATCCTCTATTGACGCTTCGGGTCCAGGTATCGAACCTCGCTTCCTCCATCTTAGTCACTGAGGTTTTCACCATATACGGTCCGTAATATCATCTAAAGGTTCGGAGAATCTGGAGAAATCACTGCACGTAAGCAATGATATTACGGACCTTCAATCCCTCAGGCGGTACTGCATCAAAAAGCGACACCAGTGTGTAAAGGATATCACCACATGGGCTCAGGGACACTTCAGAAAACCACTGTCAGTAACTACAGTTTGTCGCTACATCTGTAAGTGCAAGTTAAAACTCTCCTATGCAAAGCCAAAGCCATTTATCAACAACACCCAGAAACGCTGCCGGCTTCGCTGGGCCCGAGCTCATCTAAGATGGACTGATGCAAAGTGGAAAAGTGTTCTGTGGTCTGACGAGTCCACATTTCAAATTGTTTTTGGAAACACTGGACGTCGTGTCCTTAGGACCAAAGAGGAAAAGAACATTCCGGATTGTTATAGGCGCAAAGTTCAAAAGCCAGCATCTGTGATGGTATGGGGGTGTATTAGTGCCCAAGGCATGGGTAACTTACACATCTGTGAAGGCACCATTAATGCTGAAAGGTACATACAGGTTTTGGAGCAACATATGCTGCCATCCAAGCGACGTTATCATGGACGCCCCTGCTTATTTCAGCAAGACAATGCCAAGCCACATGTTACAACAGCGTGGCTTCGTAGTAAAATAGTGTAGACTGGCCTGCCTGTAATCCAGACCTGTCTCCCATTGAAAATGTGTGACGCAGTTTGAAGCCTAAAATACCACAACGGAGACCCCCAGACTGTTGAACAACTTATGTTTACTGAGTGTTGTTAAAAGGAAAGGCCATGTAACACAGTGGTAAAAATTACCCCTGTGCCAACTTTTTTGCAATGTGTTTCTGCCATTAAATTCTAAGTTATAATGATTATTTGCACACACAAAAAATGTGTCTTTGCAGTCTATTCAATTAAATATAAGTTGAAAAGCATTTTCAAATCATTATCAGTATTCTGTTTTTATTTACGAATTACACAAACGTGCCAACCTCGCAGGTTTTGGGTTTTGTAACAAAGAAGACATGTTCCACTGTGCATGTGACAAAATAGAAATATTTATTTCTGATTACGTAGTTCATAGAAAGACACTTTTAGGTGGAAATTTAAAGGCATGTCGTTATTTTTCCAGAGCCGACGATCATCACCACATTGCCTGTCACGCTGGATGTCACTGTGGGGGAGAGTGTGGTCCTACCTTGTCAAGTCAGCCACGACCCTTCCCTGGAACTCAAGTTCACCTGGTTCTTCAACGAGCAGCTCATCCACTTTGGCAGCCATGGAGGATTTTTTGAGAAAGTGGGCGGCGTAAGTTCACGGTTAATTGGCTTTTGAATTAAGTTGAAGGTGATATTTTGCATTGTGGTAAATGGCAACCTGTTAGACTATAGGAGCGTGTAACAAGCCATTGGTATGGCAGACCATGTACACAGTACAGACTCCAGAGCTTAGAAGATATTGCATTAAAGGTAGTGACCTAAAAAAAAAAGAAAGTTTTTTCACCCCTAGACTATAACATCATATCTAAACACATCTGTCTTAGGCGGAAATGGTAATGCTTTCCTCACTTTTTTCTTCCACGGTGCTCCTTATTTTTACTTTTATGGTATGCACATATAGCTTTGAGTTTCAGAGCAAACAGCCCTTTACTGGCTTCATAAAAAAAAAATACTTTTTTATTCTGACCTTCTAAAGCAATTCATTGAAGGAAGGTCGGGAGAGAAACGAGGGTTAATTGGTATTTCAATATGACTGTTTTTACCGCTGTCATAATAAATTCAGCCAGAGCGCGGAGGGAATTCGTACTCGTGTTGATATCGAATGTATTATTTATGGCCAGGAAACTGCTGTCTGTGGTTTATTACGAAATTAAATTTACATATCCACCGTCTTGCACAAGTTTCCGGCATCAGCTCTATGTTTCAGGGCGTGTACAGTCTGAAACATGTGGTGTGTTGCTTTTTTTTTTTTTTTTTTTAAATCTAAGCTTGAGGGAAAGGAATGAAAACTCTAGGAATAAGGAACAAAAGCATCAAAACCAACAGAGGAACCGATCATCCCGTTCCTATTATTCAGCAGGTGTTGTTTTAAATAAACATATATATATATATATATATATATATATATATATATATATATATATATATATATATATATATATATATATATATATATATATATATATATATATATATATATATATATATA
>NC_084731.1:20510404-20562904 GCF_033978785.1 Entelurus aequoreus | reverse complement strand
GGTAAGAGTCATTCAAATAACTATAACATATAGAACATGCTATACGTTTACCAAACAATCTGTCACTCCTAATCGCTAAATCCCATGAAATCTTATACGTCTAGTCTCTTACGTGAATGAGCTAAATAATATTATTTGATATTTTACGGTAATGTGTTAATAAGTTCACACATAAGTCGCTCCTGAGTATAAGTCGCACCCCCGGCCAAACTATGAAAAAACTGCGACTTGTAGTCCAAAAAATACGGTACTAGTTACTATGGTAATCTAATTAGTTGCTATGGTAGTCTAATTAGTTACTTTGGTAATCTAAGTCACAGCAGCTCAGACGAGGCACCAAGCAGTGTGGGTGGGGAGCGTTTCCACAGAGTGTTTCCAGAGCGGCCAGCCTGAAATGCGGGTGTCAGTGACAGACGCGGAAGGAGATTTTTACAACAAAGTTCTAAAGCTTAGTAATATTTCAGATGTATCAGATTGTAGGTGGGGGTTTTTACCCTTAGTGTTCATAATTCACTGTGTTTGTTGCATTTTTGTTACGTTTCGCGTGATTGTAAAATATGTCAATGGAGAGGGGGTGTGACGTTCATATGTTGTCAATATTCAGTGTTTTATCCTTCATAGTTAATATTGTAAATCACACATTCTTTATTTTCATGTACATTCTGGGCGTCTCATTCAGTAAAAGAACGTTAAATTCCATGAAGTTTTTAGCATTCAATCAGACATTATCGTGAGGTTTTGTATTAGTGTTCCTAGAAATCAGATATACCGGCCCCCGGACACATTTTTTTCTCAAAATTTAGCCCCCCGGGTCAAAATACTAGCCCAGGTCTGAGTTAGACTGATGATTTTTTTATTCTATTGTTTCACTACCCTCCAAATCGTCTTGGGAAACCTGACATACGCCTAAAGAAAGGCTGGTAACACTTTAGTATGGGGAACATATTCACCATTAATTAGTTGCTTATTAACATGCAAATTAGTAACATATAGGCTCTTAATTAGTCATTATTAAGTACTTATTAATGCCTTATTCTGCATGGCTTTATTATACAACAACCCTAACCCTAACCCTGACCAAATAACTCTAAATTAAGTCTTTGTTACTTACAATATGTTCCCCTGGTGTCCAAATACCCCTAACCCTCTAACCCTAACCTTAACCAAATAACTCTAAATTAAGTCTTTGTTACTTACAATATGTTCCCCTAGTGTCCAAATACCCCTAACCCTCTAACCCTAACCCTAACCAAATAACTCTAAATTAAGTCTTTGTTACTTACAATATGTTCCCCTGGTGTCCAAATACCCCTAACCCTCTAACCCTAACCTTAACCAAATAACTCTAAATTAAGTCTTTGTTACTTACAATATGTTCCCCTAGTGTCCAAATACCCCTAACCCCTAACCCTAACCAAATAACTCTAAATTAAGTCTTTGTTACTTACAATATGTTCCCCTAGTGTCCAAATACCCCTAACCCTAACCAAATAACTCTAAATTAAGTCTTTGTTACTTACAATATGTTCCCCTGGTGTCCAAATACCCCTAACCCTCTAACCCTAACCTTAACCAAATAACTCTAAATTAAGTCTTTGTTACTTACAATATGTTCCCCTAGTGTCCAAATACCCCTAACCCCTAACCCTAACCAAATAACTCTAAATTAAGTCTTTGTTACTTACAATATGTTCCCCTAGTGTCCAAATACCCCTAACCCTCTAACCCTAACCTTAACCAAATAACTCTAAATTAAGTCTTTGTTACTTACAATATGTTCCCCTGGTGTCCAAATACCCCTAACCCTAACCAAATAACTCTAAATTAAGTCTTTGTTACTTACAATATGTTCCCCTAGTGTCCAAATACCCCTAACCCTCTAACCCTAACCCTAACCAAATAACTCTAAATTAAGTCTTTGTTACTCACAATATGTTCCCCTGGTGTCCAAATACCCCTAACCTTCTAACCCTAACCCGAACCTTAACCAAATAACTCTAAATTAAGTCTTTGTTACTTACAATATGTTCCCCTAGTGTCCAAATACCCCTAACCCCTAACCCTAACCTTAACCAAATAACTCTAAATTAAGTCTTTGTTACTTACAATATGTTCCCCTAGTGTCCAAATACCCCTAACCCCTAACCCTAACCAAATAACTCTAAATTAAGTCTTTGTTACTTACAATATGTTCCCCTAGTGTCCAAATACCCCTAACCCCTAACCCTAACCAAATAACTCTAAATTAAGTCTTTGTTACTTACAATATGTTCCCCTAGTGTCCAAATACCCCTAACCCTCTAACCCTAACCCTAACCAAATAACTCTAAATTAAGTCTTTGTTACTCACAATATGTTCCACTGGTGTCCAAATACCCCTAACCTTCTAACCCTAACCCTAACCTTAACCAAATAACTCTAAATTAAGTCTTTGTTACTTACAATATGTTCCCCTAGTGTCCAAATACCCCTAACCCCTAACCCTAACCTTAACCAAATAACTCTAAATTAAGTCTTTGTTACTTACAATATGTTCCCCTGGTGTCCAAATACCCCTAGCCCCTAACCCTAACCAAATAACTCTAAATTAAGTCTTTGTTACTTACAATATGTTCCCCTAGTGTCCAAATACCCCTAACCCCTAACCCTAACCAAATAACTCTAAATTAAGTCTTTGTTACTTACAATATGTTCCCCTAGTGTCCAAATACCCCTAACCTTCTAACCCTAACCCTAACCAAATAACTCTAAATTAAGTCTTTGTTACTTACAATATGTTCCCCTAGTGTCCAAATACCCCTAACCCTCTAACCCTAACCTTAACCAAATAACTCTAAATTAAGTCTTTGTTACTCACAATATGTTCCCGTAGTGTCCAAATACTTCTTAATTAAGACTTAGAATATGTTCCCCATACTTAAGTGTTACCGAAAGGCTGTATTTGGTTGGCTTTTAGTACTTGTCCTATGTTGATGCCATCCCATCATGAGGCATGGTGGCCACCTCTGCAAAAATGCCTTCTGTATTTTGCAATTCAAGTATTATAACACAGCGCCAATTCTAATACCACTCAATGCCTCTCTAGTTAACAAGCTAAATGATGACAAGTGTTGTAGTTTCTCACCATAAAACACTGCCCCTAGAATTGAAAGGCTGGTGCAGAACTTTGAAAGACTCGTGGCCGTGCCTCAAGAAACGGCGTAGTGACCAGACAGGGATACAAGAGCCGCAGGTTGCAGACCCCTGGCTTATTCCCTCTGTCCCATTCCCAAGTATCGCATTGAACATGATTCCATGTAGGTTTTTTGGGGCATAAATCCAAAGCAAGTTTAAAATGTATGCCTCTTTTCCCACCAGCTCCAATGGTCACACCAGCGAACGTAAGCGGCGGCGGTGGGAGTCGTTCGGAATTAGTCATCACATGGGAGGTAAGCGCACTCAGGACGCACCCCAGAAGGCTGTATTTTTTAAATATATGTTAAAAATGTATAAGGCATTTTTGTGGTCACAATAAGGTTGGTGAGTCATGTTGAAACACAAGTATTTGGCCACCCATCCAAATGATCAGGATCAGGTGTCCTAATCACTTGGCCTGGCCACATAGATGACAGAGTCTGGTGTGGATGAACTTGACTGGCCTGCACAGAGTCCTGACCTGAACCCGATAGAACACCTTCGGGATAAATTAGAACGGAGACTGAGAGCCAGGCCTTCTTGACCTCACCAATGCACTTTTGGAAGAATGGTGGAAAATTTCTATAAGCACACTGCGCAACCTTGTGGACAGCCTTCCCAGAAGAGTTGAAGCTGTAATAGTTGCAAAAGGTGGACCGACATCAAATTGAACCCTATGGGTTAGGAATGGGATGGCACTTCAAGTTCATATGTGAGTTAAGGCAGGTGGCCAAATACTTTTGACCATTAATTCAATGCATTCTTTAACACTCACAGCTTTGTATTTATCTTATTCTTTGAAATAAAGGCAGCTTTGAAATCTAGTATTAATGTAGGCTTCCTGCTAATGTGTCATTGTGCACTAAACTTCCACATTGACTCAGTCTTGATATTTTTTTTTTTTAAACCAGAATTGTTAAAGGGGAACATGTAAAGACTGAACCTTACTGGTCGAAGAATGGCACAAAACTTCTAACTGCTACTTAAGTGGTTATTAATGACATTTACAAATTGTAAATTAACCAACACATGGGATTGTTTTTTTATCAAGGCAATTCCTTAAGGCCTATGTCCGCAGGCCGGATAAAACCTTTTTTCATGCATTCGAAATTGTGAATAACTGGCTAACAATTTAATCAACAGATTGAGGGTCCTCTTTTGCACCAATAAAACCCTGTAAAAAACGTCCAAATACCACCAACAATATTCTATTTACATGTTGTGACCTTAGACTTAGACAAACTTTAATGATACACAAGGGAAATTGTTCAACACAGAAGCTCAGTTACAATGATGGAAAGTGTAAGGCTGGAAAGGACAATGCAGGTATAAATAGACTATCCATCCATCCATCCATCTTCCTCCGCTTATCCGAGGTCGGGTCGCGGGGGCAGCAGCCTAAGCAGGGAAGCCCAGACTTCCCTCTCCCTAGCCACTTCGTCCAGCTCTTCCCGGGGGATCCCGAGGCGTTCCCAGGCCAGCCGGGAGACATAGTCTTCCCAACGTGTCCTGGGTCTTCCCCGTGGCCTCTTACCGGTCGGACGTGCCCTAAACACCTCCCTAGGGAGGCGTTCGGGTGGCATCCTGACCAGATGCCCGAACCACCTCATCTGGCTCCTCTCGATGTGGAGGAGCAGTGGCTTTACTTTGAGCTCCTCCCGGATGACAGAGCTTCTCACCCTATCTCTAAGGGAGAGACCCGCCACCCGGCGGAGGAAACTCATTTCGGCCGCTTGTACCCGTGATCCTGTCCTTTCGGTCATAACCCAAAGCTCATGACCATAGGTGAGGATGGGAACGTAGATCGACCGGTAGATTGAGAGCTTTGTCTTGCGGCTCAGCTCCTTCTTCACCACAACAGACCAATACAGCGTCCGCATTACTGAAGACGCCGCACCGATCCGCCTGTCGATCTCACGATCCACTCTTCCCTCACTCGTGAACAAGACTCCGAGGTACTTGAGCTCCTCCACTTGGGGCAAGATCTCCTCCCCAACCCGGAGATGGCACTCCACCCTTTTCCGGGCGAGAACCATGGACTCGGACTTGGAGGTGCTGATTCTCATCCCAGTCGCTTCACACTCAGCTGCGAACCGATCCAGTGAGAGCTGAAGATCCTGGCCAGATGAAGCCATCAGGACCACATCATCTGCAAAAAGCAGAGACCTAATCCTGTAGCCACCAAACCGGATCCCCTCAACGCCTTGACTGCGCCTAGAAATTCTGTCCATAAAAGTTATGAACAGAATCGGTGACAAATAACATGTCAAATAAATAGACTAATATAGCTATATAAAAAAATCTAACATATATACGAATATATACATAATATGTGTACAGAATAATTTGTATACAGATATATTATATTATGTCTATAACATATATACAATATAAACCAATGACCATGTACAATATTACAGTATATACAGTATATATGACAGCAGCAGCATAAAATAGAGAGTAGTGACAGCAGCAGCATAAAATAGAGAGTAGAATATTAACCAAATATGAGTGATATTGTTATAATAAGCGCAAACGCAGACGGCCTATTTTAGCGACGCATTGATATCTGGTATCTGGTAGTAGACAAATGTGGTTATGGACCGACAGGCTGGTCGACTTTGACCGTGAAGATTGCGATTGAATCTTCATCTAAACCCTATGTGTCAAAGTCAAAGTGATTTATCTATGGCCCCCGGGATGACAGCTCAATTTTTGTTTCATCTGACCACAGAACATTCCTCCAATAGGTCTTATCTTTGTCCATGTGATGTCAGATGAAACAAAAACTGAGCTGTTTGGCCACAATACCCAGTAATATGTTTGGAGGAGAAAAGGTGAGGCCTTTAATCCCAGAAACACCATACCTTGCGTCAAGCATGGTGGTGGTAGTATTATGCTCTGGGCCTGTTTTGCTGCCAACGGAACTGGTGCTTTACAGGGAGTAAATGGGACAATAAAAAAAGGAGGATTATCTCCAAATTCTTCAGGACAACCTAAAGGGAGGTTGGGTCTTGGGCACAGTTGGGTCTTCCAACAGGACAATGACCCCAAACACATGTCAAAAGTGTCATAACGACGTGGACTGTGAGGGTTTTGTTTTCCCGAGAAAAGCTGGACCGGACATGGCATGAAGGTGGATACATATTTATTTAAACACTAACAAACTACAAAAAGGGGTACAAACAAAAGGCGTGCTCACAGGCGGAGATAAACTTGGCTAAGAAAACAAAAACTTGCACAAAGGCAGAAACTATGAACATGAAGCAAAACTCGCTAACTGTCACATGAAAAAACAAAACTTACGTGGCATGGCATGAAGCATAACTATGAACAGGCATGAGTATCAGAAGTAAACAGAGTTAGCATGGGTGTCAAGGAGGTAATGTCGCCAGACAGACTGCCTGGCAACTGAAAGCTTAAATAATACCGACATGATTAGTGACAGGTGCGCGAGTGCAAAACGTGAGACAGGTGAAACTAATAGGTCGCTATAGTGACAAAACAAACAAGAGTGCACAAAGAGTCCAAAAACCAAACCGAACATAACCAAAACAAAACATGATCACACAGACATGACAAAAAGTGGTAAATGAATGGCTAAATCAGGCTAGAATTAAGGTTTTCAAATGGCCTTCCCAAAGACCAGACTTAAATGTGTGGACAATGCTGAAGAAACAAGTCCTATCTCAGAAAACCAACAAATTTAGCTGAACTGCACCAATTTTGTCAAGAGGAGTGGTCAAAAATTCAACCAGAAGCTTGTGGGTGGCTACCAAAAGCGCCTTATTGCAGTGAAACCTGCCAAGGGACATGTAACCAAATATTAACATTGCTGTATGTATACTTTTGACCCAGCAGATTTGGTCACATTTTCAGTAGACCCATAATAAATCCAC
This sequence comes from Entelurus aequoreus, assembly GCF_033978785.1. Taxonomy (NCBI): domain Eukaryota; kingdom Metazoa; phylum Chordata; class Actinopteri; order Syngnathiformes; family Syngnathidae; genus Entelurus; species Entelurus aequoreus. The sequence continues at coordinate 20,555,831 of NC_084731.1, read as the reverse complement.
AAAAGAACCAAACTTCATGAATGTTTTTTTTGTTAAGAGTTGTAGAAATGATTGGAAACTCAAGACAGCCATGACATTATGTTATTTACAAGTGTATGTAAACTTTTGACCACAACTGTATATATATGTATATATATACATATACAGTATATACAGCATTCCCCGAGTCAAAAAGTTTGGGGACCCCTGTTCTAGAGCTTGACTAAAAGTCCTTAAATCATTATTTCATGCCAGTTTGTATTTGTTTGGCAAATACTGTTCTGAGAATCTTTGAAAGTTTGACTATTGATCAGTAATTAACTGAGACATTCGGATCAAGGTTAGACTTTTTTAAGAACAGGTTCAAGTATCCACTTTTTAAATGGCTCTGGTCTATAGAGTAGCCAGTAAATGAACACTGATTGTCTAAGATGAGTACAGCATTCCTATACAAAATGGCTCTAATAAACAAGTTAAAGAATTCGAAGATAACTTAAGAAGCCAGTTTTGGAAAAACTACCGCAAACTGTCCAAAATTGGCATCGGTCATTACGGCTCCCTTCAACGCCAGCACGTTTCTTTGATGGTGGATGCCAATTGACTTCAGGAGGTGGTTGAGTTTGTCTCAAACAGTGACAATTTTTAGTCCAATAATGGGGGTGATGGAAATACACGGTTCAATAGCACAATGACAGCCTGTTTTTTTTGGGAGTGGGACAAGGCACTCTGGCATTGAAGAGGAAAAATGCCTTAAATTTTAACACTTGCTTTCCACGCCAATACCTCTGTAATTTGTGTGATCTTTAAGTTCCTGTTGGGTTTCACAGTCAGGAGTTCAAGGGTGGAGTTGTCACATTTAGTTGTTTAGTTGTCACGTTCTCTCCCGTGAATTGGTGGGTTTTCTCCGGGTACTCCGGTTCCTACCACATCCCAAAAACATGCAGGTTAACTGGAGACTCTGAGTTGTGCCCTGTGATTGACTAGTGATCAGTCAAGGGTAGGGTTGTACGGTATACCGGTACCAGTATAGTATCGCCGTACTAATGAATCAAAAACGGTTATACTCTGTATGAAAAGTACCGGTTCGCCATATTTTTTTTTTTCTTAACGGACATGTCGTCACATCATGACATTGCTGGTTTTACGAACAGAGGAGCATGTTCGGCAGCGCACAATCACGGAGTACTTAAAAACAAAAAAGGGAGAATGGACGAATTTTGACTTAAACAGTGACAATAAAGGTGAAGTTATAACACTGAAACACCCTCCGGAAGAGGTGCTTTAAAACATGGCTAGCTAGTTAGCGGATAATGTCCGTCCATCCTCCACACTGTTTTAGCTTCTTCTAAATCACTAATCCTCGCCTCCATGGCGACAAATAAAGTATGTTTCTTACAAGTATCATCCCTGCAGGACGAGGAATAGCTAAACATGCTTCACTACACACCGTAGCTTAACAAACACCATGGGTGGATCTACACCCGACATCCACTGTAATGATACCAAGTACAGGAGCGTATCTAGTCGATACTACTATGATACATCGATAATTTTAGCATCACAAAATCTTTTTTTTTTTTTTTTAAATGTATATTACACTGGTTCTTAACCTGGGTTCAATCGAACCCTAGGGGTTCGGTGAGTCGGCCTCAAGGGTTCGACGGAGCCTCTGCCGCGGAGGTCAAGACACACCCGACTCATCGTGTAAATAAAAACCTCTCTATCGGCGTATTATGGATACCCCCAAACAACGTTCCCTCTAATTTTCCATATGCTTGAGCAAACGCAAAAACTCCTTGAGCATTCAGTGGAGCACATGTGAGCGACGTCAGACGTGCACATGCACTGTGGCCACACCAGCAGCACACCAGTCCCAAACCTGACTAATTAACAAGTTAAATGTTTTATTATTATAATCATTATAATCCAATAGATTATTTTCTAATATAAGTGTTTAGTCCCACTTACAATGACAATAACAAAAAATATTGTTTTTCATGAGCTGTGTACTAGTATTGCACATCTGGGTGGGGGGTGGGGGGGTCCTGCTTTGGAAATAATGTGTACCCCGCATTTAGTTCCCACTAAAACATTCACATGTTGCACAATGAGATGTAAACATGGGATCATGTGTACATTCCTGTAACTTTCTGTTTGTAAAATATATCTTTATTAGTATTTATTTAATATAATAACATCATTTCATGATTAATATTTACAAATTAAGATTAAATTAAGAAAAAACATTTTATTTTTCACCAAAGAAGGGTTCGGGGACTGCGCATATGAAACTGGTGGGGTTCGGTACCTCCAACAAGGTTAAGAACCGCTGGTATATTATGTTTATAAACTCAGGAAATACGTCCCTGGACACATGAGAACTTAAATTATGACCAATGTATGATCCTGTAACTACTTGGTATCGGATCGATACCTAAATTTGTGGTATCACCCAAAACTCATGTAAAGTATCCAAACAACAGAAGAATAAGTGATTATTACATTTTAACAGAAGTGTAGATAGAACATGTTAAAACGGAAAATAACCAGATATTAATAGTAAATGAACAAGTAGATTAATAATCATTTTTTACAGCTTGTCCCTCATAATTTTGACAAAATAATATAATATAAATGACACAATATGTTACTGCATACGTCAGCAGACTAAATTAGGAGCCTTTGTTTGTTTACTTACTACTAAAAGACAAGTTGTCTAGTATGTTCACCATTTTATTTAAGGACAAACTTGTTCTTTGATTGCAATAAGGAACAGATGTTTAATGTACCGTAAGATTTTTTGTTAAAATAATGCCATTTTTTGTGGTCTCCTTTATTTAGAAACGTATCGAAAAGAATCGAAATACATTGTGGTACCGGTACCAAAATATTGGTATCGAGAAAACCTTAGTCAAGGATGACCCTGCCTCTCGCCATGACTGAATTTGGTTCTTGGGATTATACTGTATAGCTCGGTTGGTACAGTGGCCGTGCCAGCAACTTGAGGGTTCCAGGTTCGATCCCCGCCTCCGTCATCCTAGTCACTGCCGTTGTGTCCTTGGGCAAGACACTTTACCCACCTGCTCCCTGTGCCACCCACACTGGTTTAAATGTAACTTAGGTATTGGGTTTCACTATGTAAAGCGCTTTGAGTCACTAGAGAAAAAGTGCTATATAAATATAATTCACTTCACTTCACTGTATGTGTGACATGTTTGTGTGTTTGCTGTCACAGCCTGTTCCAGAAGAGCTACAGAATGGACCGGGGTTCGGCTATGTTGTGGCTTTCCGACCCCTCGGTGCCACGGGTTGGATGCAGGCCGCCGTACCGTCTGCCGACACATCCAGATACGTCTTCAAAAACGAAAGCATCCAGCCCTTTTCACCTTTTCATGTGAAGGTCGGAGTTTACAACAACGAGGGAGAAGGTCCCTTCGGAACGGTCGCGGCGATCTACTCGGCAGAGGAAGGTGTGCATTGCGGCTTCCGTCAACGCTTTGCTGGCTCAGCTATAGGTATCGATCAGAAGAGTGGCCAGGATTTAGGGAAAACGCATGTTTCTGTTCTTCCGATGAAAGAAAAAAAAGCGCAGGAAGTACTTTTAATGTTCCCTCTTTGAGGGCTCATCAAAAAATGAGTGCTCCTTCTAAAGTCTTTATACATCAACTTCAGAGCCCGGCCGAGCACCAACGAGGGTACGTGCCAAGAGCCTCTCAGCATCCCAGATTGAAATTGCATGGAAGGCTCTTCCCTGGAATGCAAATAAGAAAAGAGTGCTGGGCTATGAGGTAAACTACAGTGATATTATGTTCCTTGTTTACTGTTTGCATGCTTTTAGTGCTTGTGAATGCGTGTGCACGGAAAGTATGTTTGTGTGTCTATCTTGTTCTCCTTTAGTATTGATGAACGTCTTAGGCTCATGTACAATACCTTGGGCAAAGGAGGGAGAAAAGCTTGCATGCATAATAGTCCACACTAATCCCTAGGCTTTGGGGTTCTCTATTGTCTTTCTTGTTACTTAAGTACTGTGGTATCTTGGTTTAAGAGTTTAAGGGATTGTGTGACAGAACTCGTAACCCAAAATACCAGTGGTGTGCCGTCCGGGCCAGCAATCAATCAATCAATCAATCAATGTTTATTTATATAGCCCTAAATCACAAGTGTCTCAAAGGGCTGTACAAGCCACAACGACATCCTCGGTACAGAGCCCACATACGGGCAAGGAAAACTCACCCCAGTGGGACGTCAATGTGAATGACTATGAGAAACCTTGGAGAGGACCGCATATGTGGGTAACCCCACATATGCGGTTCTCTGCAAGGCCTTCTCTGCTGGCCTAACATAACCAGACATAACCATAATTAAAGATATGTAAATATCTAAAAGTATTCATATTTTCTTCATGTCATAATATGTTCGTTCCAGTGCTGTTGTTTTTAGTTTTAGTTTGTATCCAATCAGAATTCAGCTAGCTTATGTTGCCACGGTGTACGAAATCTGTCAGAGTCCTTCAGAATTAACAATGCGGGCGTCCGTGCACTGTAAGAGAACGAGGACATATAGTTGTGTACAGGGAGGAGTGGACGGCACAGACCACAAGGGGGCATAGTTAAGCTCTAGATTTATTTAAATACATACAATATATATATATATATATAAATAACAAATAATAATAAAATAAACCAAGGGAAATTGAGTGTGACGAATCCAACGTCTGTCCAAAATGTGTTTGTGAGACTATATGTGGAGATTAGCTGTTATGTGTTACCGGGACGTGGTCTTTCTGGCGTCACTTCCTCTCCGAACTCAGTTTGTAAACGATTGATGAGTCCATACAGAGCTAAGAGCCGGAGATTCAAGAAATGCACGGCGCACTTACCCGTGTAAAAATTATCCACGGAGGGGAACCTTAAACGATGGGTTAGTGTGGCTTAGGCAAAATAATTATTTGTTTAAGGAGTTATCCGGCTTAATGTAGACATAGCCTAAAATCCTAGCAATATGTACATTTTCAGAATGTGCTTGTTCTATTTTTGGCCAAAGTAAAACAATCTGAAGTTGTCTTTCTTTTTAAGTTATTATGCCATAATCTTACTACGTGGGAATAGATTTTCCCCCATGCGGCCCCTGAGCGAGAATGAGTTTGACACCCCTGCAATAAACAACACTATGGCTCCCATTTGCTCCATTGTAGGCGGACTTTTATTTATGTTTATTTACCAGTTAGACTGCATTAAAAAAAGACATACAGTCGTGGTCAAAAGTTTACATACACTTGTAAAGAACATAATGTCATGGCTGTCTTGAGTTTCCAATCATTTCTACAACTCTTATTTTTTCGTGATAGAGTGATTGGAGCACATACTTGTTTGTCGCATTCATGAAGTTTGGTTCTTTTATGAATTTATTATGGTTTACTGAAAATGTGAGCAAATCTGCTGGGTCAAAAGTATACATACAGCAATGTTAATATTTGCTTACATGTCCCTTGGCAAGTTTCACTGCAATAAGGCGCTTTTGGTAGCCATCCACAAGCTTCTGGTTGAATTTTTGACCCCTCCTCTTGACCAAATTGGTGCAGTTCAGCTAAATTTGTTGGTTTCCTGACATGGACTTGTTTCTTCAGCATTGTCCACACAATTAAGTCAGGACTTTGGGAAGGCCATTCTAAAACCTTAATTCCTTTACCACTTTTAACGTGTAATTGGGGTCATTGTCCTGTTGGAACACCCAAATGCGCCCAAGACCCAACCTCCAGGCTGATCATTTGAGGTTGTCCTGAAGAATTTGGAGGTAATCCTCCTTTTTCATTGTCCCATTTAAAGCACCAGTTCCATTGGCAGCAAAACAGGCCCAGAGCATAATACCATCACCACCATGCATGACGGTAGGTTTGGTGTTCCTGGGATTAAATGCCTCACCTTTTCTCCTCCAAACATATTGCTGAGTGTTATTTGAGTTTTTGACCCACACCTCTTGACAAAATTGGTGCAGTTCAGCTAAATGTGTTGGTTGACTGACATGGACTTGTTTCTTCAGCATTTGTGTTTCCTCCAGAAGGTCTTATCTTTGTCCATGTGATGTCAGATGAAACAAAAATTGAGCTGTTTGGCCACAATACCCAGCAATATGTTTGGAGGAGAAAAGCTGAGGCCTTTAATCCCAGGAACACCATCCCTACCATCAAGCATGGTGGTGGTAGTATTATGCTCTGGGCCTGTTTTGCTGCCCACCACATCTATGTGTGTGACAATCATTGGTACTTTAATCTTTAATGGAACTGGTGCTTTACAGAGAGTAAATGGGACAATGAAAAAGGAGGATCACCCCCAAATTCTTCGGGACAAGGTTGGGTCTTGGGCGCAGTTGGGTGTTCCAACAGGACAATGACCCCAAACACACGTCAAAAGTGGTAAAGGAATGGCTAAATCATGCTAGAATTAAGGTTTTAGAATGGCCTTCCCAAAGTCCTGTCTTAAACGTGTGGACAATGCTGAAGAAAACCATCAAATTTAGCTGAACTGCCCCAATTTTGTCAAGAGGAGTGGTCAAAAATTCAACCAGAAGCTTGTGGATGGCTACCAAAAGCGCTTTATTGCAGTGAAACTTGCCAGGGGACATGTAAGCAAATATTAACATTGCTGTATGTATACTTTTGACCCAGCAGACTTGGTCACATTTTCAGTAGACCCATAATAAATTCATAAAAGAACCAAACTTCATGAATGGTTTTTGTGACCAACAAGTATGTGCTCCAATCACTCTATCACAAAAAAAATAGAGTTGTAGAAATGATTGAAAAGTCAAGACAGCCATGACATTATGTTCTTTACAAGTGTATGTCAACTTTTGACCAGGACTGTATGTGTCCGTGCCTCTCACAAAAAAAGTGCAGTTCCCCTTTAGATTCTGCTCTTCTTTGAAATCCCAGATGAGAACAAAGAAGCTATTTTCCATCCATTGAATGCATGAAGTGGCAGATATATAAATTGTTGACCACTCAAAGTCAACAGAGGAGAAGAGTGTGTGAAAATCATTCTTGCGAGGAAAGTCAAATTATATTTGGGCTGCCGAGCATGTCCGCCGTTTCTGCGCTGACAACCGCGGTGACAAAGAAAACCTGTTATTAGTATTTGCAGGCGGGGAGGCATTGACTATTCCCTCCATTTGTTTCACTTTTGTTTGCGAAGTGACACTGTTTACCTCCCCACCTTAAAAGTGGTATTGCCGCCCAATGCTACCGAGCCGAACAAAAAGTCGCGCAAAGGTAACACGCCGCGTCTTTTTTTCGAGCCGAGTTCATACCTGATTGACAGGAAGTGGCGGAATTCCTTTTAAACTGTCTTTTGTGGTGTTGTTGTGTTTGCATTTCCCCCAGCTGAGATACTGGGGCAGAGGCGAAAAGGAAGACGCGGCCAATGTGCAAAGAACTGTGGGGAATCAGACGTCGACTGTTATTCACGGCGTGAAAGGCAGCACTTCGTATTACGTCTCGGTGAGGGCGTACAACACCGCGGGTGTCGGACCTCCCAGCGGCACCGTCAGCATCACCACCAAAAAGCCTCGTACGTAGCACATCTAATTATACTTGTCGTCAACTTTTCTACGTGTTTATGTTGTCGCTTTTTTTCCTCAGCGCCCAGTCAGCCTCCTGGTAAAGTGATGTGGAACACGTCCAACTCCAAGATAATATTGAACTGGGAGCAGGTTAAAGCCCTGGAGAATGAGTCCGAGGTCACCGGTTACAAAGTAAACACCTTGTCCCTTTTTTTTTTCCATTCATACAGTCACGATCAAAAGTTTTCATACACTTGTAAAGAACATAATGTCATGGCTGTCTTGAGTTTTCAATCATTTGTACAACTCTTGTTTTTTCGTGATAGAGTGATTGGAGCACATACTTGTTGGTCACAAAAAACATTCATGAAGTTTGGTTCTTTTATGAATTTATTATGGGTCTACTTGTCCTGGGTATGACTCAAAACTGCATCCGGTGATGAGGCTTCATTTCGGGAGTTCTGGTGTTTTGGGGAAGGTGGAGTTACCCCTCAGTCATCATTGCTCCCAGGTCCACTCTGACCCGGGGTGGTAGTACCTGTCAGGGTCCCAGTTATGGGTTGAATAGCATTTCAAAGACCTCAACGGTGGAAGTGGCAGAGGATGACACGGCACTGAAGGCGGATGAAGGCTGCAACAGAGGGTGGTCTCCAGTCGTCATGGATCCATGCCACTGGATCAAGGCCCCTCTCTGCCAAGGACCGTGTGGTGGCTGCAGGCGCATCAGTCTCCCCACGCTAAAAGACGTCACGCGCGGGCGTCCTCCCGAATGGGAATCCATCCATTCTGAGGACAGTCATACTCGACTACGAGTGACTGCCAATGATGATGATGGGTCTACTGAAAATGTGAGCAAATCTGCTGGGTCAAAAGTATACATACAGCAATGTTAATATTTGCTTACATGTCCCTTGGCAAGTTTCACTGCAATAAGGCGCTTTTGGTAGCCATCCACAAGCTTCTGGTTGAATTGTTGACCACTCCTCTTGACAAAATTGGTGCAGTTCAGCTAAATGTGTTAGTTTTCTGAAATGGACTTGTTTCTTCAGCATTGTCCACACGTTTAAATCAGGACTTTGGGAAGGCCATTCTAAAACCTTCATTCTAGCCTGATTTAGCTATTCCTTTACCACTTTTGACATGTGTTTGGCGTCATTGTCCTGTTGGAACATCCAACTCCGCCCAAGATCCAAACTCCGGGCTGATGATTTTAGCCAAACAGCTAAATTTGTCTTTAATCTGACATCACATGGACAAAGATACGACCTTGTGGAGGAAAGTTCTGTGGTCAGATGAAACAAAAATTTAGCTGTTAGGCCACAATACCCAGCAATATGTTTGGAGGAGAAAAGGTGAGGTCTTTAATCCCAGGAACACCAGGCCTACCGTCAAGCATGGTGGTGGTAGTATTATGCTCTGTGGCCTGTTTTGCTGCCAATGGAACTGGTGCTTTACAGAGAGTAAATGGGACAATGAAATAATTCTTCAGGACAACCTAAAATCATCAGCCCCGGAGGTTGGGTGTTGGGCGCAGTTGGGTGTTCCAACAGGAAAATGACCCCAAACACACGTCAAAAGTGGTAGAGGAATGGCTAAATCAGGCTAGAAATAAGGTTTTAGAATGGCCTTCCCAAAGTGGACAATGCTGAAGAAACAAGTCAATGTCAGGAAACCAACACATTTAGCTGAACTGCACCAATTTTGTCAAGAGGAGTGGTCAAAAATTCAACCAGAAGCTTGTGGATGGCTACCAAAAGCGCCTTATTGCAGTGAAACTTGCCAAGGGACATGTAACCAAATATTAACATTGCTGTATGTATACTTTTGACCCAGCAGATTTGGTCACATTTTCAGTAGACCCATAATAAATTCATAAAAGAACCAAAATTCATGAATGTTTTTTTGTGACCAACAAGTATGTGCTCCAATCACAAAAAAATAAGAGTTGTAGAAATGATTGGAAACTCAAGACAGCCATGACATTATGTCCTGTAAACTTTTGACCGCGACTGTATTTGTGGCCTTTTTTTAACTGACCTAATTGGACTGTGTTTAGGTGCTGTACAAGAAGAACCAACACGGTCGCCCCAATGTCATGGAGACAAACACCACCTCCGTGGAGCTCACGCTGCCCACCAATGAGGATTACATCATCCAGATAAAACCCTTTGGCGAGGGAGGTGAAGGCAGCAGTAGTCGGCAGATCACCATCCCGAGGATACCAGGTCAGTGGAGAGATGGTTAGTGTCCTCGGTGCTGAGCTGCGTAATCCGCTCTCCTGCTGCTGCCTGAACACAGCAGATTAGAGATCGTCATCATCGTCGAAGGAGCAGAGAGAGCGGGAAAAAAATTAAAAAGCTGCAAAAGACCGTTGTGTAATTGGAACGCCACTTTGTTATATTAGCAAATACGATAGAAACTCTGAGGTCAACCCTAAACGTGTCGACTGCAGTTCATATTTCCAAACAATTGTTCCCTTTGAAAAAAAAAAATACAGTATTTTTCGAACTATAAGGCGCACTTAAAATCATTTCATTTTCTCAAAAATCGACAGTGTGCCTTATAACCTAATGTACGGCATAATTCTGGTTGCGCTTACCGACCTCGGAGCAATTTTATTTGGTACATGGTGTAATGATAAGTGTGACCAGTAGATGGCAGTCATACATAAGAGATACATGTAGACACCAAAACATTAAATGTTCCATTGAGAATATAGAACATTACACACGGCACTCGAAAGTCTGTCAAACTGTTTTTAGTAGGACTTTGGTAAGCTATGAAGCCGCACCGCTTGATGGATTGTCGGCGCATTAAACATGCGAGTATTATTATGGTGTGTGTATAAGGACCGCAAAAATGGCACAAATTAGCAGACATATTACCTGACGTTTTGTTTCGCAATATTATGCAAAATCAACTTTTCTTACCTTCTGGTACCTGCTGATGTGTATTTGGGATCTGCATAAGTCCTGAAAATGTGTAAGCTTCTTCATTTTCTCTACCTTCTTATGTGGCATTCATCTTCCGCTGTTGCCATTTCTAATATAAAGTAGTGTAAAGTTCTTACTAGTACCGGTACCGGTACCAAAATATTGTTGTCGGAACAACCCTAGTATGTACAGTATGTATATTGCCCCAGAAAAGGCGGTACAGATTATAGTTGCGTGCTGTAAGTTACACAACGTTGAAAAACAGCACAGGTTGGATGGAGCATGATGCTGGATGTGCAGTAAATGAGTGTTTCCATGGTACACGCAGAAACCTCATTTAAAGAAGGCGGTCTGCAGAAATGTTCCGCCCGTCTGGTTAGATCGCTACTAATTATACACTCAATTTTCATAGTTTGCATATGCTAATTCAGTGTTTTTCAACCACTGTGCACTAGTGTGCCGTGAGAAATTAGCTCATTTCACCTATTTGGGTTAAAAATATTTTTAGCAAACCAGTAATTATAGTCTGCAAATTATGTGTCTTTGTTGAGTGTCGGTGCTGTCTAGAGCTCGGCAGAGTAACCGTGTAATACTCTTCCATATCAGTAGGTGGCAGCAGGTAGCTAATTGCTTTGTAGATGTCGGAAACAGCGGGAGGCAGTGTGCAGGTAAAAAGGTGTCTAATGCTTAAACCAAAAATAAACAAAAGGTGAGTGCCCCTAAGAAAAGGCATTGAATCTTAGGGAAGGCTACCGTATTTTTCGGACTATAAGTCGCAGTTTTTTTGAAAAATAAAATGTTGGTTTTTTTCAAATTCAAGACAAATTTATATGTTTTTGGTAACACTTTAGTATGGGGAACATATTCTAAGTAACAAAGACTTAATTTAGAATGTTTTGGACACTAGGGGAACATATTCTTAGTAATAAAGACTTAATTTAGAGTTATTTGGTTAGGGTTAGGGTCAGGGTTAGAGGGTCAGGGCCATTGTTAGGGTTATAATAAGGCCATGCCGAATAAGGCATTAATAAGTACTTAATAATGACTAGTTAAGAGCCAATATGTTACTAATTTGCATGTTAATAAGCAACTAATTAATGGTGAATATGTTCCCCATACTAAAGTGTTACCATGTTTTTTTTACTGGTGCATAAAATGAACCGTGCATGAACATCACCTTGTTCAAAGAACAAAACCAACACAGTGCATAAACTCACAACAAATTACACACCTGCAAACCAGTCAGCTGTTGCCGTATCCGTAATACGCCGATAGGGAGAAGTTTATATTGACCTCCGCCGAACCCCTGGTTAACCTAGGGTTCGATCGAACCCAGGTTAAGAACCACTACTCTTGAAGGGAAATGGGGGGAAAAAAAATTATAATTTATTTTTGTATTTATTTATTTTTTAGACATGTATCTCGTGCGCACGAGAAAGTTTTTATAAAGTTGTAAAAAAAAAAAAAAAATTTAATTTATAATTTATTTATTTTTTAAGACATGCATCTCTGCGCACGAGAAACCTCGTGTCTAAAAAAAACTTCTTTTTTTTTTTTTCTTGTGCACATGTCTAAAAAAATATATATATTATACTTTTGTTTTTTTAATAACTTTATAAAACGTTTCTCGTGCGCACAAAATACATGTCTAAAAAAAAATAAAAAAAATTATCAAAAAAAATATTTCCTCCATGTCCCTTTAGGGCAGGGGTCCCAAAACTTTTGGACTCGGGGGCCGCATTGGGTTAAAAAAATTTGGCCAGGGGCCAGGCTGTATATATATATATATATATATATATATATATATATATATATATATATATATATATATATATATATATATATATATATATATATATATATATATATATATATATATATATATATATATATGTATATATGTATATATATATATATATATATATATATATATATATATATATATATGTGTATATATATATATATATATGTATGTGTGGGAAAAAATCACAAGACTATTTCATCTCTACAGGCCTGTTTCATGAGGGGTTTTCCTATATATATATATATATATATATATATATATATATATATATATATATATATATATATATATATATATATATATATATATATATGTATGTATGTGTGGGAAAAAATCACAAGACTATTTCACCTCTACAGGCGTATTTCATGAGGGGTTTTCCTCAATCCTCAGAGAGAGAAAAAAATCTCCTGAGGATTGAGGAAAACCCCTCATGAAACAGGCCTGTAGAGATGAAATAGTCTTGTGATTTTTTCCCACACATACATATTACGCTCTACCACGGTATCGAGCACTATTTTTTGGATAATCTAATTAAGACATATATATATATATATATATATATATATATATATATATATATATATATATATATATATATATATATATATATATATATATATACATTGTCTTTATAATCCGTTTTGTCATGTTCATCAACATTTAACATTGTCATGTTATCGATGGGAAAATTCATTTTTAGACAATATGATTTGCCTGAGCGACTAGGAGACACCAAGAGTAACAAGCGCTAGAAAATGGATTAGAAAGGAAAGATTAAAAACATTTTTTAAAAAAAATTTAAAAAATACTTTTTATTTTTATTTTATTATTTTTTAAACTTGGGACTTCCTGTGGGCTGGATTTTGGATGTTGGGGGGCTGGATCCGGCCCGCGGGCCGTAGTTTGGGGACACCTGCTTTAGGGGCTCCGTAGATGTGACAGGTGGTGACAGTACACCTACTTTGAGACAAGAGCTATATAGATGCATGTTGGTTTTGGTTTAAAGTCATATCCAACAATTGTGTCAACTGAGTTTAATTTTTTAACGATTTCTGTTGGTGGTGTGCCTCCGGATTTTTTCAACGCAAAAAATGTGCCTTGGCTCAAAAAAGGTTGAAAAACACTGTGCTAATTAATGCTTGTTTTTTTAGCATCTTGGTAGAATAGGCCATTATACAAAAAACATTATTAATTTTTTTTTTTCAAAAAGACGCACAAAAATACATATATTGACTGTCTGAATCTTTTCATTCCAATTTCAGGTCCCAACGCGGTGGGCTCAGCGTCCAAGGTCTCCACACTGTCAGCCCTGAGTACAATAGCACTGTCTTTCACAGCGCGGACATCTTTATGACAAACAGCTCCCGGTAGACCTTGTATCAGAAGTGGAGACAGTCTTCAGCAGATGATAGACACACTCTGGTGTAACTACACCCACTCATTTTGATTTACCGTAGAGGCAAAAAGGAATACACAGACGCGGGGGTTGGGGGGGTAGGGGGCAAAGTATGTGACGTCTGGGAAGGAGTCCCCGACAACACCTTGGTATGCGCGAGAGCTCGACAGACGTCACGGCCGTCTTGTAACCAAAGCAGCTTTAATAAGGAGAGGACGAGAAAATGTTGTGTGTGCTTCGTTTTGTACGACATGCCAAGAGTTTATTTTTTATTTATTTTATTATTTATTATTTTTTTCTTTCAAAACTAAATTTAATGCCAGTCCGTGCATATTGGAACAAATGTATTGAAGTAACAAATAGCATAGGAATGGAACGTGACAATGAGACTATCGTCTCAAAAAACCAACATATATTACATATACACATTTTATTTTGAACAATATTTTGTCTCATTAGGAGAATCTCAAAGAAAGAAAGAACACAATGATAAGACTTTAAAGGGGAACTGCACTTTTTTCGGAATTTTGCCCATTATCCACAAAACCTTTATGTGAAACAAGAACACATGTATTTCTCTTTTCTGTGCAATCTAAACCATAACAAACTGCTAGCAAGAGGCGGCTATCCAAAAAATCCAAAAAACATCCAAAAACCACCAACAACGCTCCATTGACATGCCATGACCTGCATATTAACCAAGCTATAGCGACATTGATACTGTTCTGGATAGGGTTGTACAGCATACAGGGATTAGTATAGTACCGCGATACTAATGAATCATTTTCGGTACTATATCGCCTCTGAAACGTACTGGTCCCGCAATTGATACCCAAATTTGCGGTATCATCCAAAACTAATGTAAAGTATCAAACGACAGAAGAATAAGTGATTATTACATTTTAACAGAAGTGTAGATAGAACATGTGAGTGAGCAGATATTAACAGTAAATAAACAAGTAGATTAATAATTAATTTTCTACCATTTGTCCTTAATAATGTTAATAAAATAATAGAATGGAAAATGACACAAAATGTTACTGCATATGTCAGCAGACTAATTAGGAGCCTTTGTTTGCTTACTTATTTTGAAGTGACAAAAACGTGCCATCCAAACAATACGCCGTTTGTTGACAAGAAGCTATGACAGCCATCAAAGCACATTGAATGTCTTTGTCATCCAGAGGTAACAATCTGACGAAAAGATTAAAAAGAGCTGGCGTCAAAAGTCCCGATGCTAACTGCTAAAGCTAACAAACACAGCTCCATCGGAAACCCTTGCTCACGTCACTAAGCAACAGGCCCCGCCTTTTAAAAAGCACACACAAGGACATAAGGTGTCTAAACGGCATATGCAAAATATTGGAAGTTTTATTTTTAAGTAAAGTATTCATTACTTTCCCTAGAGTTAATTAAATTTTTTAAAGAGTCATTTTGTTAGTAATTCAATTACTTTTTTAGTAATGTAACGAGGAACTATAATTAATTAAAGTAATTTTCAGAACACTGTTTAAAGTTAAAAAGTTAAAGTACCAATGATTGTCACACACACACTAGGTGTGGCGAAATTCTTCTCTGCATTTGACCCATCACCCTTGATCACCCCCTGGGAGGTGAGGGGAGCAGTGAGCAGCAGGGAATCATTTTTGGTGATTTAACCCCCAATTCCAACCCTTGATGCTGAGTGCCAAGCAGGGAGGTAATTTAGCATGTATCTAAAACGATGTTGGATTTTTTTGAGAAATAAATCGGGTCCCCTTTACCTGTATTGTTATCCGCTTCTTGCTAGCAGTTTTCGACTATTTAGAACGCACAAAAAAGAGAAAGATGTGTGTTCTTGTCTCGCATACGCAAAATTCTCCCTTAAAAAAAAGTGTGGTTCCCTTTTTAAGGACAATATTCACAGTGCATACATGATGAATAGAAAGTGTCCACAAAGGGATTTTATAGTGAAATGATAAGGGGTCATTAATCAAACTAATTTAGTCTAGATCAGGGGTGTCCAAAGTGCAGCCTGGGGGCACATATGCGTCCCAGAGTAGAGCATTATACAAATTTCCTCAAAAATGAGACCTGAAAACCAAAATGTCCAGGGCCACTCTTCCCTCCGTGCAGATGGCGCACCTTGGCCCTGTTTCGTGTGAAGAAGCGCATGTAAAATGTCCAAAAATGCATCACTGGTAGGAATGTAATGACAAATTGGTCCCACTAGCTCCTGTGGCGCACAAAAGCAGTGGCACAGGGTACGAATCCTGGTCAGAATTGAGTTAGGAAGGTTTAAAAACTTGTTATTTTGCACACAAAAAAAATAGTTATTAAACATAGTCTGTTCTTTTGGAAAAACAACATGCATCACATTAAATTCAAGTTTGATTTAAAAATATAATAATCATTTCACACGAATAAAAAAGTGAAAACATTTGTTAATGGGGGAGCCCATCCATCCATCTTCTTCTGCTTTTCCAAGGTCGGGTTGCGGGGGCAGCAGCCTAAGCAGAGAAGCCCATACTCCACGTGGCCCTAAACACTACACGATTCGATTCATAATTGATTGTTGATTCAAAACAATTCTTCATTCAAAATCAATACTTTTTAATAACATTGGATGCCAGTTCTATGATTAATGACATTCCTCCATAAAATAGATAAACATCTGTGATACATTTCTATATTATTTAAAAGAAACTGGTTTTGTTTAATACAATTCCACCCAATCAGGCGACAGGAGAAGTATCCCACACTTCTATTTTCTAAAGTGAATCTGTACAGCAGAAATGGACGTCTACATCAACAATATGGTTTTCCTCAGGAACTGAACAGGACAGATTTTTAAAAAAAATTTTTTTTTTTAGATTTTTGATCGGTTAAGAATCGTTACAGATAAGGATCGCAATTCACCCCTAGTAAACACCTCCTCAGGAATGCGTCCGGGGTCCTCTTGATGTGGAGGAGCAGCGGCTTTACCCTATCTCTAAGAAAGAGCCCTACCACCCGACAGAGGAAACTCATTTCAGCCGCTTGTATCCTTAAAACAAGTAAAACACTCTAACATCAAATCTGCTTAGTGAGAAGAATTATCTTATCAGACAGAAAATAAGCAAATATCACCCTTATTTGAGATATTTCATCTTACTTAGATTTCAGTTTTTTGCAGTGCAGCTACATTGCACAATAGGGAAGGGATTCATATGGCTCCATTCCTGGACCGATCTCACGTCATGCAGTCTGCTGAAAATGATGGAAAGCACCACTCTATATAGCAAACACATTTTAAGATAGTTGACCTTCTGCTGCTGTCTGGTTTTATGTAAACGTGACAAATGGGGGGCCGTGTGAACCTCCTTCCTACACTGCAAAAACTGAAATCTAAGCAAGATGAAATATCTCAAATAAGGGTGATATTTGTTTATTTTCTGTCTGATAAGATAATTCTTCTCACTAAGCAGATTTTATGTTAGATTGTTTTACTTGTTTTAAGGGTTTTGGTCCTAAATGATCTCAGTAAGATATTACAGCTTATTGCTGAGATTTGATGACCTATATTGAGTAAAACATGTTTGAAACTAGAATATCAAGTGTTGCAAAGCTGTGTCATCAACACTCACAAGTATAAAACTACTTTTTTAAAGTAATAATTTCTTTCTTCAAGCATGAAAAAAAAAAATCATGACTTTGACACAATTGTGTTTCATAATTAAAACAGATGACAGCCAAATGGACTTTGCTGTTTTATTTTCAATGAAACAATAGAAAATACGTACTCATATAGTAGTACAGTTGGCACAGTACAGTAAACTGACAGTTAATATTTAAACATTTAACATTTCAAACAATTTTGAACAGAAATAGTTCATGCACATTCAGATAAATTCCTCAAAATTACAATTAAAAAGATTTTGGCCGGGGGCCGGGCTGTATTTATGCGCACTAGTTGACTGAAAGAGCACGCAATTGGCGCGATGATGTCATGTTATCCATGGAAAAATGCGTTTTTAGACCATATGATTTGCCTGAGTGACTAGGAGACCCCGAGAGTAACAAGCGGTTGCCTTGTTGCCTTTCCATTGAGAACAATAAATTAGTTTTTAGTATAAGTTTGCTGGTTTCAAGAAATGTAATGCCGAGCGCATATCATTATGTCAAGATAATGGCACTAGCATTTACTTAATTTAAGACCATTTTTCAACATATTGAGCAAAAAGGTCTCTTTTTTTTCTACCATGAAAAGTGCACCAGTTTATTAGTGAGAATATACTTATTTTAAGGTATTTTTGGGTTCATTGAGGTTGGCTAATTTTACTTGTTTTGGAAAGTCTTGACAAGCCAAATTTTCTTTGTTCTATTGGCAGATAATTTTGCTTAGTTCAAATAAAATACCTCTCTTTTTTGTATTTTTTAGGGACCGCAATGTCCCTTTCGGACAGAGGACCCTATTGAAGTTGTAAGGTTTTATTCTTTCTTTCTTTATTATTATTATTATTCCGCAGCTTTGCGCTGTAATTTGACCCCCTTAACATGCTTCAAAACTCACCAAATTTGACACACACATCAGTACTGGCGAACAAAGCGATTTAATCAAAAAACCAAACCCCAAAACTCAAAGGAAGAAAACACAGACAAAACATTGACATCCTTCAGCAAAAATCAACAGGAAGTTGGCAATTCCCCCTTCAAAACAAAAGTTTCGTAAAAACAGTCACTTTTGCCTCTTTGAGCTGTAATTAGACCCCCTTAACATGCTTCAAAACTCACCAAACTGTACACACACATCAGGACTGGCAAAAATTGCGATCTAATAAAAAGAAAACAACGCCAAAACTCAAAATTGCCCTCTAGCGACCCCTAGGAAGAAAACACAGACACAACTAATCCTAGGAAGAAAACTCAGACAAAACTGCCTGTAACTTCCAGTACGAATGTCGTAGAGACATCAAACAAAAACCTCTATGTAGGTCTGACCTAGACCTAGATTTCATACATTGACACCCTTCAGCAAAAATCAACAGGAAGTTGGCAATTCCCACTTCAAAACAAAAGTTTCGTAAAAGCAGTCACTTTTGCCTCTTTGAGCTGTAATTAGACCCCCTTAACATGCTTCAAAACTCACCAAACTGTACACACACATCAGGACTGGCAAAAATTGCGATCTAATAAAAAAAACTCAAAATTGCGCTCTAGCGCCCCCTAGGAAGGAAACACAGACACAACTGCTCCTAGGAAGAAAACTCAGACCAAACTGCCTGTAACTTCCAGTACGAATGTTGTAGAGACATCAAACAAAAAACCTCTATGTAGGTCTGACTTAGACCTAGATTTCATACATTGACATCCTTCAGCAAAAATCAACAGGAAGTTGGCAATTCCCCCTTCAAAACAAAAGTTTCGTAAAAGCAGTCACTTTTGCCTCTTTGAGCTGTAATTAGACCCCCTTAACATGCTTCAAAACTCACCAAACTGTACACACACATCAGGACTGGCAAAAATTGCGATCTAATAAAAAAAACTCAAAATTGCGCTCTAGCGCCCCCTAGGAAGGAAACACAGACACAACTGCTCCTAGGAAGAAAACTCAGACCAAACTGCCTGTAACTTCCAGTACGAATGTCGTAGAGACATGAAACAAAAACCTCTACGTAGGTCTGACTTAGACCTACATTTCATAGATTGACAACCCCCAGCAAAAGTCGGTCCCGTCCATCAGCAGCTTTAATTTTTCCTTGTTTTTGAACACTGACTTTTTGCAGTGTACTGTATTATTTGGTTTTGGTGTCTTGAATGTAAAAAAAAATATGTCGCTGGAAAGAATTTGGACACCCCTGATCTACATGTGCCTAATTTTATAATAGATCGAGGCTGTTAAAGTTAATCACGACACATTTGTCGCGTACAAACGGATGAATTTACCTTTACCTTCCTGAGGACCGGGGATAGGCGACAAGCCGGGTCCTGTGAACGGACTCGAAGATTGTAGTTGCAGACCTTTTTTGGGGACGAGAACGGTTCATCCAAACAGTCGCCGGGCTCCTCCGGTTTGTGCGACCGGACCCTCGTGCCGTTCCCACGCTCCTCTTTCTTCTGTGTGAACATTTATTCTTTGCCTTCTGTGTGCCTCATCATACGTTCAAAACCCTCAGGTCCTTGACGAGCCTTAACTTATTCACGATGTACAGCGAGGACGGTAGACGCGTAGGACTATGACGTTGACATGCTGCTGTGTTGACACCCGGGGGCGGGGAGGGGGGGGGGGGGGCGAGGTTTGGCTTGTGCAAAAATAAACGAAGCGTTTTTAATCGGCGTGCCGTTCCGAGGACGACGACGCCGCCGCCGACCTTTTTTTGCTTCAGTCTCTTGCTGCCCTACGGGGGCGACTGCGCAGAGGTGCCGCACGCTCTGTATGTAGCTCTTAGGGGACTGCGCACTGTAGGCTACTCAATCATGCGTCACCCAATATGTAAGATACCGTTTTTGTACATTTCAAAACATTTATATGAGAGGAACTTTCTAAAAAAAAAAAAAAAACGGGGGGGTGACTTACTTTGTATGTAGAATTGTTTCATACTGTTGCTAACTGTTCGCTCAGCATGACTGTGCTTAGTCGTCTCGCTTCAGGAACGTGCAAGCGTACACATGGTTCACGCCCCGTTGCGGGGGGGGGGGGGGGGGGGGGGGGAGGTTTGTGACTATTGTGTGTGTGTACCATCACGTGTGAACAACCACCTGTGTCTCAGTCGGTCTGACGCGTCCTCTCCGCTCAACCCGAGGGCTTCCTCTGTTGCTTTCTTGTTTATATTGTGTTAATAAAGAATATTCATTTATACAACAAGGCTGTGTTGGTGTTTGTGCATCAAATCAGTGCCATTTACTGATAATCGGGGGTGTTGGACACACTTTTTTTTGTGTGTGGAATTTTAGAACAAGCCTTAATCAAGTGAAAAGTGGGGTAAGAAAAACACTAACCTATTTACAAACCCCGTTTCCATATGAGTTGGGAAATTGTGTTAGATGTAAATATAAACGGAATACAATGATTTGCAAATCCTTTTCAACCCATATTCAATTTGAATGCACTGCAAAGACAAGATATTTGATGTTCAAACTCATAAACTTTTTTTTTTTTTGCGCAAATAATAATTAACTTAGAATTTCATGGCTGCAACACGTGCCAAAGTAGTTGGGAAAGGGCATGTTCACCACTGTGTTACATCACCTTTTCTTTTCACAACACTCAATAAACGATTGGGAACTGAGGAAACTAATTGTTGAAGCTTAGAACGTGGAATTCTTTCCCATTCTTGTTTTATGTAGAGCTTCAGTCGTTCAACAGTCCGGAGGTCTCTGCTGTCGTATTTTAGGCTTCATAATGCGCCACACATTTTCAATGGGAGACAGGTCTGGACTACAGGCAGGCCAGTCTAGTACCCGCACTCTTTTACTATGAAGCCACGCTGTTGTAACACATGCAGAATGTGACTTGGCATTGTCTTGCTGAAATAAGCAGGGGCGTCCATGGTAACGTTGCTTGGATGGCAACATATGTTGCTCCAAAACCTGTATGTACCTTTCAGCATTAATGGTGCCTTCACAGATGTGTAAGTTACCCATGCCTTGGGCGCTAATACACCCCCATACCATCACAGATGCCGGCTTTTCAACTTTGCGCCTATAACAATCCGGATGGTTCTTTTCCTCTTTGGTCCGGAGGACACGACGTCCCCAGTTTCCAAAAATAATTTGAAATGTGGACTCGTCAGACCACAGAACACTTTTCCACTTTGAATCAGTCCATCTTAGATGAGCTCTGGCCCAAAGTGTTTGATGAGCTTTCTCAGTCTTTTTTTACCACCTGTGCCAGATTTTTGAAACATGTTGCAGGCATCAAATTCCAAATGAGCTAATATTTGCAAAAAAATAACAAAAGTTTTCCAGTTAAGTATCTTGTCGTTGCAGTCTATTCAATTGAATATAAGTTGAAAAGGATTTGCAAATCATTGTATTCTGTTTTTTTTTTACCATTTACACAATGTGCCACTAGTTTTGGGTTTTGTACTTGCCCTTTCCAAGATTTAAAAATTGTATTTCTAGAAATCTCCTGAGTTTTAAGAGCTATTTACTTATTTTTAGTAATTGTCTTTACATATTCATCTTAAATTAAGCATGGATAATCATACTATTCTAGTTCAAACATTTTAAAATTGAGTAGACAACTACTCAACAAAATATTTTTGTTTCCCCCCCACATAGAAAATCTTTTTTGAAGATTCTGCAACATCCCGAGGATGCTATATTTAAGAACCGCAGGTTGAATAATGCTTGTTTTCAGAATAAAATACTTATTTCTAGCTTAAATCTCCTGGTAATTTTTAAATATACAAATCTTAATTTAGGATGACTTATCAAGTAAAATTATATGTCCATGCAGCTAGTTAATTTAATTTCATTTTCCTTTAATTAACCAGGTAATAAAACGTATTGAGTCTAAAATCTCTTTTACAGGAGTGACCTAGCCAAGGAGGCTGCAAAAACAGGTGTCATCGAGACATAGAACAACAACAAACTTAGCAGTCGCACACTATAGTTAAAAGCACATATTACCAACAACATAAACATAAAATACAGTAGGTAACAAAAAAATTATTCAATCAAAACAATTTAAAAACATGTACAGTGCCCAATAGAAACAGCTTCTCAGTCCTTTAAAATGGCCAGAAATTCCCCCGAAGTGATGAGTTCAGGTAACCTCAGATCCTTTTTTAATTTATTCCATGACTATGGAGCAGCAAATCTGAAGGCTTTTTTTTTTTTTTAACCAAGACTTTTGTTGGCTCTAGGAACCAACACACCAAGAATGCCCTGTGTCCCTAAACTGTAGCAACTGGAGTCTCTTCACATCAACAAACATAAATAAGGGGGAACCAGACCGAGAAGTGGTTTGTAAATAAAAGCCATCCATCGAGAAAATCTACGGACTGACAAAGATGGACAGTTTGCCTTTGCATACAAAGTGAACAAGGTTGCCACAACCAGTAATGAAATGTATGGCACAGAGATATACAGTATCCATTTTTTTTAAATAAGTAATTTCATAAAACATAAGTCTCCATAATCTAACAATGGCATAAAAGTGGTCAGGATCAAGCGTTTCCTAACTGGTAAGGAAAAACAAGACTTGTTTCTAAAGAAAAAACCCAAGTTAATTTTGAAAAAACACCAATTTAATGTTAATTTCACTAGTTTTTAGTATTTTTGTCCTAAAAACTAGTCTGTTTATCTTACATTTTGACAGTTCGTTTTTCAGTGTGTTGTCTTTTAATTTAAGTAAACTGGGAATTGTTTTTAGTGACACTTAGTGGCCACAATAATGCATTAAATTAAGCACTTTTATGTGAATTCGTAAAAAGTAAATCTCCATAATCTAGCAAAGGCATAAAAGTGGTCAGGATCAATCAGTTTTTTCTAACTGGTAAGGAAAAACAAGACTTGTTTCTAAAGAAAAACCCCAATTTAGTTTTGGAAAAACACCAATTTAATATTAATTCCACTAGTTTTTAGTTTGTTTTGTTCCTAAAAGCTAGTCTGTTTATCTTACATTTTGACAGCTCTATTTTCAGTGTGTTGTCTTTTGATTTAAGTGAAATGGGATTTGTTTTTAGCGACACCTAGTGGCCACAATAATTCATTAAGTTAAGCACTTTTTTAAGTTAATTCATAAAAAGCAAGTCTCCATAGTTTAACAAAAGCATAAAAGTGGTCAGGATTAATCAGTTTTTCCTAACTATAAAAGGAAAACAAGACTTGTTTCTAAAAATAAAAATAAACTATTTAATTTTAGAAAAACACTAATTTAATGTTAGTTTCACTAGTTTTATTGTATTTTTGTCCGAAAAGCTAGTCTATTTATCTTACATTTTGACAGCTCTTTTAGAGTCTTTTAATTTAAGTAAAGTGAGAATTGTTTTTAGCGACCTCTACTGGCCACAATAATTAATTAAGTTAAGCATCTTTTTTTTTAAAAAGTGAATTCATGAAAAGCAAGTCTCCGTAATCTAGCAAAGGCATAAAAGTGGTCAGAATCAATTAGTTTGTCCTAACTATAAAAGGAAAACAAGACTTGTTTCTAAAGAAAAAAAAACCCAAGTTCATTTTGGAAAAACCCCAATTAAATTTTAATTTCACTAGTTTTATTTTATTTTTGTCCTAAAAGCTAGTCTGTTTATCTTACATTTTGACAGCTCTTTTTTCAGTGTGTTGTCTTTTAATTTGAGTAAAGTGGGATTTGTTTTTAGCGACACCTAGTGGCCACAATAATTCATTAAGTTAAGCACTTTTTTTAAGTGAATTCCTAAAAAGCAAGTCGCCATATTCTACCAAACGCATAAAAGTGGTCAGGATTAGGGATGTCCGATAATGGCTTTTTGCCAATATCCGATATTCCGATATTGTCCAACTCTTTAATTACCGATACCGATATCAACCGATACCGATACTGATATATGCAGTTGTGGAATTAACACATTATTATGCCTAATTTGGACAACCAGGTATGGTGAAGATAAGGTCCTTTTTTTTTTTAATTAATAAAATAAAATAAGATAAATAAATTAAAAACATTTTCTTGAATAAAAAAGAAAGTAAAACAATATAAAATCAGTTACATAGAAACTAGTAATTAATGAAAATTAGTCAAATTAACTGTTAAAGGTTAGTACTATTAGTGCACCAGCAGCACGCACAATCATGTGTGCTTACGGACTGTATCCCTTGCAGACTGTATTGATATATATTGATATATAATGTAGGAACCACAATATTAATAACAGAAGGAAACAACCCTTTTGTGGGAATGAGTGTAAATGGGGGAGGGAGGTTTTTTGGGTTGGTGCACTAATTGTAAGTATATCTTGTGTTTTTTATGTTGATTTCATTAAAAAAAAACCAAAAAAACGATACCGATAATAAAAAAACCGATACCGATAATTTCCGATATTACATTTTAAAGCATTTATCGGCCGATAATATCGGCCGGCCGATATTATCGGACATCTCTAGTCAGGATCAATCGTTTCCTAACTGGTAAGTAAAAACAAGACTTGTTTCTAAAGAAAAAAAACCAATTTAATTAAAAAAAATAATAATAATAATTTTAATTTCACTAGTTTTATTGTATTTATTCCCCTAAAACTAGTCTGTTTATCTTACATTTTGACATCTCTTTTTTCAGTGTGTTGTCTTTTAATTTAAGTGAAGTGGGAATAGTTTTTAGCGAAACCTAGTGACCACAATAATTCATTAAGTTAAGCACTTTTATGTGAATTCATAAAAAGTAAGTCTCCATAATCTAGCAAAGGCATAAAAGTGGTCAGGATCAAGTGTCTCCTAACTGGTAAGGAAAAACAAGACTTGTTTCTAAAGAAAAACCCCAATTTAATTTTGGAAAAACACCAATTTAATGTTAATTTCATTAGTTTTTAGTATTTTTGTCCTAAAAGCTAGTCTGCTTATCTTACATTTTGATAGCTCTTTTTTTAGTGTTTTGTCTTTTGATTTAAGTGAAGTGGGATTTGTTTTTAGCGACACCTAGTGGCCACAATAATTCATTAAGTTAAGCACTTTTTTTAAGTGAATTCATAAAAAGCAAGTCTCCATAATCTAACAAAGGCATAAAAGTGGTCAGGATCAAGTGTTTCCTAACTGGTAAGGAAAAACAAGACTTGTTTCTAAAGAAAAACCCTAATTTAATTTTGGAAAAACACCAATTTAATATTAATTTCACTAGTTTTTAGTTTGTTTTTTTCCTAAAAGCTAGTCTGTTTATCTTACATTTTGACAGCTCTTTTTTCAGTGTGTTGTCTTTTAATTTAAGTGAAATGGGATTTGTTTTTAGCGACACCAAGTGGCCACAATAATTCATTAAGTTAAGCACTTTTTTAAGTTAATTCATAAAAAGCAAGTCTCCATAGTTTAACAAAAGCATAAAAGTGGTCAGGATCAATCAGTTTTTCCTAACTATAAAAGGAAAACAAGAATTGTTTCTAAAAAAAACAACAATTTAATTTTAGAAAAACACCAATTTAATGTTAATTTCACTAGTTTTATTGTATTTTTGTCCTAAAAGCTAGTCTGCTTATCTTACATTTTGACAGCTCTTTTAGAGTCTTTTAATTTAAGTAAAGTGAGAATTGTTTTTAGCGACCTCTAGTGGCCACAATAATTCATTGAGTTAAGCACCTTTTTTTTTTAAAGTGAATTCATGAAAAGCAATTCTCCGTAATCTAGCAAAGGCATAAAAGTGGTCAGTCAATTAGTTTGTCCTAACTATAAAAGGAAAACAAGACTTGTTTCTAAAGAAAAAAAAACCCAAGTTCATTTTGGAAAAACCCCAATTCAATTTTAATTTCACTAGTTTTATTGTATTTTTTTCCTAAAAGCTAGTCTGTTTATCTTACATTTTGACAGCTCTTTTTTCAGTGTGTTGTCTTTTAATTTAATTAAAGTGGGATTTGTTTTTAGCGACACCTAGTGGCCACAATAATTCATTGAGTTAAGCACTTTTTTTAAGTGAATTCCTAAAAACCAAGTCGCCGTATTCTACCAAACGCATGAAAGTGGTCAGGATCAAGTGTTTCCTAACTGGTAAGTAAAAACAAAACTTGTTTCTAAAGAAAAAAACCCAATTTAATTTTTTTAAAAAATAATAATAATTTTAATTTCACTAGTTTTATTGTATTTATTTCCCTAAAACTAGTCTGTTTATCTTACATTTTGACATCTCTTTTTTCAGTGTGTTGTCTTTTAATTTAAGTAAAGTGGGAATAGTTTTTAGCGAAACCTAGTGACCACAATAATTCATTAAGTTAAGCACTTTTATATGAATTCATAAAAAGTAAGTCTCCATAATCTAGCAAAGGCATAAAAGTGGTCAGGATCAATCAGTTTTTTCTAACTGGTAAGGAAAAACAAGACTTGTTTCTAAAGAAAAACCCAAATTTAATTTTGGAAAAACACCAATTTAATGTCAATTTCACTAGTTTTTAGTATTTTTTTCCTAAGAGCTAGTCTGTTTATCTTACATTTTGACAGTTCGTTTTTCAGTGTGTTGTCTTTTAATTTAAGTAAAGTGGGAATAGTTTTTAGCGAAACCTAGTGACCACAATAATTCATTAAGTTAAGCACTTTTATATGAATTCATAAAAAGTAAGTCTCCATAATCTAGCAAAGGCATACCAGTGGTCAGGATCAATCAGTTTTTTCTAACTGGTAAGGAAAAACAAGACTTGTTTCTAAAGAAAAACCCCAATTTAATGTTAAT
This sequence comes from Entelurus aequoreus, assembly GCF_033978785.1. NCBI lineage: Eukaryota > Metazoa > Chordata > Actinopteri > Syngnathiformes > Syngnathidae > Entelurus > Entelurus aequoreus. The sequence continues at coordinate 20,528,853 of NC_084731.1, read as the reverse complement.
TTCACAAGTTTTTAGTATTTTTTTCCTAAAAGCTAGTCATTTTGACAGCTCTTTTTTCATGTTGTCTTGTAATTTAAGTACAGTGGGAATTGTTTTTGGCGTCATCTAGTGGCCACAATAATTCATTAAGTTAAGCACTTTTTTTTCCACTTTATTTACCCAGGAAAGTCCCATTAAGATTAAGAATAACTTTTTCAAGGAGAAGTTACCAGAAGGCCGCAGATAATTCCTGGAGAAATACCAGTCTGGAGAATGTTCCAGCTGTTCTAAGCCATGACCCAGGGTGGACCACTCCTCTATGACCTGGATGGAGACCGCCTACGACCTTCTGCTTGCTACCAATGGACCGCACTCCCACATTATCATGAATAATGTGCAAAAACTGTCAAACGTGTCCGCATAGTTTCATTTATTGTGTGATGCACCTTAAGTAAAGAAAAACAACAAGAAAATACCAACTTTTTGTGCTTATTGGAGGACATTTAGAAGTTAACTGGCTTTGTACTGTTAAGTAATTTGCGATACAGAACTGATTGTATCAGGAATTTACATGCAAGCCGATACCATCCGATTACATTTTCTGATATCAGACTGATACATACATACATATTCAATACAATTCAGCGTTGCCAGATTCAGCGTTGCCAGATGTCCGATAATTTCTGAATTTTTACTGTAATTTCCTTCATAAAATAATGTAGGATAACTTGATTGTCGTCATGTCTCTTCACAGCCGGGTGAGGGCGCTGTTCTACCAGTGAACAGTTTCTCCACTGTTAGTTGATTTAAATGTCAAACTGAATAGTAGCCATACTACACACAGTCTGTAGTCAGGTTTTTGTTGCAGCAGATGGTCCTGAAAAACGGGAAACGGGTATGTAAAACAGTTTAAATCAAAATACCATAAATTAAGCTGTTATAATTTATGTAATTTCCCATCTGGCAATTTGAATGTGTAACATAGAAATGTTTGTCAACATTATTATGCTTCAAGCAAAATGTTTTCTACATAAATGTCGATTCATGAAAATAAGGCCTACATTTTCTAATTGGCTTAATGGGTTACAATTATTAATCGAATCTTGGACAATGAGTAAGAGTACAAAAGCCCTTAAATTGATATCTTTGTTAAAAACATATAAAGTGATTTTTTTATTTTTTCAGATTTTTTAGTATTATTACGCTATCTGTATTTGCTTTTTGTTTTCTTTCCTTGACTTTTGTGTGAATTATAAATGTATGTTTGTTCAATTTAAAAAAAATTAAATTAATAATTAAAATTGTAATAATAGCCATGGAGGACAAATAAATATTATATTGTCAAAAAAAATTAACTTTTTAGTGTGTGGCTAGCATGACGCTTCCCCCAAATGGAGGTGTGTCGAGGTAAGCCAGCATGCTCATTTTGTTTAACTTGCCATTTAAGACAATTTTAGACACATTTAACAATTTTAAATGCGTTAATGATTTGTCAAAAATTACAAGTAAACATTTAAAGTGATTAAGGTAGCCCTTTTTTCCCATATTTTTTTGTATCATTACACTATCTGTATTTGCTTTTGTTTTCTTTCCTTGATGTTGAAAGTGCCTTGACTTTTGTGTGAATTATACATGTATGTTTGTTGTTCAATAGAATAAATAAATAAATATTAAAACTGGAATACTAACCATGGAGGACAAATAAATATTATATTGTCAAAAAAAAAACAAAAAAAAAACTTTAGTGTGTGGCTAGCATGACGCTTCCCCAAAATGGAGGTGTGTCGAGGTAAGTTAGCACACTCATTTCGTAAAACTTGCCATTTAAAACAATTTTAGACAAACATTGATTTAGGTAGCCCTTTTTTTTCATATTTTTTTAGTTTTATAACACTATCTGTATTTGCTTTTTGTTTTCTTTCCTTGATGTTGAAAGTGCCTTGACTTTTGTGTGAATTACTTGTTGGTCAATAAAATAAAAAATACAAAATTAAAACTGGAATACTAACCATGGAGGACAAATAAATATTACACTTTCAAAAAAATAAAAAATAAAAAAATAAAAAACTTCAGTGTGTGGCTAGCATGACGCTTCCCCAAAATGGAGGTGTGTCGAGGTAAGTAATTAGCACACTCATTTCGTATAACTTGCCATTTAAGACAATTTTAGACAAATTTAAGAATTTTAATGCTTTAATGGTTTGTCAAAAGTTACAAGTAAACATTTAAAGTGATTTAGGTAGCCCTTTTTTTTTCATATTTTTTAGTATTATTACACTATCTGTATTTGCTTTTTGTTTTCTTTCATTGATGTTGAAAGTGCCTTGACTTTTGTGTGAATTATAAATGTATGTTTGTTGTTCAATTAAAAAATAAAAAAAATTAACTGGAATACTAGCCATGAAGGACAAATAAATATTATAATGTCAAAAAAAAAAAAAAAAAAACTTTAGAGTGTGGCTAGCATGAAGCTTCCCCAAAATGGAGGTGTTTCGGGGTAAGCCAGCATGCTCAGTTGGTTAAACTTGCAATTTAAGACAATTTTAGACACATTTAACAATTTGAATGCTTTAATGGTTTGTCAAAAATTTCAAGTAAACATTTAAAGTGATTTAGGTAGTCCTTTTTTCATATTTTTAGGATCATTACACTATCTCTATTTGCTTTAGTTTTTCTTTCCTTGATGTAGAAAGTGCCTTGACTTTTGTGTGAATTATACATGTATGTTTGTTGTTCAATAAAATAAATAAATATTAAAACTGGAATACTAACCATGGAGGACAAATAAATATTATATTGTCAAAAAAAAAAAAATTTTTAAAGATAAAAAAACTTTAGTGTGTGGCTAGCATGACACTTCCCCAAAATGGCGTCGTGTGTTTGTCGAGGTAAGCTAGCGCACTAATTTCGTAAAACTTGCCATTTAAGACAATTTTAGACAAATTTAACGAATTGAATGCTTTAATGGTTTGTCAAAAATTACTAGTAAACATTTAAAGGGATTTATGTAGCCCTTTTTTTCATATTGTTTTAGTATTATTATACACTATCTGTATTTGCTTTTTTGTTTTCTTTCTTTGATGTTGAAAGTGCCTTGACTTTTGTGTGAATTATAAATGTTTGTTGTTCAATAAAAAAAATTAAAAAAATTAAACTGCAATACTAACCATGGAGGACAAATAAATATTATATTGTCCAAAAAAAGTTTTAAGAAGAAAAAAAACTTTAGTGTGTGGCTGGCATGACGCTTCCCCAAAATGGCGTCGTGTGTTTGTCGAGGTAAGCTTATTTCGTAAAACTTGCCATTTAAAGACGATTTTAGACACATTTAACAAGTTGAATGCATTAATGGTGTGTCAAATAATACAAGTAAACGGTCAGCAGTATATTCATCGACTTAATTAATGTAAAACGAGCTACGAAAATGTCGCTGTCTAGATTCAAATTAAGGATTTAATATTAAAGTGTTCTTTGTTTGACTCATTCCGGAACAATTGCCCCACAACGTTAAAGTGTCGTTTTAAGTTGAGATACATATGTCCTAAATGTAGCCACTTGATGGCAATATAACCCCATAAATCAGGGTTCCCCAACCTTTTCCTCCCCAGGGACCAGGTTTAATATATGCATTACTTTCACGGACCGGCTTTCGACGTGTGGCAGATAAAAACAGCCCCAAAAAAATGAGCCTTTGGCTACAATCTGAATAAGTTAAGTGGGAGAAAATTTGGTAGTTTATAAATTAACTAGATGAGGCAAATCCTGAAGGAACTGCATGTGAATGCTCCAATGCTGACAGAATGAAGTAAGAATAGTTTGAATGTTGGAATGGTTTAAATGTTGAAGCATTTGAATTTCCAGGAAAACCGGAATTTGGTTTGGAACTTTGGGAAAGACTTAGTTTGAATGTCCAGGATGAGTGGAATATGTTGAAGGTGGAATAGGTTGAAACATGTTAGAATTGTGGAAGTGTGAAAAATGGATAATTCATTTAGAATGGGGAAAATGTCCCTAAAACTGAGAATTCTTGGAAATTCGGGAATTAGTTTTACAGTTTTTGAAAAGGAGCACACAATTCTTGAATAGTTAAGTTAAAGTTAAAGTACCAATGTTTGTCACACACACACTAGGTGTGGCGAAATTATTCTCTGCATTTGACCCCCTGGAAGGTGAGGGGAGCAGTGAGCAGCAGCGGTGGCCGCGGCTGAATATTTTGAAGTTGGAACGGTTTGAGTGGGAGTTGTGGAACTTTAAAGAATGTCCCATTCTTTTCAATGGGCATTTCATGGAAATTTGGGGATTTCGAAGAAAGGAGGGAATTTTGGGGAAAATGCCCCCCAAAAAATGTAATGTTCTGAATGAGTTGAAATGGTTGGTGTTGTAATTTTTCAAATCGGTCGAGAAAAGTTGATGTATTAACATTTTTAATTGGGAAATCAATCAATCAATCAATGTTTATTTATATAGCCCTAAATCACAAGTGTCTCAAAGGGCTGCACAAGCCACAACGACATCCTGGGTTCAGATCCCACATGGCATGGGTGTCAAACTCTGGCCCCCGGACAACAATATTGGGGGCGTGCCTTAAAGGCACCGCCTTTAGCGTCCTCTACAACCTGTCGTCAAGTCTGCTTTTCCGCCATACAAACAGCGTGCCGGCCCCTGTCACATAATATATGCGGCTTCTACACACACATAAGTGAATGCAAGGCATACTTGATCAACAGCCATACAGGTCACACTGAGGGTGATGCATAAACAACTTTAACACTGTTACAAATATGCGCCACACTGTGAAACCACACCAAACAAAAATGACAAACACATTTCGGGAGAACATCCGCACCGTAACACAACATAAACACAACAGAACAAATACCCAGAACCCCTTGCAGCACTAACTCTTCCGGGACGCTACAATATACACCCCCTGCTACCACCAAACCACGCCCCCCCCCAACCCTGCCCACCTGAGCCCCGACATTAATGAACTAGCATCCCAGAAAAGATGCCAGGTATCTGGCTTGGGCACACCAGATTAGATCAGTGTGTCGCAAACTGAGCAGTAAAAAGGCCTGAATGGTTGATTTATTCATTGTTATTTTATTTTCAAATGTATTAGCCTGTGGAAAAAGTTAATGTTGATATTTACCTCAGAAGGCTGCAAATAGAAAAGAGGCATTCAATTTTTTTATTAACATTGTATTTAATATACCATTGATGGTTTTTCGTTTGTTTTTTGAAAGTTGATTTTGCACTATTAAGTTATATAAGCGTTGCTTGTTCCATATTCAGTGTTAAAGCAAATCAGTGTAGCAAACTGAGCAATAATTAACGTTTTATTCATGCACTTTCTCTTGCTACTTCAAGGCTTGAATGTTTGATTCATTCATTATTGTTATTTTATTTTCAAATGTATTAGCCTGTGGAAAAAGTTAATGTTGATATTTACCTCAGAAGGCTGCAAATAGAAAAGAGGCATTCAATTTTTTTATTAACATTGTATTTAATATACCATTGATGGTTTTTCGTTTGTTTTTTGAAAGTTGATTTTGCACTATTAAGTTATATAAGCGTTGCTTGTTCCATATTCAGTGTTAAAGCAAATCAGTGTAGCAAACTGAGCAATAATTAACGTTTTATTCATGCACTTTCTCTTGCTACTTCAAGGCTTGAATGTTTGATTCATTCATTATTGTTATTTTATTTTCAAATTTGTTATTAGCCTGTGGAAAAAGTTTATTTTGATATTTACCTCAGAAGGCTGCAAATAGAAAAGAGGCATTCAATTTTTTTATTAACATTTTATTTAATATACCATTGATGTTTTTTCGTTTGTTTTTTGAAAGTTGATTTTGCACTATTAAGTTATGTAAGCGTTGCTTGTTCCATATTCAGTGATAAAGCAAATCAGTGTAGCAAACTGAGCAATAATTAACGTTTTATTCATGCACTTTCTCTTGCTACTTCAAGGCTTGAATGTTTGATTCATTCATTATTGTTATTTTATTTTCAAATTTGTTATTAGCCTGTGGAAAAAGTTTATTTTGATATTTACCTCAGAAGGCTGTAAATAGAAAAGAGGCATTCAATTTTTATTTACATTTTATTTGATATGCCATTGATATTTTTGAATTATTATTATTATTTGAAACTCAATTCTGCATGTCACTATAAAGTTATATAAGCCTTGCTTGTTCAATATTCAATGCAAAACTTGTTTGGGTCCCTATTAAAAGGTTAATTTGTTCAACCTTGGCCCGCGGCTTTGTTCAGTTTTAAATTTTGGCCCACTCTGTATTTGAGTTTGACACCCCTGCCACATGGTATTAAGGATTTTCGGGAAAACTGGGAATTTTTCCAGTTTGAAAAACAACTTAGTTTTTTTGTCCTGATTAAGAGGAATGTTTTGATGGTGGAACGGTTGAAATGGGTTGAAAAATGTAGGAGTAGTCGCCAGAAGAAAAGGTCAGGGTTTGAATAGGTTGAAAAATGTTGGAATTGTGGAAGTGTGAAAAATGAATCATTCATTTGGAATGGGGAAAATGTCCCAAAAACTGAGAATTCTTGGAAATCCAGGAATTTTTTTTTAGTTTTTGAAAGGGAGCACATACGTAATTCTTGAACAGGCTGAATATTTTGAAGTTGGAACGGTTTGAGTGGGAGTTGTGGAACTTTGAAGAATGTCCCATTCTTTTCAATGGGAATTTCATGGAAATTTGGGGATTTCGGGAAAAGAGGGAATTTTTTGGAAAATGCAAAAAAATGTATATGTTCTGAATGAGTTGAAATGGGCAGCACGGTACAACAGGGTTTAGTGCGTGTGCCTCACAATACGAAGGTTCTGGGTTCGATCCTGGGCTCGGGATCTTTCTGTGTGGAGTTTGCATGTTCTCCCCGTGACTGCGTGGGTTCCCTCCGGGTACTCCGGCTTCCTCCAACCTCCAAAGACATGCACCTGGGCATAGGGTGATTGGCAACACTAAATTGGCCCTAGTGTGTGAATGTTGTCTGTCTATCTGTGTTGGCCCTGTGATGAGGTGGCGACTTGTCCAGGGTGTAAAACGCCTTCCACCCGAATGCAGCTGAGATAGGTTCCAGTACCCCCCGCGACCCTGAAAGGGACAAGCGGTAGAAAATGGATGGAGTTGAAATGGTTGGTGTTGGAATTTTTCAAATCGGTCGAGAAATGTTGACGTGGTAACATTTTTAATTGAGAAATGGTATTAAGGAATTCCTGGAATTTCGGGAAAACCAGGAATTTTTCCAGTTCGAAAAAGAACTTCATTTTTTTGTCTTGATTAAGAGGAATGTTTTGACGGTAGAACGGTTGAAATGGGTTGAATTCTGGGAATTCCTGGAATTTTTTTGGAATTTGAAAAAAATATAGTTTCAATGTCCAGTATGAGTGGAATATGTTAAAGGTGGAATGGTTTGAATAGGTTGAAAAATATTTCGAATTGTGGAAGTGTGAAAAATGGATAATTCATTTGTCCAGGGTGTACCCCGCCTTTTTTTTTTTACAGTTTTTGAAAGGGAGCACACAATTCTTGAACAGGCTGAATATTTTGAAGTTGGAACGGTTTGAGTGGGAGTTGTGGAACTTTGAAGAATGTCCCATTCTTTTCAATGGGAATTTCATGGAAATTTGGAGATTTCGGGAAAGGAGGGAATTTTTGGGGAAATGCCCCAAAAAAATTGAATGTTCGGAATGAGTTGCAATGGTTGGCGTTGGAATTTTTCCAATCGGTCGAGAAATGTTGATGTAGTAACATTTTTAATTGAGAAATGGTATAAAGGAATTTCGGGAAATCCGGGAATTTTTCCAGTTCGAAAAACAACTTTGTTTTTTTGTCCTGATTAAGACGAATGGGTTGAAAAATGTGGGCAGAGTAGTCTCCAGAAAAAAGGGTTTGAAAAAAATGGAATTCTGGGAATTCCTGGATTTTTTTTGGAACTTGAAAACATGATAGTTTAAATGTCCGGGTGGAATACGTTGAAGGTGGAATGGTTTGAATCGGTTGAAAAATGTGGAAATGGTGGAAGTTTGAAAAATGGCCAATTCATTTGGAATGGGAAAAATGTCCCGGAAAACCTGGAATTCTGTGAAATCTGTGAATTTTGCAAATTTGTCAAGGGAAAACCCGTGATTGGAATGGTTTGGATCTGATGAAAAAAGTGGAAGGTCGAGCGTGCCAAAATCTGGAGGAAGAAGAAGTTGAATAAAAAATAGATGGATTTTGGTGTAGAAAACCATATTAATTGTGTGAATGCTTTGGAGCTTTCACACAATTAATGTTGCTGTGCGGCACGGTAGAAAATGCGTCACGGACCGGTGGTTGGGGACCACTGCCATAAATGACACAGTCGTCCAACTAAGTCATCTTCATTCGTGGTCTTTTTTTATTCGTGTTACATCACTGAGAGGAATCAACAAATACCTCATAGTAGGAAAATAAGTATCAGAGACAACCATACTACCATATTGAGACATTTATTAATGCATGTATGTTTTCATTTTAGACTGAAAGCAAATACAGCACATACTGTACGCATCACCATGCAATGTGTTACAGTCTTTAATGCTAATTTAGGGCAGAACAAAGCTTATTTTTCTGTACTAATGCTGGTTTATATTTGAATTGTACCATAATACTTCTGCAACTTGTTAATAACTGACAGTCCCCGTTTCGTAAGATGTATTTCCCAGACAGATATACACTTCCAAGGCAGTGTATATATATTTCTGTATGATCATCACACAGGTGTACTGCACTCCAATCATAAGCTCATATTAATGAGACATTCATATTTCTGTCATAGTCTACAGCAGGGGTGTCCAAACATTGTCCGCCGAGGGTGGGAAACTGACAAGTCATCCGGCGCCATTTTGATATTTATTTTGGTAAAAAAAAAACTGACATATCCTGTACATTTAAAGACAAAACTTTGAAAGCTTAGTTTTGTAGATGGCAAATTAAATGATAAGTATCAAAATGTCATTACGCCTTTATTCTTACATTTTTACTGTTGCTTTTTATTTCAACTATGTGTTGCGGGCCAACAAAACTCAAAGCTGAGGGCCGCACTTTGGACACCCCTGGTCTACAGGATATCACTCAGAAATATGAATATTTCTGAACAGGTAAGGCTTTTCTACTGTAAGCTCCATTTCAGCACATGGAGTGTGGAACCTCTTTTTTTTAATCAGCATAGTCAAAGTATTGTATCCAGATATTATTTCCCCAACAGTCTAGACCAGGGATAGTCAACTAAATTGTTTTGGGGGGGGCACATTTCCAGAAAGCAAAGTTCTCCCTTCACTATTAGTCTTATTTAATCTACATTCCAGAGAACTCGCGCCGTCTACAGTAGACATTTAATTTTTGGCTTTTTTTTTTTGTCCGAGTTACAAAACTTTGCTGTTTTTTAGGACCTTCTGCAAAAGAGCAAGTCTTTGTCATCTTAATGACAGCACTTCAGTGTTTTTAAGAATCTGTTGCAAAAAAATTTTTTGAACTGGACCTAAAATTGAACCTTGCGGATCACTACTAGTATTAACTAAATATGTTTAACAAATAAATACTGACTGCATCTGAAGTAAACAAGCTACAGAAACACCTAAATTACATAAATTACGAAAATAAATGTATTTTCCAGACTATAAGCCGCTATTTTTTTCTCCATGCTTTGAACCCTGCGGTTTATAAAACAGTGCAGCTTATTCATGGATTTTGTCTTTGCTGACGGCCATAATGTTTTGTATACAACCAGTAGTTTTCATAGAACACCGACAGACACTAAAAAGGTGTGTTATTGTTTGTGCCATGTTGCTATCTTTTGGAGTTTGCTCACTGTCTGTGCTGGGAGTTGAAAATGTACTTCCTGTTTCCTACTTTTATATCAGTGGTTCTTAACCTGGGGTCGATCGAACCCTAGGGGTTCGGTGAGTCGGGCTCAGGGGTTCGGCGGAGGTCAAGACACACCCGACTCATGGTGTAAATAAAAACTTCTTCCTATCAGCGTATTACGGATACGGCAACAGCAGAAGTCAGACTGATTTGCAGGTGTGTAATTTGTTGTGAGTTTATGCACTGTGTTGATTTTGTTGTTTGAACAAGGTGATGTTCATGCACGGTTCATTTTGTGCACCAGTAATAAAACATGGTAACACTTTAGTATGGGGAACATATTCACTATTAATTAGTTGCTTATTAACATGCTAATTAGTAACATATTGGCTCTTAACTAGTCATTATTAAGTACTTATTAATGCCTTATTCGGCATGGCCTTATTATAACCCTAACCCTCTAACCCTGGCTCTAACCCTAACCAAATAACTCTAAATTAAGTCTTTGTTACTTAGAATATGTTTCCCGAGTGTCCAAAAAACTATAAATTAAGTCTTTGTTACTTAGAATATGTTCCCCAAACTAAAGTGTTACCAAAAACATATAACTTTGTCTTGAATTTGAAAAAAAACAACATTTTATTTTTCACTAAAGAAGGGTTCGGTGAATACGCATATGAAACTGGTGGGGTTCGGTACCTCAACAAGGTTAAGAACCACTGCTTTATATGGAAGTGTAAGTCCTGTTTAGTCTACTATTGGTCTATAGCGTTTCTGCTCAAAAAGATTCTTGTTTGCAAATGTACAAAGCAATGTTTGTACGTTTTACAGTATAACTAAAACAATTCATACCTGCTAAACTGTCCAAATAGTAGGGTTTTTTCAGACATATTTGTATCTACTATCATAATGTAATCAAGCTAGCGTCGCTAACATTAGCAAAAATATGCCTACACGTTAACAAGTGTCTGTGTTAGTATTATTAACTAACGAAGGCATTCTTTTTGTATTGTTTCAGTTTTGTAAATTCAACAAAACGTCACTGTGGAATTATTGAGTCTGTTTAGCTGATTGGAGAGCAAGCTTTTGCAGCTAGTGGGTCCATGACGATGACTTCTGCTTTGTTTGATCAGGCACTGTTGGGAAACAATTAAGGTACGTAAATAAACATTTATAAAATCTTTCTTATAGTCCGTTGCGGCTAATATATGTAAAAATATTTATTTCCTCTAAAATTTGGTGGGTATAGCTTAAATACTGGCGCACTCTATAGCCCGGAAAATACGGTAATTGCCAAAAAAGGAAAAGACTTAAAAGGAAACTGCACTTATTTCTGGAAATTTGCCTATCATTCACAATCATGAGACACAAGACAGAAGTATTTTTTTAATGCATTCTAACTTGTAAATAAACGTACCGTATTTTTCGGACTATAAGTCGCAGTTTTTTTCATAGTTTGGCCGGGGGTGCGACTTATACTCAGGAGCGACTTATGTGTGAAATTATTAACACATTACCGTTAAATATCAATTAATATTATTTAGCTCATTCACGTAAGAGACTAGACGTATAAGATTTCATCGGATTTAGTGAATATAGGAATGAGTATAGGAACATCCTAACTGTTGGTGTTGGATTGACAGCAGTCATTGTCCAGAAAGTGATGTTTTGTTATGTTTTTTGGCTCTCATGACGTCTGCAGTGAGTAATCGGGGATGTTGAAGGAAAAAACTAACATTGTGATGCGTTTTTGAAATTGATGCGCCGCGGAATGCTTAAAATGATCAAAATACGTAAATAATACATGTTTTTTTTATACTTACAAACCTCAATGGAAGTGTGTGGATGTTTTTAGAGCGCTTTATAGGCAGAATAGAGCGACTCTCATTTGCTCCATTTTAATCACATTTACCGTATTTTTCGGACTATAAGTCGCACCGGCCGAAAATGCCTAGTAAAGAAGGAAAAAAACATATATAAGTCGCACCGGAGTATAAGTCGCATTTTTGGGGGAAATTTATTTGATAAAACCCAACACCAAGAATAGACATTTGAAAGGCAATTTAAAATAAATAAAGAATAGTGAACAACAGGCTGAATAAGTGTACGTTATATGAGGCATAAATAACCAACAGAGAACGTGCCTGGTATGTTAACGTAACATATTATTAGAGATGTCCGATAATATTGGAAATTATCGGTATCGTTTTTTTAATTATCGGTATCGTTTTTTTTTTTTTTTTTTTTTTTTTTATTGAATCAACATAAAAAACACAAGATACACTTACAATTAGTGCACCAACCCAAAAAACCTCCCTCCCTCATTTACACTCATTCACACAAAAGGGTTGTTTCTTTCTGTTATTAATATTCTGGTTCCTACATTATATATCAATATATATCAATACAGTCTGCAAGGGATACAGTCCGTAAGCACACATGATTGTGCGTGCTGCTGGTCCACTAATAGTACTAACCTTTAACAGTTAATTTCACTACTTTTCATTAATTACTAGTTTCTATGTAACTGTTTTATATTGTTTTACTTTCTTTTTTATTCAAGAAAATGTTTTTAATTTGTTTCTTATTTTATTTTATTAATTTTAAAAAAAAGGACCTTATCTTCACCATACCTGGTTGTCCAAATTAGGCATAATAATGTGTTAATTCCACGACTGTATATATCGGTATCGGTTGATATCGGTATAGGTAATTAAAGAGTTGGACAATATCGTAATATCGGATGTCGGCAAAAAGCCATTATCGGACATCCCTACATATTATGGTATGAGTCATTCAAATAACTATAACATATTGAACATGCTATACATTTACCAAACAATCTGTCACTCCTAATCGCTAAATCCGATGAAATCTTATACGTCTAGTCTCTTACGTGAATGAGCTAAATAATATTATTTGATATTTTACGGTAATGTGTTAATAATTTCACACATAAGTCGCTCCTAAGTATAAGTCGCACCCCCGGCCAAACTATGAAAAAAAATGCGACTTATAGTCCGAAAAATATGGTGTTTACTTTTTAAAATGCTTTTTTTTTTTTTAAAAGTGTCTTACATAAGGATTGGAAGCAAAATTCCCCAAAAAGTGCAGTTCCTCTTTAAAGGGGTGCCTTGAGGAATGCCTCAGTTAAATACTCAAAGCAAGGATCTGCCAATGTGTTCACAGTCCAAGTTTCTCTGTACAGCAGGAGCTTTATAGTGTTTTTAGAAATTTGCTGCAAAAATGTTTGTCCCCCAAGTTTCGATCTGAACTCGGTGCTATCATATCCGTGCCGGATTTGGCCAGTTGAATAGCCCGTGGTCTAGAGTGTAAGTGCTGCATGCGTCGTGACATAGCATACTCGCTTGACAGTCCAGGGACAGTATATATAGGAACCGGACAATGGGAATGTCAAAAGCTGCTGGTTCAGCTCGGACTGTCACTGACTACGTGCTGTAGCTTTTTTTTTATTACGTTTCAATGACAGTTCACAGTTTTCTTCCTTTTATAGAGCACAGCTGATAAGTATAAATGCCTGCTTATTGCAAATCTGACAAGGAGCGTACTCCATTCTTCGCTTACCCAGAAGCACGAGATTAACACAGACGGCGACGCGGCTCAGGCTCTATCGGACGGATTCATGTGGATGATAGCGATGCATATTAGTATACTATCGAAGGTCATCCCAAGAATTTCACACTACCACTCTTCAGCATGGTCTAAAGTTGAAGAGAAAGCACAATCAACACCATTGCAATAAATAATACTTCAAAAAAAGGAATTGGAAGAAAACAGGCTGATGTCAATCATTGTTAGACAGATGCCAGATAGTGTACAACCATTTTCTGCTATTATACTGACAGGGGCTGGAGGCTATAGGATTTTAACAAAATTTAACTGATCACATGTCAATCACAGGGCAGTTGTGAATGAGGAATGAAACACATGTCAAGTTCAAAAGTCAGATATGTGAATCACTGCACGATCAAATGTCAAAATGATGAATGTTCTGTGGAACTTCGAAAGAAATGATCACACATCAACAGATGAATTATCTCCAGGCTCCACAATATTCATGGTTTGGTTCATTCTCACATCCCCCCTTATTGTGTTCTGTAAAATAGTTTTGTGATGAATAAGGTTGCACAATATAAGTGATATCAACATGCATTATCATGATATGACTATAGTATTAAACGCTCTATCGTCTGCCAAATTGATGGCACGTTCTAGCTGTGTCTGGCAAATTGACAGTGACAAGCGAACGACCGTATCCTCAACGCAAGGTAACGTCCTTGCTAGTGATAGCGGGTAACTAATCCTGGCCTCAATGGCGGCAAATAAAGTAGGTTTCTAACAAGAAACATCATCACCGGAGGATGAGGAATAGCTAAACATTCTACACTACACGCCGTAGGAGGATACAAGAAGCCATGCTAAGCTAAAACTTTTGTATATTAACAGGGGTAGGCAGATTGATACAAATATGGACAGTAACCATACCAAATATAGTATAAAGTCAATACTACTGTAACTACATTGATACTTTTTCCTGATAATTCAGGAAATAAGTCCTCGACTTTAAATCTGAGTATAGTTTTAAAAAAAACCAGCCAATTTTTGCTTATGTTTAGTTATTTTGCTCTATTTATTTTCTAAAAAAATAAAATGTTACACCGCCTTTCAGTTTGGTTTTTAATAATTGTGATCAAAAAAGTATTTAGTCAGTGATGTTACAACACAAAGTAACCAGCTATTAACAGTAAATTAGCAGGTAGATTAATAATCGTTTTGATAAAAGAATACAAGTATACATCAGCAGCTAAAATAGCAGCCTTTATAACCTGTTTTGAACTGGTTCTACTGTCATTTATTTGCCAAATAATGTGTTGTGATATATATCCTTATCGCAGGAATATGCAATATATATTGCGGTATAGATTTTAGGTCATATCGCCCATCCCAAGTGATAAATGAGTTCAGCTTTGGTCGTTGGTAGTGTAGTGGTTCACATAGCTGACTTTTGTGCAGCAAGCGTGTCAAGGTTACAAAAGCAATAAGGTGCTACTCCTATTGATGTAACAATAACAGCGGCTCCAAAATGTCACAATACTTTTTTAGAATATAACAGCAGTGTTTTGGTACATAAATGCAGAACTGATGCCAGAATGTATTATTGACAGATTTGATGGAACACAAATGAGCAGAACAGCTTTTTTTCTTTGCTGCAATTGGATTCAGTTAATTGCAAAACAAAAATGTATATTTTGCCACCACACACAGCACCTATAGCAAAGTAACAGGATATACAAGAGTGGCATATAAGCATGTTCACACCCAAAGAATGAAAGATCACAAGTATAACATGTATACATTATTGGATCATGTCAGCCAAATAAAAGTATAATTAGGCATTTAGGCAAGGAGAATAAAAAAAAACTTCACGCATAAACATTTCAAAAACATATTCAACATTAATAATTAAATTGGCCCCTGCCCCAGAAACAGAGCATT
This sequence comes from Entelurus aequoreus, assembly GCF_033978785.1. Classification (NCBI taxonomy): domain Eukaryota; kingdom Metazoa; phylum Chordata; class Actinopteri; order Syngnathiformes; family Syngnathidae; genus Entelurus; species Entelurus aequoreus. Next base: position 20,513,506 of record NC_084731.1, on the reverse strand, counting down.
AAAAAAACTACGTAAAATCGATGACAAAAATTGAGTACGACTTATGATCTCCATCGTTTGAAGAAAGCAGAATGTCTCAATTTGATAGCAGAGTCCAGGAAATTCTGAAAAAGTCCACCACCTGCTGGTCCGATGTTTTTTTTGGAAGTTGCTTGTAAGTCCTGCATAAAGGGCTAATTAATTTCCCAACAAAAATGTATTTTTCACATGAGACCCTCCGTGTGTTGTTTTTTTAAATAATTCCCCCTGATGCTTTTATTTGAATCATGCAGATTATATTAATCTGATAGTATACTGATTTATGTATCAAGCAAATACTGGAGAGAAGTTGAATGTTCCTTACATACAAATGTAAAAAGTTTGTCATGACCGAAAGGCGACGATATGGTGGATCACCAGCGTTGCACCCCCTTCTCTTAGCCAAGCTTTTTTACTTAACATATATATGTATTTATTTCAAGTACTCCATGAGAATGATGCAGTTTTGTAATATATAAGGAAGTCATTTGTAAACAAATGTGAATGAGGCAAGGAGGGATGTGCAGTAAAACATCTAACCCAAGAAAGTGTTGCCAAATAGTGCTCCATTAGGCGATCCATCCTGACCAATCCAGGTTAATATGACAGGACCGGGAGTCCGGATCAGCGTAAGAGTCAGAGCAGAGTCACAGTCGGTTTGTCTCGGAGGACAGAGGAAGCAATCTACTGCAGGGTGGATCACAGTCTGTTCTGTCAGTGTGTAATCAAGAGGAGTGGATAGTCCTCTTAGCAAATTGGTGGCATGCTGCACAGGGAGAAGATCCTCTCATGTCCTCCGCTTCAGGAGCCACCACAGTCAATCAGGACTGAAAATGGAGAAAAATGCATCATTCATCTACAAGTCTCACTACAGCAGTGTTTCACAAATAGTGGGATGGAATTAGGGTTGTGCCAAATAGACAATACAAATTATATAGATCTTTTGATACCATCGCCATATCGTGATACCGCATGTTGATGACACCATTGTAGCTGTGACCAATATTTGACAGCCACAAGCAAACAAAACCGTCGTCAACGCAACATAACGTCCTCGCTAGCGGTTAATGTCCCTCTACAATGTAGCTTCTAAATCAGACTCATTTTAGCTCAGGGCCCGCATGGAGGAAAATCTATTCCAACGTCGGCCAGACTGGTAAAATCATGGCTAAATAACTTAAAAATAAAGACAACTTCAGATTGTTTACTTTGGCCAAAAAAAAGAAATATTATAATAAAAAAAGCACATCCTGAAAATGTATATATTACAAATAATCCTCTTGGCAAAACACTTCACGTTAGTGGAAAATTTAAAAAAAACATGAAAACACAATTAACTTCAACTTGTGTCTCAGTGTATTTACAAAGCCATTAAACGTTAAGCACTTGCTGTTTAGCATTCTCATGTTGGCAGGTCACCATTAAAGATGTGATTGAAAAAGCAACCGAGTGCTTCCTCAAACCGGGGGCATTGGGTGACATTCGCAATTGCCACAACACATTCATTTATCATCATTCAAATATTACACTTATAATATAATCAAAACAATTATCAAGATGACACTCTAGCCGAAATCAAGGTAACATAACTACAAACTTAACCAATGTGAAACATAGTAGATTGAATCATGGAATAAAATAGAACAAACAACCAATGTAGAAAACACATTTTTACAATGGAGTTCAGGGTGCGCATCGTACCGTCAACCAATTGCAAGCGCTGCAAGGAACTAACTACAAAGATGATGGTCACGTTGACTTAAGTCTTTGCATCTTACCGTTTCGTTATTTGATCTGTTGAGTGGATAATTTACAGTGAAAGAAGGTATTGTGCGTTGATACTGCAATAGTCCGCAGCTACCTGCTGCCAGCCAAAACAAAAGCGGCTGATTGCTTGTCGCTGCCCTGATTGGAGTAGCGGCAGTTAATTCAGAGGGCGCTTAAAGTCAGCTGACACGTAATCTTTACACATTGTCATGTGTGACATGGGTTACACTTGAATTGCTATTGCGACATCCAGTGTGTGTATTCAGATCAGTGTACCTGTGTTTAAAGGTGTCTGCCTGTCCCTAATCAGAAAGAACCCTTGATAGGCTGTCTATTTACATGTGACTTTTGCAACACAAAATCGTTGAAAAGCACTTCCCTGCAGTCATCTCACACCCTTACATCTAGTGTCTTCCAATCGTATCTATGTGTATTACTTTGATTCTCAAACACAATCTAATTAAGGTGTCTACATGTGGTTTCGACCAATATCATGCAATTATTCTGATATTTTTTTGTGACTGAAATTGTGTTCCTTTACCTTCTGTTTTATCTCCTCAGTGGGAGACTCAGTCTCTCTAATTACCACTGCTTTTGTCACCAGCATGTCAGGATGCTGCTGCTTGGCCTCTTGGATCGCCATAGCAAGGGCCTATAGGCACAGGACATATCATAGCATGAGTCACAAAGTTTAGAGATCAGCTCACTGTCAGAGTAGTCTGTATTCACTCTTCCTCACCTGGTGTTGATCTACATCATCATCTCCTGTGATGATGATCCTTTTCTCAATTCTGGTCTCTGAGTATCCTCCTTTGACCGTCTGCAGCATGTAGATAAAAAAAAATTTAAAATTACTAAATTAAAAACTATACAATTGATTGTTTTTTTTCTGTGCTATATATATGAATATATGTATGTATGTGTGTGTGTATATATATATATATATATATATATATATATATATATATATATATATATATATATATATATATATATATATATATATATATATATATATATATATATATATATATATATATATATATCGTATTTCCTTGAATTGGCGCCGGGAATATGGTATTCGCATGCCTCGAATTACAGCCGGGTCAAACTCGTTTCGCAAAATAATTAGCGCATGCTTGGCACTTCCGCCGGGTCAAATATGAGTCATTAAGTGACTCCCGCCTCCTGGTGGTAGAGGGCGCTAGTGATCCTTCTTGCGACTGCTGGTACTGCAGAAGAGTGCTGCAGAAGAAGACAACCGGCAGCAAGAGTGCGCAGCCATTGTTTGCTTGGACTTTTACCATGGAGGATTAC
>NC_084731.1:20427904-20505404 GCF_033978785.1 Entelurus aequoreus | reverse complement strand
ACCTCACAGGATGATACAAAACAAATACAAAACTAGGCAAAAAATAAGTAAAATAATAAATATAAAGCAAAATGTAAACAGTTATGGCTGTCCATATGATCTCATTGTTCTGTCCTTATATATTTTTTCAATTGGAATATATTTTTACAATCTTTTATCTCTTGTAAAGAGAATTCCATAGTTTAACCCCCACCACTGATATGCACATTTGTTTTAAAGTTGTCCTTGAATACTGATGTTTGAAATGACCTTTTCTTCTATGCTCTTCATTCTCAGAAGTGATGACAAACATTTTTTGTAAATTTGCTGGTAATGTTTTACTTTTAGCCTTAAACATGACACATAATGTCTGTAACTTTACTAGCTCCTGTAGTTTCAATAAACCAGAATTAATAAATAATATGTTAGTGTGTTTTAAGTAATCTACTTTATGAATAATCCTTATAGCTCTTTTCTGTAGTTGATACAGAGAAAGTTGCGTTGCACAAGGAATACAATTTGAAACGTCATTATACAACTAGACATGCTGAGGAGTATGCAAAATACTAGGGGAGTGAACCGGGTTGCAAATTTTAAAACCAGTCTACTGAGGCAACAAGATTTCGTCAAGAAAGCAAGCGAAAAGAGCGATGCAGCAGTCAAAGCTAGCTACATGGTGAGTGAGATGGTTGCTAGGGCGGGAAAGCCATTCAAAGGAGGTGAATTCATTAAAAAGTGCATGTTAGATTTTTTTTAAGAAATCTTTTCTTGCGGCCCAGCCTCACCCAGTTTCTGCATCCAGTGGCCCCCAGGTAAATTGAGTTTGAGACCCCTGATATAGATAGATAGTACTTTATTGATTCCTTCAGGAGAGTTCCCTCAGGAAAATTTAAATACATACATATATACATATACAGGTATATACATATATATATACACAGGTATATATATATATATATACATATATATATATATATATATATATATATATATATATATATATATATATATATATATATATATATATATATATATATAAAGTACTGCCCTCATGAATTACCTTGGTAACTTGAGTTGTGGTTGCAGTGGTGACACTTTCTCCAGTGATAGTCAGTGGGGACACTATAGGGTCTTTACCTAGAACGCCGCCTTTTACCTGTACAGCACATTATGAGCAAAGGAGTCAAGAGTGTGTTTATAAGTGATAAATATGTCATCACAGAGAGAAAAACAACTATTCACATCTTCATTCAGTACAAAAGTTAGGCACCTTATTAGCACATACTGTCACACATCTCGATACATACAGTAGTATTTCTTTATTAATCACTTACAGGCGATCCATTTTCTTTAAGGATGACTGGAGCCTCTTGTGTGAAGGAGAGCCTCTGTAGGAAGAACAAAAATGGTCGTCAGACAAAAAAGAATATGCAACGGAACATATGGACACATTTTCATTCAGTCATTCTTTTATTTTCTATACAGTACTGCTGGGTCACAAATTTAATTACATGAGTCACATTTTACATGCATGTTTTTGCAATGTGTGAGGAAACCATTGTACCCTGAAAAAAAACACGCACGCAGAGGGATAACATGCAAACTCCACAGAGGTGCTTCTAACAGACATATGAACTATCAATCCCCTGACAGTGAGACCGGCATGCTAACCACTAAGGCGGCTTGGACAAATGTTCTAAATTAACCATCATGAGATGTACCCTAATCTAACGCTCTGATGAAGGCCCCATTTTGTTCCAAAGCAAGCTCTGTAACGGAGTTGGGGTGGGGTACATGTAGAAGAATTTGATGGCCTCGCACAGAGCCATGATAAAGTAACCCAACTGCTCTGAAGACCAAAACACGTCTTTAATGAACCCAACATTTTGAACTGTGAGAGGAAGAGATTACCAAGAGAGAAACCAACGAAACACAGAGAGCATGCCACTGCAGACAAAAAGGATACAGCTAAGATTTTAACCCAAAACATGTAAAGCAGTGGTATTATTGTAGGAACCACTGAGCCATAAATCTGCTAATTTGCTTCAACAACAAAGACAGACAACAGACAAAGCAGAAATTCTAGGATGGAACACATGTATTCTTTAAAAGGGATTGAATGCACTGCAGACTTCAGCAAACAAACACCTGGAAGGCCATTGAGGACAACCAAAGTGGATGCTTGCAGAATTCTTTACTCGGTGATGAATATAAATCCTTTCACAACTGCTCCTCAGGTCAAGATTACTTGAGGGGGTCATCTTATCTTTGTGAAAGTCTTAAACCCAGAGACACCCTCAAGATTTTACACTAACTTCTGGTGGTTGCCAGAAGGTGCTAACCACTATTTTAACCCCGCAGACTCAAAAAAGGACAAATTGCTCTTTGCCATTTAAAAATATTATGTGTGACTTTGGCCACATTTAACATAAGAAAATAACTTCAAAAGTAATCCTGTGATTTATCACGTCATAAAACAGCAGAGCCTACGTTCAATTAAATAAGTGTGTTTCTAATATGCCAGTTTCCTTTACATTTTTGGCACAACTTATATTAAAAATGTTACTCACTGCAAGTATGGTGCAGTGATGGTTTTTTTTTTTTAAATACAAAAAAGTACAAAGTAGTAAGAAATGACTAAGAGACAGAGTGGTACCGCAGCTCACAAGATTATTTAGTTGGGTGATGCAGCTGGTAAAAAGAAAAACTTTTAGATAATATTGTGTGAAAAACAAAACAATAGAATGTACTACAAACAATGACAGTAGTTTTATGAAGTAATGTAATAATAATGTACAGCATTTACTTAATTGTACATTAAAAATATATATTTAAAAAATATATATTGTATCACCTTTATGCTGACCTTACGCAAATCTACGTCCCTTTAAAAATGAAAAGTGACACATGTTTAAAATCACTTTTAAATTGTCTTGAGGACATAAAAGCATGGTTGGCTGTAAACTTCTTAAACTTAAATGAGAACAAGACGGAAATAATTTTATTTGACTCAAAATTAAAACAGAATGCTAGCATGCTAGCATCTAACAGGCTACGATAGACTGACCATACGTCCTCTTTTCACCGGACATGTCCTCTTTTGCGGAGCTGTCAGGGCAGAGTTTCTTAAATGCCTCAAATGTCCGGCATTTTGAGTACTGTTTACGTGTGGAAACTCGTTCGGTACACCTCCGCACCGAACCGAAACCCCCGTACCGAAACGGTTCGATACAAATACACGTACCGTTACACCCCTATTATTTTGATTATTGTTTCTCAGAAGTTTGTAAATGTTGCAGTTTATAAATAAAGGTTAAAATTTTTTTTAAAAAAACCTTGCCTCAGAGCATGCGCATAGCATAGATCCAACGAATCGATGACTAAATTAATCGCCAACTTTTTTTATAATCGATTTTAAACGATTTAATCGATTAGTTGTTGCAGCCCTAAACGAAACATGATCCGGGCCACGGATCATGACACCAGTATGGTGCAGACTAACAGTGCTATGCTTTAACTGCTTCCCAAGTCGGCTAATGTCATGTTTTTGATGATCCATCCATCCATTTTCTACCGCTTATTCCCTTCGGGGTCGTGGGGGGCGCTGGAGCCTATCTCAGCTACAATCGGGCGGAAGGCGGCATACACCCTGGACAAGTCGGATGAATATCATCCAATTCTTCTTCTCAGCACTCCCCTTCACACTTCTTTGTTCCCGCGCTTGGGAAACAAATATATGTCAATCTATATGCTAATGCTGGCGACTAAGACACCAGATTTTTAGTCAAATCTTACAGGGTTCACTGTGGAATTCGCTACGCCAACTAGGAGTTGGGAGGCTCGGAACGCCAACTTTAACAACTAACCAAGACCGCTGTAGCTTGTATAATACTGATGTTGATTTACCTGTGGTGAGACGCTCATCTGAGCCTCTGAACCATTAGTATGGGACTCTGTCTTGGAGTCGGCCCTTTTCAGCATCTGGGCCATACTCGCAGCACCGGCGTCTCTCTTTGCGACGGGTGGCTGTGAAAAACAAAATTACACAAACAGTCAAGTTGAGATTGAGAGTATAAATAACGACAAACTAATCACGTGGACGTATTGCAATTCCAACAAAGTATGATTGATGAAGTGATGAAATGGTAGAGGCAATAAAAAGAACATATAACAGATCTGCAAATCAACTTGGACAAAACATTCATAAAACACACCAAAATAAAACATTGAAAGGCAGGCAGGCAGGATGAATCCATGAGGAAATGCTGATGAAAGATGAAATCATTCATCTGACTACCTCATGATAAAGTCCCTCTTCAGGAAGTTTATCCTCTAAGGGAGATTTGTCCCTTGAACCCATGAGATATGCTGAATAGAACTGGGACGTTTCCTCAAAGTCCTCCCGTCCGACTTCGGGCTGTCGCTCCTCTCCTGAATCGGACACGCCTTTCGCCATGTCCTCAATGCAGGGGTGGAGATCCGTGATGACGGTGAAGTCGACCTCGGCCTCTAGGCTCGATGTGGAGCTGACTGTCATGCTGGAGCACTTGCGTTCAATTCCCAAATGAGGTTGCCTTATGCAGCCCATGCTGTCTTGCTGCTGTTCCTCTTCACTGGCTACAGCTGCCTGCAGCCTGCTGTCACTCAGCTCCTTCTGAGAGGGGTACAGATAGTCGCCACTCTTAGATTACTGCAGACCCATGGTAAAAATGTTATGATAATGGGATGGATGCAACTTTCATCCTGGGCTTCACATTGACATAGTCACTGTAGATTCACTCACTTTACAGAATACTGTAAATATTATGTGAAGGACCATTGAAAGTGTGTGAATAATTGAATCCAAATTGCCGCTATGCCACATTAAGCTCAAACTCAATCGGTTTTGATTAAATAGAATGGTTATGAAAGTAATATCCCTCATAATGACATTAGCTACATTACTAAATCCTATAAGTTCAGGTTAAGTTAATAGGGTGACACACCAAAAACCAAGCACAAATAAAGGGATTTAATTCTAACTTCAATAAACATTACAAATTAAATATTCCAGCAACAGATGAATACAAGAGTTTTTAGTACCCACATTCAATTTAAGCTCATCTCGAAACAGCCACTGAACAGTCAATGAGAGGCAACACATTTAAGTCATTTTAGCCTCGGGAAAACGAGTCTGCAGAAATTGGAAATTCATGCCATTTCACCTTAAGGGGCAGCAATGAGGGGTGCAGTGAATGAGAATGGGTTTGAATACAAATGAACAACCTTGAAATTAGCGAATGGCTCATCATAAACAAAGGGAGCAGGGACGGGCTCCTGCAGGTGGAAGCAGAGGAAAGAGCAAATTTGAATAAGTTGAAGTTGACTAAGGCCCTCAAGCAGAACACAAATTTCACATGAAGAGGACGCAAACATTCAAGTTTACTAGTGGATGGACACAAAGCAAACCGTCAGTTAGGTGGAGCAAATCATTTTGCGTACAACCAACAGAAAAATTGAGCATGAATGAAAACCATTTCTATAAAAAATAAAAGAAACGCAGTTCAAGGATAATAACCTGACTAATGAAGAACAATTGAGAAATCTATTTCACTATTTCACAGACTGACAGGGATTGAAAGTGTGACGTATTAAACGCAATACATTTCGGGTCATGCTGGCCTCTGAATAACTTATTACATAGATAGATAGATAGTACTTTATTGATTCCTTCAGAAGAGTTCCCCCAGGAAACCTTCAGAAGTGTTCCCCCAGGAACATTTAAATTCCAGCAGCAGTGTACAGAATTGAGATATAATTTAAAAAGTAAATAATAAATAATGGCTGAATGCAAAACTGTGCTAAAGTTGTGTTCTTTTCTTTAACATGTTAAAAATCATCATAATCGCTTCAGGAAAAAAAAACGTGAGATTTTTCTCAATTCCAGCGTGAGCTAATAGAGACGGCAAATAGCCTGGATAGCAGCCGTGACACAATCAAACATCACTTTTAACGCCATCGCACAGCATTTTCAGACTGGTAAGTCTGAATCAAAGCATGCTTTATTCAGTTTCACACATAGCATTTAGTAGGCTGTTAGCGTTAGCAAAGCTAGCTATGGGCTACAAACAACATTACTCTGGAAAAAATAATGTTTGTTTACTTTTAGTCACAGGTACGTACAAAAATTAATCAGTATTATTTTCAGAGAAGTAGCGCAGAGTGATCATAGTAGACTTGGTTTTTTTTTTAGGGGAAACCTGTTTTTAAAATAATGGTGGGCAACCTCACTCCATCTCGGACACATAAGAGATGAAAGTCGTAGATTACGACAATGAGCATTCAAAAATTCTTCACCGGTATAAAAACTGACTCCATTGACGAAATATATACAAGTTTGTATTCGACAATGGCGTCAGCTTACTCAAAGCTTGCTCTCTCTCACATTATTGCGGGTACACTACAGCCACGTAAACCTAAGCTTTGGCCAAACGAAACTGGCTACCGCCCCACAATGCATTGCGAAATCACATGCCCTTTCGAACCCTATTGTAGGTCGCATTTTAAAGTTGCCCAGGTAGTGCACTTCCTCTGTGATTATACATGCATAAAGGTTATGGCCGGTAGGTTTGCTGTATATATCCTACAGCAATGCTAGGTGTGGGGATGAAATACTAGGTAACACCAGGAAAGGTGGAGGGGCAGCACAGGAAGGCACCCAGTCAATAGCAAGATAGTTATCTTCTCCTTTGTGCAAGGAGGTACAGTAGTGGCTCTGCCTACAAATTGACCTACATCAAGAAGTCTGTGAAAATGTTATGAGGTATGCGTCAAAACAATGCCAAAATCCTTGCACGTTTCTTTGTTTCTCTATGTTCCACCCTTTTTTGGCTCTTAAGGCTGAGCATTGAATACACGATTTCTACAACTCCTCTCCTTTCTGATTGGTCACTTTAAAGGTCTACGCCTCCTGGTCAGAGCCAATCAGAGGGAACTGTTTTCGTTGAACTGTGTTCTATGAGGAATTGTATTTATAATATAAAGTTTAGACAAAATAACTCATACTAATCCTATTAAGTAAAGTGCTTTAAATAAAAAACAATAAACCCAATTTTGATCTCATTGTGATGGTATCACACTCGCGATAAATTAGCTACCTTTTGTAATATGTGGTATATCTATACAGTATCTATGATGCTACATTGCAACTACCTAGGGAGCATATGTGCAGAACAAGATGTTGTCAGTCGAAATAAGATATAATTAATGACATCAAGTTGTTAAAGATTGAGATTTTTGAAATGTTCACATGACATCAAAAAAATGGTAATGTCATCATTGTTTAGGTTGTCATGTAAAACATCTATATTAGATGCCAAAATACGCTCGCCCACTATTTGAGAAGAACTCCTAATAACCACAATATTGTGCTGCCTAGAATTCAAATTGAATATTTTACTGGTCAAAATTTGGAATGGTGTGATTCAAAGGTTCCCTTTATTTTAATTTGTTCTAGGGATTTATTCAGAATCTCAAGACTAAAATAACAAAATAAACAAAATAGCCATGCAATCTGTGCAATGAGCTGATAAATATAAAGTAAGAATCATTCCATAAATCACATTATTTGATTTGGTTGATGCTTGCCTGTGACGCTTCAAACCAATATACTCAAATAATGAATGAGGAAAACTGCCAGGTCTTTTTACTTGACCTTCAGTCCAGTGCCAAATGCATGCAAACTCTTTATGATATCAACGGTGGAATGAAGGCAGCAAATCTGACTGACACTGAGCTGTGGTTCTTTATGGTCACTGCCTGCTAGGCTTTCAACTGAGGAATTGGTGTGTTATTGGCTTTCTATTCAGGTGAGGAGAAAAAAATAAATGAATAGTCTACAGAATAAAACTTGTTGTAAAATCCTTTGATTCCATTTAATGTAGTTCCTCAGTGAACTGTAACAAAACCAATTCAACTTGTCACTCAACTGGATTGTTTCCTGTGACAAATGAATTAATTTCAATGATTTTAACTTATTTTGGTTTTCTTTTTGGGATGATATGCAAATAGAGTAAAATATGCAAATAAATAATATGGTGATCCAGCTAGAAAATAACATGGAAAATGAAAGAAACTAGTCGAGCAATAAAATATGAGCCTTCTGCAGCGCAAACTTGAAAGACGAACACTTAATTTGATAAAAAGGAAAAATATTTCTGCAAACGGCAGTCATGCATAAAGTTATGCAGGACATTGGCACAGCTTGCAAGACTTACGCATGTCTTGTTGACGTCAACTCTTTAGAAGCATCAAAAGAGCATCATGGGTGAGGAAATTAAAAACTGAAAATGGAACTTATTGCGATGCACGGAAAATATTTGACTGTTCAATGGACCACCAAGATGGATGTAAAGCATAGTTTCAACTGCTCTTTACAGACTCTGAAGATGGATGCACTAAAAGGCATTGCAAAAAAGAGGAAAAATACAAACGCCATGCAAGTCTAAAGCTCATGCGATGCTGTACTTCCAATGACCGAAAAGCAGATGCCAAGAGTTACCGAATGTCTCTTCTTGGCTTGGTCCAGGCTCGGCTCTCTGACTGGATTTCGGCTGTTTCGTAGGATCAGCCCTGATTCTCGAGCCTTTTGGGTTTTCACTGGTGGTGCTGGAGGAATCGTTTTGGAAAGCGATGAGTTTTTCGAGGCAAACATCTGACTTTCTGAGGACTCTTTCCAGGACTGATAGCTATCATCAGAATGCTCTTGTTTAGTGATACTCTCCATATCGACTTCAAATGCTGAATGGAGGGTAGATACGTCAGTCCAGTTGAGGTCTGAGGAGCCCTCTGGAGAGCCAACCGACCAGCGGTATTCTCTTCTTGTAGTCCTTGCTTGCTCAGCCTGTCCGGTCTTGTCTTGGTCATCCTTACACGCGATGCTCTTTGACCGCTCTGGCTTGAGAGGAACAATCCTGGTGATTTCTGACTGATGGCTGCCTGACAACCGGTGGAGAGACGTCCTTTGACGTCTATCTCCCAGAAAACCTTCAATATCCTCTGCTCCAGAGTTACTTATCTTTCTCTCATGAGTTTTGACCTGTCGTAATTTGACCTCTGCTAGCTCTTTATTGTCAATGAAGCCCTTTCCCCTTATCTTAATTACACCCTCACTTTTAGTACCTGAAAATGAGCTACCATGATCTACTTTTCCAGGTCCGTTTATTTCTGCTAGCCTTACCTTACTTTGTTCTGCATCTTGATTGCAATTATCCTGACTTTCTACTTCCTCTATGTTCTCTGTGATGTCTTCATAGGCACTGACAGCCTCACTCTTTTCTGGTTCTCGATCAAGTCTCATCAACTCTTCCGCTGCTGGTTGACAATAATATCCTGCTTCAGATTTACTGTCTGACTCCTCGTCTTCGTCTGCAGAAGAATCGCTTCCTCCTTTCCCGGAGGCAAGCTCTGGAGGCACTCCCAGATTTAAACTCTGTGGTCTCCTCTTTTTTCTCGGTCTTGAAGCCATGTATTCCTTCATCTGATGTGAGCCCGGTGCAGCGCTTAAGGCTTCAGATGGTTTGTTTGGAGATTTGTCTTCAGACAACACTGCATTTGCCAATAATTGAATCTCAAAACGACCTCTGTTAGTGGGCCGCTGCTCAGAGCGCAGAGCTACCTCTTTGGCAGATTTTGTTGATGGACATTCATCAATGTGGCTTTTCGTTTCTTTTCTGTCAGACCCTGTCACCTCAATATGCATCATTTTGGCATTGTGTATCACTTTTTCCTGTTGTTTATTCTCCCAGGAGGAATCAGATGGAGGAGAGTTATTTTCTTTCACTTTCCAGTCATGTTCTTGATGACAACTGTCTTGTTTTTCAATCAATACCCACTCCTCAGAACCCTATGTTGGTATAAATTAAACACAGTTAGACAAATCGACAATACCTGCAACAGATAACAGAATCTCCATGATTGATGAAGATTTGCGAAACATGCATTTAGATTTATGTCCCCCATAAGAGCAGGGTTAGGGATTCTAACAGTTGTGATGTTATGAATGGTAAAACATCATCATGATAGAGGAAAATCTGAGAAATATTCAACCTCAGGTGAAGTCGCCAGATTCTTCTGGATGAACCCCTCTACAGACAGGCTGTTAATGGAGTCTGTTTCCGCCGCTCGGCCCCCCAACTGGCCGGCAATAGGAAGTGAAAGAGATGGAAGAACAGCCATTAGTGCTTTGGCTGGGTTGAAGTATAGAAAACCAGACTTGCACAGAACAATTAAGTGCTAATAATACTAAAGAAACTGAAACAACTTTGACATGCAATGGGGAGTCCTTGACAACTTCCCAAACAACAATCCTAAATCATTTGCCAAGCAAATGGGAACTATTTTGCATGTCCGAAACACATAAACCATGACCATATTATGTTACCCGACGCTCTACAGTGGAATAACAAGACACAAAATAGATGACATTGCAAAAAGTGTTAGATATTCTTTGGGGATAAACTCATTGTCTCACAATCTGCAAACATTTTCTGCTGATAAATCAAAATCAATCAATCAATCAATGTTTATTTATATAGCCCTAAATCACAAGTGTCTCAAAGGGCTGTACAAGCCACAACGACATCCTCGGTACAGAGCCCACATACAATGACAGCAATACATTCAAAAAGCCCAAATGTGTTATAAGCGTGGTTCCAAAATATGATTTAAAGCTCGTAAAATTCAGGACAAAGACAAATCCTGTGTGGAAATCTGGAAATACTAATAATAGGTTTTTTTGCAGTCAAGTACATCTAAATAGTGAAAATGTCAAACACATGTACAAATTACTATAAATAAAGTACAATAGTACCTTGGATTACGAGTTTTTAGGATAAGAACTATGGGTGCACAAAAAATTTGATCCACATTCGAATCGCGATTGTTATTCATCCCAATTCTAAATTGATTTATAGTTTTCAAAAAGTTTTTATTTTTGCATTTGTTTATTAAAATAATCAGATTTCAAAAATACATTTTAGTGCCATCTCCATGTAATCAGAAGGAGCTTTCTAGCCTGTAATCTGTTTTGAAAAGGTTTCATTATAATTATTATGCCAAATTGCGAGAATCGGTTTAAATCGAGAAGCAATTCAGAATCCAAATGTCACCCCAGGAATCGGATCAAATGGTTAGGTACCGAAAGTATCACACTCCTACAAGATCTAGCTCTCAGATAATTGTTGTCCTTTAGGTTGGCATAGCAAATGTCACAATGAACCCTGTAAGATCAGACAAAAACACCCTGTGTCTCACTGGATAGCTTGTTAGCTAACAGTTAGGAAGACAAAACTTTGGTTTTCCAACCATGGGTAAGAAGAAAGTGAGTGAGAAGGACAATGCTGATAAGAAGAAACGGATTAAATTCATTGAAATAAATAAAGAATCATCCAAAAAACATCACTGAGCAAGCATGACATAATTGCATTACTTCATAAAACTACTGTAGTAATATTAGTTAGTAGTTTGTTTTTCTTATTTAAAAACATGTTACATGTTAAAATTGTGCTATATTTTCAAAGCTTACTAAATTTAATTTATTTCTGGAATTTTTGTTACGAGTTCCATCACAGAACCATTGATAGTACCTCAACTGGTAAGCTGAGGTACTACTGTAATTTGGTCAGTGCTACTACTTGCAAAGGGTTACACATTACAATGTCACATTTCAAGTCAAAAACCAGTACAAAGTGTTGTGCAACACAGTCACGCTTGTCACTTGCATCCATTCATCATCCACTGATGACAGAGGAATCAGGAGCAGTTAGAAATTCACTGTCGTGCTCAAGGACACTTGAGAGACATTTCTGAGAAAATGTCCAGATCTTTCAAGTGGAGCACGGATTAGAATTTCAGATAAGGTACTTTATCGCAAAGACATATCAATATGAAACTTTACATTTGTAACAGTAACACACAATGTGGAAAAAAGTCTTACACATCTTAATCATTCCATTTGTGTGAAAAGTTGTGAAAACCTTAACATATTCAAAGACAATGAGAGAGAGAGAAGGATTTCTCAAGAGAGCTGCTTGAGAGTGGATAGACTAGAATACGAATACACTTTGACAGGGTGGGGACAGATCTGAATTTGAGGTATTGACAGTGTCACAAATGGTATAAGGCCTCATCGCCACACTTATTTCAAACTCACAGCTTTTTTATCTGGTGTGCCGGGTGGCGAGCTTGCTGACAGACGCTTCTCACGGCTCATCAGCTTGCTGTTGGGCTCCCTCAGGGCTCGCTTCAGCTCATTGATACTGGCCTGGTGCTTTAGTAAGACATCCTTTGACTTATCCAGAAACTGGAGGGCATTAAGTGGGGGGGAGAAAGACAAAGAAGGGCAAAGAAGACAAGCTTAGATCAGAAGGACGTTTGTGGAGTGTCATGGCAGGATTTCAAAGCTTGCAATGTAGAGATTTGTGCTTGCACAAGGACCTTTGCAGAGTTTCCAAATATGTATGAAAGAGTTCAATATTTTGACAAGAATACATAGAGAGCCATTGTCCTCTACAGTCAGATCACGCGCTGTCTGTAAGGTCTAATTGTATTCCTAGTCTCCATCACTGATAACAATACTGCTGGCCTTGTAAGCAGTTGTACAGGGTTCAAATCCCAGTCGTAAATGTGTCAGGAAGTTCCATTTTTTATTTTGAAAGTAAATTTTTATTTTAAGAAAGTAAATGTATTTTCCCATGAGTTTGTTTCAGTACAAAACTTTGATCTAATGAAATTCAAGTTTTCAAACATTCAAACATTGTGAATACCTTATTTTTCGGAGTATAAGTCGCTCCGGAGTATAAGTCGCACCGGACGAAAACGCATAATAAAGAAGGAAAAAAACATATATATGTCGCACTGGAGTATAAGTCGCATTTTTTGGGGAAATTTATTTGATAAAACCCAACACCAAGAATAGACATTTGAAAGGCAATTTAAAATAAATAAAGAATAGTGAACAACAGGCTGAATAAGTGTACGTTATATGAGGCATAAATAACCAACTGAGAACGTGCCTGGTATGTTAACGTAACATATCATGGTAAGAGTCATTCAAATAACT
Organism: Entelurus aequoreus; assembly: GCF_033978785.1. Taxonomy (NCBI): domain Eukaryota; kingdom Metazoa; phylum Chordata; class Actinopteri; order Syngnathiformes; family Syngnathidae; genus Entelurus; species Entelurus aequoreus. Next base: position 20,492,326 of record NC_084731.1, on the reverse strand, counting down.
ATAACATATAGAACATGCTATACGTTTACCAAACAATCTGTCACTCCTAATCGCTAAATCCCATGAAATTTATACGTCTAGTCCAGGGGTGGGCAATTCATTTTTACCGGGGGCCGCATGAGCAACCCGAGCACTGCTGGAGGGCCACATCGACAATATTTCAATTAAATTTTGCTCAATATTATTTTTGATATATACCGTAAGATAAATAATAATAATAATAATAATAATAATAATAATAATTAATAATAATAGTAATACTTCAACATAGTGTATGTAACAGCATTCCATGACTAATATAAATAAATTAACATTAATAATAAATGACAGTAAAATAAGCACACGTATGACTGAGGAGTCATAGTGTAACTTTGTGTGATGTTTGAGTTGTCCGACTTTTTGTGTGGCCATAAACGCACCAGTGGTTTAGTGCTATGCGTGTTGGTGACAGATGACAAGTTGGTTTTGGCCTGGTTTGTACGGCAGAAAATGACTAGTTTTTCGAGATAGAAGTGTTTTACTTATGTTTTTGGTGTGGTTATGGCCGAATATAAACAGTTTTGCTCAATAAAGTGATCGATATAATTCCTGTCCTCGAAGCATCTCGATAGACGTTACAATAATTGAACGGTGTTGAATTGAACGGTGTTGACGAACACCGTTAGGGCCGCTTGTTGTCACTGTCACTCAAAGTTGCATTGCAAAATTACATAGAATAAATATGTTTATTTTGTTTAGAATTCAGATGGGATTTGATTTGGTGCGCGGCATATATTTGCTGTGCGCAGGCACGCACCTTAGAGGGAACGTTGCATGGCAGTCCATGTCTTGTTGGAAACACGCCATTCTTCATCAACTTTTCTCTTTTTAGCGTCTCGGGTGTAAACCGTGCATCACTTGTCGCTGAATGTGCACCTTCACTCGCAGGTTACACACTGACACACGCCCATAAATAATAATTTTCAAAATAAAAGCAGCACAGTTGTATTGCGCGCACGACATAGATGTTTTTTCAACTTTATTTTGTAATTAATGATTGCAGCTGTTCACATTCACTCACAATCACGCACACGCATACGTCCACACGGAAGTAATACAAATAACGATTTTCAAAACAAAAGCAGCACCGTTGTATTGCACACTCGACATAGATACTTTTTAAAATTTATTTTGTAATTTATAATTGGCCTCACGCGGGCCGGACAGGGACGCACAAAGGGCCGGATGCGGCCCACGGGCCGCAGAATGCCCAGGTCTGGTCTAGTCTCTTACGTGAATGAGCTAAATAATATTATTTTATATTTTATGGTAATGTGTTAATAATTTCACACATAGGTCGCTCCTGAGTATAAGTCGCACAAACTATGAAAAAACTGCCACTTATAATTCGAAAAATACGGTACATTTTTTAAGCCCGCAATATAAAATTATGCCTTAAGCCCTAATTTAGCCATAAAATAGCCCTGTTTGCATAACGGAGCCATTTTTTACTAATATGTAGGGATGTAACGTTATCAAAATCTCACGGTACAATATTATCATGGTATTAAGGCTACGGTACAATATTATTGCGGTCAAATTAATGTTAAAAATGCCATAGTGTGTAAAATGAAGGAATGTTTAGGATAAACACACTTACTGTAATTGAACACTAATATAATTCTAAAATGTTCTAATCATACTACAAACCTGTGTTTTAAGTTTGATTGATTGATTGATTGAAACTTTTATTAGTAGATTGCACAGTACAGTACATATTCCGTACAATTGACCACTAAATGGTAACACCCGAATAAGTTTTTCAACTTGTTTAAGTCCACGTTAATCAATTCATGGTACGTGCAAATAATTGTGCAGGGACATCCACTGTTTTAAGCAAATATTAAACTAAAAACTTACAGTTGAGTGTCTTTTCAGTGACAATGTAAACATCCAGTTTTAAAACACTGTCTTTCAACTTTTTCTTTCTGAGAAACAGTGTCCTCCACAGTGGACATGTTTGTACTTGTTTGGAAAATGCAGTTGCTCAGAAAAGTTAACTACCAATTACAACTGTAAATACCTCACAAATTGATGTTTAGCTTTGCTGGCTTCAAATATTATTTCTGGGTGACGGCTTGTCCAGGGTGTATGCTGCCACGACATGGAGAGAGACAAGTAATGAAAATGGATGGACCAAAGAGGTTATGTTTTCGCCAGGGTTTGTTTGTCTGTTTGTTAGCAACATAACTAAAACAGTTATGGACAGATTTTGATGAATTTTTCAAAACAATTCCTCTCATTTACTTGAACACACTTCACCTTCTGCTTACAGCATTCCACGCCCCTCACTTAGTCGACCCCGCGCTGCACAAAGTATTCTGAGCGATGTAGATTCTTTTCAGACCCAGCCAATGCTAAAGCATCAGAAAAAACTACACCCCAAGTTTTTGTTTGATATCGTTACCAACGTTCCCTCTAAGGTGCGCGCCTGCGCAATTGAGCACTGCTCAAGCGTCCTCTGCGCACAGCAAGTATATGCCGCGCACCAAATCAAATCCCATCTGAATTCTAAACAACATAAACACATTTATTCTGTGTAATTTTGCAAAGCAACTCTGAGTGACAGTGACAACAAGTGGCCCTAACGGTGTTCGTCAACACCCTTCAATTGAACACCGTTCAATTATTGTAACGTCTATCGAGATGCTTCGAGGACAGGAATTATATCGATCAACAGCAAAACTGTTTATATTCGGCCATAACCACACCAAAAACATGAGTAAAAAACTTATATCTCGAAAAACTAGTCATTTTCTGCCGTACAAACCAGGCCAAAACCAACTTGTCATCTGTCACCAACACGCAACTGGTGCGTATATGGCCACACAAAAAGTCGGACAACTCAAACACCACACAAAGTTACACTATGACTCCTCAGTCATACGTGTGCTTATTCTACTGTCATTTATTATTAATGTTAATTTATTTATATCAATCATGGAATGCTGTTACTAAAGAAAGTTACAGGAATGCACACTTCATCCTATGCTTACATTTCATTGTGCAACATGAGGATGTTTAAGGGGAACTAAATGTGATCTCTGAAAGGGGTACAAATGATTTCCAAAGCAGGACCCCCACCCAGACATATTGTACAATTCTAATCCATAGCTTATGAAAAACAAGATTTCTTTTATTTTCATTACAAGTGGGCCAAATCACTAATATTACAAAATAATCTCATAAAAATGACTCCTCTCATTTGAGTGTTATTATAAAAGATTGGTTTGAGACAGGTGTGCTGCTGGTATTGCCACGTGTGATGTTGCTCAGACACATGAACAATTAGAGGGAACATTGATCGTTACGTGTCACGGCATTATTGTGAAGACTTTGAAACCGCAATACCGCGGTATCTACAATACCGTTACACACCTGCTAATATGTATAACTGACAAAAAAAAACAGACCAACACCAAATATCCACTGCAGAGGACGCTGGTTCTCAGGACACAACAGTGTCCAACAATTGACAACAGAGTCGGTGCTACAATGGCCTTTTCAAGGATGATGACTATGTTCTCATTACAAGCTTGTGAAAACGTCAGAGATCAAACCTTCAAACATGTAAATATATTGGCTGACCAATGCGTGGACGTAGAAGCATGCAAAAGTCACACGCACACAAAACACCAAGCAGCATTAGCACATAAAAATCAGACGCATTGATGACAGGAACCTGTACCTCCTGTTTTGGCTGGGAAGTGGTGTCCTCCTCCAACTGACACAGCTGAGTTGGGAAAGGACAATAGACAAATATGATAATGGATAGAATTGAAGAAGAATGCAGGAGGTTAGAGTGAAGAGCAGGCAGAGAGAAAGGCGTGTCACTTGTGTTTTTAGAACCTCATCAGAACCAGCATCCTCTGCAGTGGACGTTTGTTTTTGTCAAAGTTACAAACTTTGGAAAAAACAATAGCCCTGTTGTGCATAACACATATGTCCTCTGGAGGGGACGCTGGCTCTCGGGGGGATACAGTAGGGCTGGACGATTATGGGAAGAAAAAAAATAATCCTGATTGTTTTGATTGGTATTGAAATCACGATTAATAATACGATTATTCATTTATTTGAAATCATGAGTATTGTAACACTAAAAGTGTGATGATCCGTCGCCCGGACCATGTTTTGTTTTCGTCCAAGACTCCCTTATTTCTGTTTCAGCACCCTGGGTTTGTGTTTCTTCTTCTTATTATTATTATTATTTTCACTTGCCTCTGATTAGTGTTTGGGACGCTCACCTGCTCCCGGGCACTAATCAGAGAGCTATTTATTCCTGCCTTCCGCCACACTCGGTCTGGCTGTTTTCTTTGCTCCTGCAACAAGTTTCATTAGTACTCCTTTGATTCCTGTTTCTATGTTAGCTTTCCAGTGCTAGTTTTCTGCCTTAGCTCCCCGTGCAATCAGCACGCTTTTCTTGTGTAAGTTTGTATTTTTCCTGCAATTTTTTTGTACTATGGACTGATTTATAAAAAATTAATTATTGTCCTACCTGCACGCTGCCTCCGGAGTTCAGTCTGCATCTTGGGGAAACGATCCGCGCACAAACATGCGACCACGACGTAACAAAAAGTCAACTTTAAATATATATAGTGGAGTGTTTTAAGTCTCGTCTTAGGACCCACTTTTATTCTTTGGCTTTTAACACTACGTGAGTTGTGTGGTCCTCTGTTATCCTCTGTTTTTTATACATTTTGATTTCTACTTACTGTTTTAATTGGTTTTTCCTTTAAAATAGTTTTTAATCATATTTATTTTTATATTGGTTCTATATTTATTTATTTTTTGTTTTTATTCAGTCATTGGTGGAGCTTAGGATAATATTTTAATAGTGTTTTTAATATTATTTTTAATATTGTTGTGCAGCACTTTGGAAACATTTTTGTTGTTAAAATGTGCTAAATAAATAAAGTGGATTGGATTGGATTGGGTATATTAAAAGAACTACAAATATAAAATAGTAACAAATAAACAACATGTAAAATAATAGTAATAGTAACAAAACATAAATTAGTATAACAATATTAATAATAAAACAGTATAAATTATGTTTTCATTTAAAAAAAAATCTATTCTGTTTTTTACTTTTTGCACTTATTTGGCCACCACAGTGTGTGCTTTTTGTGTCATAAATAACATCTAATAAAATACTAAAATCCTAATTTTTTTGGTTTGGTGCAACACACCTTTAAAAGATTTTGACCAATATCTGAAGTCAAAGCATAATCATTTTTCGTATCAATAAGTGCTGTAAGTACATTATGCTTGAGTAAAGTACTTTTTTTATACCTTTATTTTGTTAGCGCAGTAAAACCAGATGTGGTGCACAGTACTGTTATTTTGAAGGAGGGGAAGTGTGCTGCAGCTCTAGAGACGACTTGAGGCTGTTTAACAAAATAAAGAGAACCTCTCAAGTTGTGGCTGCTGTCTTGTTTGTACATTGATCTTACATTGATGATATCGTTCACAACAACACAAGCAGATAAGATGTGTTGAGCATGTATAGATTGTTCTTGCTAGCTTCCGCTTTATAGTTTAGTGGCAGTTTTAAGCGGCTGTCTAGACATTGATTAGTTTAGGACGTGTTTCAAGGATGAATGAGCGGTCCCAGACACATTATTTCCCCTAAGAAATGTTCCTTCTCCTCAGAATGACAGCATTACATTTATGTCAGTTCCTGTGATATTCTGCGTTTAACAGCAGATTCCGTTTCATTGGCCAATTCTACGACTTTGTTAACGCGGAATCGCCTTACTTTTTTTGTTATGTTTACTGATTATTGATCAGCCATACCAGCTCTGTGTCAAATAAAAAGTACCAACTATGGTGCGATCCCATACTTCTCGGAGACGACGTTTTGTTTTGTGTGTGTGTGTGTGTGTGTGTGTGTGTGTGTGTGTGTGTGTGTGTGTGTGTGTGTGTGTGTGTGTGTGTGCGTGTGTGCACACGGTATTTTGAAATGTCTATAAATTGCTCATTTTGCTGTCTGCCTGCCTTATCTATATCTATCTCTATCCATCTAACTATATATCTCTCTATATATATAACTATGTATCTATATCTATACATATATATATATATATATATATATATATATATATGTATATGTATATATATATATATATGTATATGTATATATATATGTATATGTATACTGTATATATGTATATGTATACTGTATATATGTGTATGTATATATATATATATATATATATATATATATATATATATATATATATATATATATATTTATATATATATATATATATACATATATATATATATAAATATATATGTGTGTAGGTCTTGCACGCTAGCTTTCTGAGACTCTTATTTTGTTAGCGCAGGCAGGATGGAGCAGCGCTTTTATTGTGAAAATATGAACTGTGCAGTCTGTCTTTAGAGTTTTGACGACAGGTACGGCGCGAGACTCTGTTGATATATAAAAGTGTTTCTCACCTTCCTGTCGGTCATTTTTTCTTAATAATTAGCTTGCAGCAGCCAGCGTCATCTCACAAGATCCTCGGGTGCTGTGAATGTCAATCAAGTGACGTCTTGGTGAAGATTGATGATCGCTCATTTTTAAAGGTCTATTTTTTTTATGCCGACTGACTAACCCTCCGCCATCGATGTCATGGGCACCCCTGCTCTAACCCATTATTCATGTTTACATTGTTTCCTATGGAGAAGTTTGCTTCATTATACCGTATTTTTCGGAGTATAAGTCGCTCCGGAGTATAAGTCGCACCGGACGAAAATGCATAATAAAGAAGGAAAAAAACATGTATAAGTCGCACTGGAGTATAAGTCGCATTTTTTGGGGAAATTTATTTGATAAAAGCCAACACCAAGAATAGACATTTGAAAGGCAATTTAAAATAAATAAAGAATAGTGAACAACAGGCTGAATAAGTGTACGTTATATGAGGCATAAATAACCAACTGAGAACGTGCCTGGTATGTTAACGTAACATATTATGGTAAGAGTCATTCAAATAACTATAACATATAGAACATGCTATACGTTTACCAAACAATCTGTCACTCCTAATCGCTAAATCCCATGAAATCTTATACGTCTAAACTCTTACGTGAATGAGCTAAATAATATTATTTGATATTTTACGCTAATGTGTTAATAATTTCACACATAAGTCGCTCCTGAGTATAAGTCGCACCCCCGGCCAAACTATGAAAAAAACTGCGACTTATTGTCCAAAAAATACGGTAATTGGTTTTTATTTAGTTTGCACTTTGTCTGTGTTATTGTTATTATTATTATTGGCTTTTATCTAGCTTGCACTTTGTCTGTATTATTACTATTATCATTATTATTGACTCCTCTTTGCCTTATTCTTTTTATTTTCCTAATTTTAATGATGTTAGATCTGTGTTGTTGTTGGGGACAATTGTTGTAAATGAGCTTTGGCTACAAACACTATGATGCATACATTGGATAACTGTTTCAGATATCTATGTTTCTGTATCTGTCCCTATTTCAAATAAACCTTTATATATAAACTGGTAGGTTAGATAAAAAAACAAAAACAAAAACATTTTTATCTGTTGCAATTCAGGCATCAATAAACAGATAGATATGGGGAAAGGTTAATGACATGTCTTATTTTTTTTGTTAATTCCTCACCTCTGCCTCGCACCGAAAACAACAAATCTCCCCCGCGACTTATAGTCCGAAAAATACGGTACAAACTTTTCGATTGACAAAATCCTTTTTGAAAAAACAAATACGTTTGTAAATTGAGGTTCCAAAATTAAGCTGGGATGCAACAACAAATGGACACAAGTTGTCAGATATGTGAGTGTGTCAGATGGAAGGAACTATAAGAAAATGAAGAGATGCAGGCCAATTTAGGGCAACAATGGACAAAGACGGGTAAAGGCTACTAGGGCTACTGTGGTGGGTGGTGGGGGTTTGGTTGATGACAGGTCAATTGGTTCATTACTGACTGCAAAAAAAAACATTTATTATATATATATTACTATTTCCCCTAAGTATTTTTTACCAAGACCCCAAATGACCCAGCTCACAGCACCCCTGCTACAAGCAGGCAGACAGGCAGGCAGAGACCAAATCACCAGGCAATGTACCTCCTGTTTACTGTCAACTGGTGATCCAGCCTCGTCCTTTTTTGTTCAGCAGGAAAAATAAGAAAACTCATGTTAGGGACAGAAGAATTGGCCTGAGTTAGAATTTGTCAGCATTATGGGAAAAAGGTAAAGGGCTGCAGTGGAGACAGAAGTGAAAGACAAGCGTTAGTAAAAGTAAATGCTGCAAAGCAAGAATCGCATTGTGCTGAGAAACACATTTCAGAAGTGCATCATCTGCTGTCTGTGTGGAAAAATCTCAAAAAGTCAAAACAAATTATGGGGTACCATAATTTCTTTCTTCTTGCTTGGAGTGACATTTCCATCCTGGTTTTCATCTCTTTCCGTGTCCTGACTCAGCTCTTGGTCCAAATCCTCCTCGTCTTGTTCCAAACTGGGCTCCAGCTCAGTCTCCTGCTCATCCACAGATGGGCTGCGGAGATGAGGCTGTTCACTCATGCTGTGATGGAAGACGCCGTCGTGATTCCCGCACATGGCTGACACCGGCCGGGAGAACTCGGCTAGTAAAGAGAGCGGAATTATCGCATCAGTTGCTTGCACCCAATGCATATCTATACAGTGGTTCTTACCTCCATCCAAACTCCTGGAGAGCAGGTATCTTTTGCTGCTGGACCGTTCAAAGCGCGGAGCAGGCCTGTCTATAAGAGCGCTGGCTTGTCTGGTTTGAGCCTGTGTTCGTCCACTGTATCGGAACTTTGAGCCCATCACCAAGAAGCCCTTAGGAGGCGGCTCTGGAGAAACCAACCTGTGAAGGCGGATAGTTTATTCCAAAACATCCCTTGCAAAACGGCAATAGAACAAATGGAGCACGAGAGATGGAAATCAAGTAGTTTTTAGGCTCTAAAGCCAAACCATATTTGTACTGAATACTAGGGCTATCTTTATTTTCATAGTCGTAAATAGGTCGTTAGATGTTGCTCATAGTCACCAATTAATGCTTTTGCATGCCAGCATGTGTTATATGTATGCTAACAAAAGCACAGCTCGTGACGAGTACCAACTTTTGGTAATTTCATAGGCAAACAATCACTTAAGAAGCACTCGAGCGGACTCTAGCCAAACTGCCTCTTGTTAATCCATCCATCCATTCATTTTTTACCGCTTGTCCCTTTTGGGGTCGCGGGGGGTGCTGGAGCCTATCTCAGCTGCATTTGGGCAGAAGGCGGGGTACACCCTGGACAAGTCGCCACCTCATCACGGGGCCAACACAGATAGACAGACAACATTCACACTCACATTCACACACTAGGGCCAAATTTAGTGTTGCCAATCAACCTATCCCCAGGTGCATGTTTTTTTTTTCAATGCTAATGCTAATCATTTCCGTGTCAATTTACATTTTCAATGCCAACAAATCAAGTGTGCGTGTTTGAAAACACTCAAACTTACAGTAAGTATGGCTCCACTCTTCCAAAATGCGCTAGCTTGATACTAATGTAAATTGACTTGCCAAATACCGTATTTTTCGGACTATAAATCGCTACTTTTTTCCCATGCGGCTTATAAAGCGGTGCAGCTAGTTTATGGATTTTTCTTCGCTAACAGCCGTAATCTTTTGTATTGAACATATACATTTCAACACAGACAGAGACATTGAAAATGTGTGTGATTGTTTGTGCTATGGCTCTATCTCTTGGACGAGTTCGCTCACTGCAGGTGCTGCAAGTTGAAAATGTATTCCCAGTTTTGTGCCTTGTACAAGAATTATATCCCGTTTTGTCTACTATTTGTCTATAGATTTTCTGCGCAAACGGATTCTTTATTCATCACTCCAAGCAACGTTTGTAAGTTTTACAACATAACTAAAATAATTCATACTTACTAAACCGTCCCATGTGTGATGTCTGTAGGAGTGTAATCCAGCTAGCGTTGTTAGCATTAGCGAATATGTGAACACATTTACAAGTGTCTGTGTTAGTATTATTAACTTATTATAGTTAATAATACTATAATAAGTTAGTATTCTTTTTGTATTCAGTTTTGTAAATTTACCAAAACTTCACCATAGAATTATTGAGTCTGTTTAGCTGATTGGAGAACTAGCTTCAACAGCTAGTGGGTCCATGACAATGACTTCTATTTTGTTTGATCAGCCGTTTTTCTGTCATGTGACAGGCACCATTGGGAAACAATTAGGTATGTAAATAAACATTGACAAAATCTTTCGTACCAATGTATATCTGCGGCTTATGGTTTGATGCGCTCTATGACTGGGAAAGTACGGTACATGCTACTGATTAGCATTAGCGATTTTACATGGCGATTTCAACACCTCCAAATTTGGTACAGAAACTACAACTAAAATGCACATTATGATCAAGTGTAGCGAATGTGTAAAAAGTACAAGACTTATAGTATAAACACTTTTAGGGCGCAATAAAAGACTAGATTCAGCTTAATGGCACAGACTAATGCCTGAATAGGCAACATACTGTAGTCTATACATCTAACGTTTTGGATTTGCAACTGCTTGCAAAGGAGACTCAGACATGTAATATTAAAACAAGATATAACAATTGGTCAGCAACGTTATCAAAAATAGAAAAATTATATTTCATTATTATACAATCACCATTTATCAAGGGTTAGGGTTAGTTAAGGGTTCAAAGTACAGAGAATTAGTACTGCTAAGTATCAGTATCGATTCCCAGGTTCAGGGAATTGCCACTGTATCTGTTCAAATGTGAAAGGTACCCATCGCTAAGCTCAGTTGATCCCCACATAAACAGATCTCATTTTTGACTTGTTCCAATTAAAAAAGGCTAAAACACTCAAATAAACATGGCAGACACAGGATAGTTTAGTGAGGTCCTCGGATACCCCCCGCTGGGGTCGGCTTTTGCTCTGGCAGAGTGCCGGGAAGACGATTAAACTTGACTAGTTAGAGAAAATAAACGTTCGTAGGGAATCATGCAGAAAGATCATTATCATTGCCAGGGGGAGCAGTGAGGGAGGCTTCCTGACTGAGCTACACCTCGTCTGATCCAATTTTGCCTAATAGTCGCCCAGTGGCACAGCGTACTATCCCGGCCTACTGCACATGACTGGCTGTGTTGAGGACATTTAAACACACCACTGTCGCATACCACAACACAGAAGACTAAATGCTAAAAAATGTGCAGATATAAATGTTTACTTTGCCTTAGAAGTTGGAAAGACGGGTATTGGTTCTTACCGGAAGAAGGTGTGATGCTCAATGCAGACTTTCCACAGCCTTTTGGCAGCTCTGTGGTGGGGAAGCTTAAAACCAATAGTGCTCTCAAACTGCTCATACTAGAGAGGAACACAAGTGAACACAGTTAGTGGAAATTGAGCAGTAGATGAGCACTTCCACAAGCAAACAAGATAAATTGTAACTTTACAACGATAGTAATGTTCATACCTATGAAGGTTCTCCTTCATCCAGGTCGTTGTCATCTCAGGACATTCAATCGATCGCAACTGGACTGTTTGGTTTGTCTTAGAAGATGTTTCGCCGCTCATTCGAGTAAGCTTCATCAGTTCGTGCTCATAGACTTAGTTTGTTTAGATCTAGTCCAATAGTTGGTGCCCAAACCCCATTTATTTATACTCCAAAAATCTTCCAAGACAAACCAAGCAGTCCAGTTGTGAACGATTGAACGCTCTGAGATGTTCAGTTTAGTCCAATCTTACCTAACGTAAGTGTCTGAATATTCAGTAGCGTATATAAAATACTAAATCAGTAATATGCTTTGTTTTTGAGCTGCAATATGTATTCAGGTTGCCCTCTTCTACTCATAGTAAAAATAACAATTTATATGAAAACAATCAAATCAAGCATCTCGCATGTTCAGGCTTTGGGAGAGAGATTTTCACGGGTGCAGCTGCCGCGGCGCTCTTGAAGGGACCCTTTATTTAGCCCAATCACAGGCACACTGTGCGGCTGACACTTGATTGGGCCTGATGCACACACAGTGACGCTCAAGAAGGCCCACAGGCTATAGTGCGGCCTTATAGAGGAAGACCACAATGCAGCTCAGATAGAGGAGCAAATAAATTAATAATTGGTGAATGATTTGATCACGAGCCATCTGCTCAGGACATATGCGCACACACTTTTTTACAGTGTTAACAGTTGTACACAGTATAACGTAAAATCAAAATATTACTACTATTATTACATTTCTATGGTTTTCTTGAGGGGAAAAAAACATTATGTGACTAGTCCAGAGTGTACAGAGACCCTTGTCCAAAGTCAGCTGAGATAAGCTCCAGGTCATCCCTAACTTTTATCAGGCTAAGCAGTAGAACATGAATCAATGTAGCTGCATACTACACTATATTATGCCCTACATCAGAGTCACATGTAATATTGCCTTGGAGTGATGTTTTCAGGCCACCCATGAAGAGCCCTGTGGACCAGTGTATTATATAGTGGTACCTCACTTAAGAGTGGCCCAACTTAAGTGTGTTTTTGGAGAAGAGCTGTTTCTCAGCTTATTGTTATGCTTTAGGTTGCAAGCCAAAATGTGTTAAATACTTGCTTGTATCTAGAAGTTGACATACCATATTTTTTGGACCATTGGGGGCACAGGATTATAAGGCGCACTGCCGATGAGCGGGTCTATTTTCATGCAAGGGGCACACCAGATTATTAGGAATTTTTTTTTTACATGTAACACAGTTCCTTGTGGTCTTGGTGGTTCTTTGGTCAAAATGTTGCATAGATTATGTTTTACAGATCATCTTTAAGCCACTTTCTGACAGTCTCTTCTGGATGCTACATTTTGTGGCCACGCTTGTTTACGTGGCTCCACTTTGACAGTATCTTCTACCCGCCATCTTTGTTGTATCTGTAGTTTTTAGCGCTTCCATAGCAATTCTACTGACACATTAATTTAGATGTGTATGCAACTTTGTATTAGAAATGGTAACAGCGGATGATGAATACCGCACAACAAGAGGATAGAGAAAAAGAAGGAGCTTATTGACTACATCGTCGGACTACAATGGCAGACCCGTGCAAAACACTTTGGGTACACCTTTACCATATATGGATAATCCGCTGACATCAATTGAACAGGCGTCATCCTGCAGTCCAAACTTACACTACCGTTCAAAAGTTTGGGGTCACATTGAAATGTCCTTATTTTTGAAGGAAAAGCACTGTACTTTTCAATGAAGATAACTTTAAACTAGTCTTAACTTTAAAGAAATACACTCTATACATTGCTAATGTGGTAAATGACTATTCTAGCTGCAAATGTCTGGTTTTTGGTGCAATATCTACATAGGTGTATAGAGGCCCATTTCCAGAAACTATCACTCCAGTGTTCTAATGGTACAATGGGACGGCGTGGCGAAGTTGGTAGAGTGGCTGTGCCAGCAATCGGAGTGTTGCTGGTTACTGGGGTTCAATCCCCACCTTCTACCTTCCTAGCCACGTCCGTCGTGTCCTTGGGCAAGACACTTCACCCTTGCTCCTGATGGCTGCTGGTTAGCGCCTTGCATGGCAGCTCCCGCCATCAGTGTGTGAAAGTGTGTGTGAATGGGTAAATGTGGAAATACTGTCAAAGCGCTTTGAGTACCTTGAAAGTACAAAAGCGCTATACAAGTATAACCTATTTATCATTTATCATTTAATGTGTTTGCTCATTGGCTCAGAAGGCTAATTGATGATTAGAAAACCCTTGTGCAATCATGTTCACACATCTGAAAACAGATTAGCTCGTTACAGAAGCTACAAAACTGACCTTCCTTTGAGCAGATTGAGTTTCTGGAGCATCACATTTGTGGGGTCAATTAAATGCTCAAAATGGCCAAAAAAGAGAACTTTCATCTGAAACTTGACAGTCTATTCTTGTTCTTCGAAATGAAGGCTATTCCACAAAATTGTTTGGGTGACCCCAAACTTTTGAACGGTAGTGTATGTCTTATGTGTGACTGCCATCTACTGGTCACGGTCATCATTACACCATGTCCCAAATAATACTGCTTCCAGGTCAAAAAGCCAAGCCAGAGTTATTCATCCGTACATTAAGCGCATTGGGTTATTAGGTGCACTGTCGATTTTTGAGAAAATTAAAGGATTTTAAGTGCTCCTTGTAGCCCAAAAAATGGAAGGGAAAGTGAAAGGGTGTAGCTAATTTGGCGAAACAGTTTAAGGGTAGCGCATTGCTAGTCTGCACCATACTGAAGCGGAACGAGTTTAAAGCCAGCCAAGAATGTTAAATTAATACCGAAATGGGGGACATTTATCCATGAAAATATGAAGATGCTGATGGTTTGTTTGACGGAGAAGCAGTTTGAGGAGATACTGGAAATTCCACTTTCCAATGTAGATGCTGTACAATATTATTATATTAGACTTAGACAAACTTTATTGATTCTCAAGGGGAAATGTTTGACACAAAGTAGCTCAATTACAAGTAGTCCATTCTAATGTATTGTTTGTTATACACTATTTGTTGTCTTTTTAGAGGCATGTAACATGTTAACATTGTGCTGTTTTAGGGGGGCTGTCACGCCAAATGTCTTCCCCCTACAAACCCCCCCCCCATTTACTTCCGGGGGTCATTTCCTCTTACGTAATTTCCTCTTACGTCGTTGACAGCGATCGATAGCACTTCGGCTTTGACTGCCCGTCGCTGGTGGAAGGATACTTGTTTTTTTAAAAATGTTTTAATTTTTTATAATATAGCGTTAACAAAACGTCTGTATTAATCGGACAAGTATTAATCAGACAAATTAACTTGAGGATATTCCTGACTGCACATTTGACTCGTGGACATATGCGGAAATGAATAACAGTGTACAATAAGTTAATTCATTATAAATCAACATTATCAAACTTTATTAAAACTAAATTTATTCGTTAAATTCAGGTTTTTTTAGTTCTCTGTGTAAGTGAACTAAATTAAAATGACATTTATGTGAACTTAAATTTTTTTAGTTTCATTCGTTGTTTTTACGTCAGCACTCATGTTTCCCATAAATCGTGTTACTTTGGGAATGCATATGTGAACAAATACTCATTGCACATTTGACTACCGTACAGGACGGAGAATTAAACGATTTTTGATTCGTTTTCCACGGGTCAACACTACTTCAGGGTTAATTTCGATCGCTGTCAATGACGTAAGAGGAATTACGTAAGTAAGAGGAAATGACGTATGAGGAAATGACCCCGGAAGTAAATGGGGGGAAGGTTTTTGTAGGGGGAAGAAATTTGGTGTGACAGGGCCAAGCACCAATTTCAATGGGAGACGATAATTTGAGATACCGTACATGTGTTTTAAGTTAAGAGCTCCATCACAGAACCAATTAAGCTCTCAGTTAAGGTACTACTGTACTTGTATTAGTACTATACGTGTAGTGTACTGCGAGGCTGCTGGGTAGGGCTTATAGTACAGAACATATACTGTACTGTAACTCAGACTACATTGCATTGTTGTTATGCAACTATTATGTTAGATTGACTTCTTAAGCAATCGTCAATGGAAGATATACCTCGCCAGGCCGTATCTTGATGTAAAAGTTGCTCCTCTTATAGGAGATCTTAAGGATTTTGGGCCAAGCAAAGCGGTTGATCCTCAGCCTATCACGGTATACGAGCAGGCCGTTGGCACAGACGCCCAGCATTATGTCGATCCCTTCCGAATCCTGCAGGGGGAAAAAGACAAAAAAAATGAAATGATTCACGCACATTTGAAATCAGTTTTTATAAGTTACTGAGCCTACTAACCTTAGCGTGGTGCAGGTCCACCCCATACATGGACAGTTTCTTTGCATTCTCCAAGAAGTTAATTTCAGCCTCTGCTGGAGTCATACCCCTGTGGGTAGAAACATCTGTAACCAACATACATGTTTGCAGTCTTAATTTGTAAATCATTCATCCTTAAGCACACAGGGAGCAGAACTAGCTTAATGTCATGCTTGCGTCCTTTTATATCAAGCAGGGTCGTCAGACTCATTTTTATTGAGGGTCGCTTGCAACAGATGTGATTATAAACATATAATAGCGTCGTTACAAAATTTGCAAAGGAAATTAATTTTTATTATTAAATTTTTTTACTAACAGATTGATGGATAACTTGCTGTGAAATCGCAAGTCAAGGTGACAAGCAGGTATTTAAGTAATTATTTTTGACAAAAAAAAAATGCTTTGAACATCTTGTT
The DNA here is from genome assembly GCF_033978785.1 of Entelurus aequoreus. NCBI lineage: Eukaryota > Metazoa > Chordata > Actinopteri > Syngnathiformes > Syngnathidae > Entelurus > Entelurus aequoreus. Next base: position 20,476,018 of record NC_084731.1, on the reverse strand, counting down.
GTAGATGATTAGATAATATTTACCCAGGATATTATATGATTATGTGCAGTACATTTTTCTGCCAAAATTGAAAGAACAAATACATTTAGCCAGAAAATTCTTAATTATTTCTAACCTTTCGGAGGCCACATAAATGATATGGCGGGCTCCTTAAAATGATGTGGCGAACCATGTGGTAGACCATTTTAAATGATATGGCGGGGCTACATTAATTGGCATGGCAATAATGTGGCAGCCCACTTTAAAAATGACAAGGCGTGCCATTTTAAATAATGTGGCGGGTCAATTTAAATGATGCAGCGGGCCATTTTAAATAAAGTGGCGGCTTACATCAAATGAAGTGGTGGGCCGGTTTAAATGATGTGGTGGAAAAATATTAGAATAATTTGGCAGGCTACAATAAATGATGTGGCAGGCTACATTAAATGATGTGGTGGAAAAATATTAAAATCATTTGGCAGGCTACTCTAAATGATGTGGCAGGCCACTTTAAATGAAATGGTAGGAAACTTTAAATGACATGGCAGGCTACTATACATAACATGGCAGGCCAATTTTAATTACACATTAAATGATGTGATGGGCTAATTTAAATGATGTGGCAGGCCACTTAAAATGACGTGACGGGTCTCTCTAAATGACATTGCGGGCCAGATTAAATGAAATGATAGAAAACGTTAAATGACATGGCGGGCTGCATTAAATAACGTGACAAGCCACTTTTAAATGATATGGCGGGCTACTTTACATAACGTGGCAGGCCATGTTAAATGACAAGGCGGGCCACTTTAAATGACAAGGCAGTCCACTTTAAATGACGTGATGGGCTAATTTAAATGATGTGACGGGCCACTTAAAATGACGTGACGGTTCACTCTAAATGACATTGCGGGCCACTTTAAATGAAATGATAGAAAACGTTAAATGACATGGCGGGCTGCATTAAATAACGTGACAAGCCACTTTTAAATGATATGGCGGGCTACTTTACATAATGTGGCAGGCCACTTTAAATGACAAAGCGGGCCACATTGAATGACAAGGCAGGCTACTTTAAATGACGTGATGGGCTAATTTAAATGCAGAAACGGGCCACTTAAAATGACGTGACGGTCACTCTAAATGACATTGCAGGCCAAAATAAATGAAATGGTTAAATAACGTGACAAGCCACTTTTAAATGAAATGGCGGGCTACTTTACATAACGTGGCAGGCCACATTAAATGATGTGATGGGCTAATTTAAATGATGTGGCGGGCCACTTAAAATGACGTGACGGTCACTCTAAATGACATGGTGGGCCACTTAAAATGAAATGGTAGGAAACTTTAAATGACATGGCGGGCTGCATTAAATAACGTGACAAGCCACTTTTAAATGATATGGCGGGCTACTTTACATAACGTGGCAGGCCATATTAAATGACAAGGCGGGCCACTTTAAATGACAAGGCAGGCCACTTTAAATGACATGATGGGCTAATTTAAATGTGGCGGGCCACTTAAAATGACGTGACGGGTCACTCTAAATGACATTGCGGGCCAGATTAAATGAAATGGTAGAAAACGTTAAATTACATGGCGGGCTTCATTAAATAACGTGACAAGCCACTTTTAAATGATATGGTGGGCTACTTTACATAATGTGGCAGGCCACTTTAAATGACAAGGCGGGCCACCTAAAATGACAAGGCAGGCTACTTTAAATGACGTGATGGGCTAATTTAAATGCAGTGACGGGCCACTTAAAATGACATTGCGGGCCAAAATAAATGAAATGGTTATATAACGTGACAAGCCACTTTTAAATGAAATGGCGGGCTACTTTACATAACGTGGCAGGCCACATTAAATGATGTGATGGGTTAATTTAAATGATGTGGCGGGCCACTTAAAATGACGTGACGGTCACTGTAAATGACATGGCGGGCCACTTAAAATGAAATGGTAGGAAACTTTAAATGACATGGCGGGCTGCATTAAATAACGTGACAAGCCACTTTTAAATGATATGGCGGGCTACTTTACATAACGTGGCAGGCCAATTTAAATGACAAGGTGGGTCAGTTTAAATGACGTGATTGCCAATTTAAATGACGTGATGGGCCAATTTAAATGATGTGGCGGTCCATTATAAATGATCTGGCTGGCTACCTTACATGACGTGGCGGGCCACTTAAAATGATGTGGCGGGCTACATTAAATGACGTAGTGGGTCAGGTTAAATGATGTGGCGGGCGATTTTAAATGATGTTGTGAGCCACTTTGTATGAAAATGTGGATCACATTAAGTGATGTGGCAGGCCACCGTAAATGAGCTGAATTGAGTTTGACACCTGTGGTGTAAAGTTTTCAAAATGAAATCCTTAATTAACTTTGTGTTGGGAAAACTGTTGTATTTGAGTGTGAGTACGTTTCAGTGATCAGAGCCATCCTTTCTACAACTCAAGTACAGATAGCAAGGAAGTGTGATGAAATATTTGGAAATATGAAAACCTCATCAGGAGATAACGGACTTATTGATGGGAGGATAAAAATGGGATTTAAACAGCGGCGTGTCGAGTTGTACTTGTAGTTTCGATGGAGCTCCATCACTCTCTCCTCCAGCTCGCGAGTCTGATTGGGTGCAAAACGTAAATCGCTGACGTAGTCCGAGCCGTGCTCGTCCTGATCGTGGTCGCCGAGCTCCGCCTGAACGGTATAGGAACCCAGTAGGGCGTGGGTGACGAACGAGCACGGCAGTCGACCTGACAGCATGTCCTCCCTCAGCTGCAGACATAGGTAGTATCTGTCAGGTGGAAAAAAGGGAAGGAAAGGAAAGCTTTGGCAGTCAAACAAGGCTGAGGCCAGGCAAGCTCCAGCACGTATTCAGCCGAGTAAATCCTCGGCTGTTAGCAGCATTCCAGGTCTAATCCTTAAAAAGGGGAGATTTGGTTTGCTTTGATATGAGGACCAATATACCGTGCAAAATGTTATAGCGCTTCTATGCAAAGATGAGAAATATTTAGGAAAATGGCAAACGGCGTGCCATTGGCAGAATGGACAAGCACTTTCTATTCAAATTAACATTGAAAGGACACCTAGAGGAGTCCCAACACTTCATGCGGTTCGATTGTGTGTGTTTCTTTTACTCTACCTGGTGATATCCTCGGTGAGTTGAGAGGGGTCCGGAGGGTAGAACTTGACAGCAAAGGCAAAGTGCCACGGACAGTCTGCAGAGAGAATGAGAGCTGAAAATATACAGCTGTCATGTCTGTCCTCGTCAGAAATAAAGGATGTACACTCATGTATATGTATAATATAATTAGATCCAATGCAAGGTCTGTAATGCATTCAGCCTCTCCCTTAGCAAACTTAGTGAGCATTAGTGGTAGAGCACAGACAGGATGCCATCTGTACCACCTGGAACGTGAACTGCTATCCGCTATCAAATCTGGATCTTATATCCAGATTAATATGAAGGGTTTCTCCTTTTGCATAATTTTTGTGGAAATAGTTTTTATTGTAACGTAGACATTCACTTACAGAGTGCTGTCAAATTATTTTAAATTAAGTCAGATCAATCACACTTTTGAATTTGGATTAATCATGATAAATCACAGGTTATACTCGCTTGTGTAATTTAAATTGACTTTGTTTTACTCAAATGCACACCATGTACTATATGTGTTCAAAATGTGGTAACAGTTGTATGTAAAGTCCAGTCAGGGTGTATTTTGAAGTCAAATTTGTCAGCGAGCACACCAGTTGGAGTCTCCTCACTCAGTTAATTGACTGACATATGCATTGGTCATTGACTGTATAACAACCTTTGCCACCTTTCAGGTAACCATCTGCGGTTAAGGTAAAAGAGCAAGTACAGTCAAAATAAATTGTGTGATTAATTTGTGTATATACATGATTAATCCGATATGTTTTTGTGATTAATAACATGCGTTCACTTGTTAATTTTGGCAGCCCTAGTGGTAATACTTAGTAAGGCTGAAACGACGCGTCGACGTAGTCGACGTCATCGGTTACGTAAATACGTCGACGCCGTTTTTGTGCGTCGACGCGTCGCATATTTACGTCACACTACCGTCATGGCGAAGCGCAAAGCAGACGATCAAAGCAGACGATGCGAGCGAGGGGGGGGGGAAGCATGCCAAAAGTGGTCAAAAGTGTGGGAGTATTTCAATACACGGCCTAATAATGTTGTTGTATGCACACTGTGTCGAGCGGAAATGGCCTATCATAGAAGCACAACGGCTATGAACGAACATTTGAAAAGAAAACCATCAACTAGTCAATCGTCCGCGCGAGCATACGTTGTCATCATTACACAAAAACATGAATGTGTCATTTGTATCTGCTAGGGGTGTAACGGTACGTGTTTTGTATTGAACCGTTTCGGTACGGGGCTTTCGGTTCGGTACGGGGGTGTACCGAACGAGTTTCTAAGCTAAAGCTAACTTTAGCTGCTAAAGTCTTAACAAGCTGCTTCACTCCTCTGACTCTGTCTCAGCACGCAGCATTGTCCCACCCACACAACCATCTGATTGGTACACACGAAGCATTATCAGCCAATCAGCAGTGTGTGTTCAGAGCGCATGTAGTCAGCGCTTCAGCGTGGAGCAGATAGGTGTTTAGCAGGTGAGCATCAGGCAGCGGACTCTCCCCAAATGATAATAAACACCTCCCAGTCAACTACTAGTAACATCACTATGAGCCCGTTGACCTTCTAGAAATATAAACTGCAGCTCAGCTCACTCGCAGTCCTGGCTTGAGGTGAAGGCTAATTACCTCTCAGTTCCAGCCACATCGACCCCTTCTGAGCGTAGACATGCTAACCTTTCTTCATTACAACTGTTAGTCACTCACTGGAATGAGTAGAATTGGTTATTGTGTACTGTGTTGGACTGGATGTTTATTTTGCACATTTTAAAAGCAATACTTAATGTTTACAGTGCTCCAGAATATTTAGATTGGCACTTTTTTGTATTGGATGTTTATCTTTATTTTTGCACATTTTAGCAAATAAGCAATACTTTCACTTTTGTTGAAATGTTTACACTGTTGTTACAGAATATTTCGTTTTGCACTTTTTTGTATTGGATGTTTATCTTTATTTTTGCACATTTTAAAGCAAAATAAGCAATACTTTTACTTTTGAAATGCTTATACTATTGCAGAATATTAAGATTTGCACTGGATGTTGACTTTTATATTTGCACATTAAAAAGCAAATAAGCTACTTTTAATTTTGTTAAATGTTAAAAGTTTTAAATGTTTACATTATTACAGAATATTTAGTCATGTTGTTGTCAATGTTGACTGAGTGGCCATACTTCTTTTTTTTTTGTAAATAAAAGCCATGCCTTTTGAAAAAACGGGCCTACATTTATTTTTTCATCTTCATTTTGAATAAAAAAATAATCGGTAAAAGGAAAAATAATCTATAGATTAATCGAAAAAATAATCTATAGATTAATCAAAAAAATAATCTATAGATTAATCGATAGAAAAATAATCGTTAGCTGCAGTCTTAATACTTAGTTTTGAGTGATGCTTTCCAACGGGTATTATTTCAACAATATTCTATAATAGGGGTTTTCAACGTTTTACAGACCAAGGACTCTCAAGCTAATGGGGAGATGGAACTGTACTTTTTATAAACATACTTTATTGGGCAATACTAAAATATTCAAATGATACACGGGTTTATTTATTATTGTTTTCAAATGCCATTTGAATTTATAGATTACACTCAAAGCAGCACTAAGTACCTTTTCAACCTTCATAAAATATTTTCATAATTTTTGGGATGACACATGGACTTACAACTGTCATGGCCTGAGGGGGTCTGTATTGCTTTCACTGGCACTTAATGAACACATGCCACACAAAAAACTACGAATGTGCTAATTTGCTTTACAGCATATGTCTTCCTCCTTCCCATTCGTTAAAAAGAAGGAAGTCGATGCGAACACCTGCGTGCTGGCTTTCACTCGCTGGCGTGGGCTCCAAAGACAGGGGATTTTAGACCAATTTAGCCTCGGCTCTGTTCCTGCTAATCTAGTAAGTAACTTTCGATGCTCAAATCAAAACAATAATGCTAATTAATATTAGTTATCTGGAATTTACGTGGTAGCAATAAATAGCCACTAGCGTGATAGTTCCACACTACTTCCTTCGAACAAAACTCTCCCGCCGGTCTTTCTTTGCTTCGGACCTGCATCCGCCCCGATACATTCTTGGTAGAAGCATCATTTTTGTAGCGCAATCCAAGATCATTTCTTGATAGTGTCTGCTATTTAACATCAGCATAGCCATTAGTTACGCAATATTTGTGCCAATAATACATGATGTCAGTTTGATGCTATATGCGCTAGTCCTCATGCGAAATGTGGTCTTCTTCTGGCAAAACACTATCGCTTTGGTCTACAGGCACCGCCAAAATCAACCAAAACTCAAAGTTCTTAAGTGGGGTTTTAAGTGTGTTGAATAACAACAACAAAATAGTGCCGACAAATGATATATATATTTTTAAAATTAGATTAATCACACTTTTGAAATCGGATGAATCCTGATTAATCACTTTGCTGCAAAGGCGTTGCTTAACCGATCTCTGGTACTTTTGTTGACAACATTGCAATGGGTGTACATGTCGACTGGTGGACCCAGCAGGCACAAGACATTGATACAACGTTGATTATATGTACATGTCCTTTAAAACTGACTTTGAAACAACGTTGCAATATAGTTGTATTTGTAAATTGAGACAATGTTGTTGGGAAATGACCATATTTCAATGGTCAAATCAACGTCACAACCCGACATTGAATAAACGTCGTCAAAAAGCATGTTGTTTCAACGTTGCGTTTGTGTTGTAGAATATCGGTTGGTAAATGACCAAAATACAATGATCAAATAAACGTCAGAACCCAACATTGATTAAACGTGGTCAAAAAGCATGTCGGTTCAACGTTATGTTTGAGTTGCTCAACGTCAGGACCTAATTCGACAAGTTCTCAACGTTGTTTTAATGTCTTGTTCCTGCTGGGATCTGTCTTTTCTTTCCCCGACTTCCCACCCAGTCCATTCTCCTGTTGTCAAATGTGACATAACCAGAAAAAACTGCTGGCAAGTCTAATAATCGACAGTATGTTGCTTCGCCTGTGATTTAGTACATAAGCTATGTATTTTTTATTGGCTGCCAATGGACAATTGATGACACAATGGTTCTTTTTAAATACATATAACATGTGTTACTAATTTTAATTAATTACAACTTGTTTCATTTTTACAACAGTGCATGTATTGGATCTCATTATATTGCCATCAATCATGGAGCTGGATGGAAGCGTGATATGAAATGTTGCACCAATTTGTTAGCTTGACAAGCAGTGAAATAGGTATTATCCTGGCATAGGACACTCACTGCGCATCTGTTTCTTGATTTCCTTGGAGGGGTCCAACCAGTTCTGGAAGACAGGAGGCAGAATTCACACAGGGCAAACAGGAAATATGACTCTGGTGACACATTTTTGCTTTTAATTGCCATCGGTGTCCCTAATGACAGCCTATTTGTATGGTTAAATAAAGAATGGGAGCCCTCCCTCTGCTGAGCTGTTCAAATGTGCAGAGAGAAGATTTAATGAAAGCATCTGTTTCTTCATTGTGTTGCAAATGGCTCCTCTTTACCCTGCTGCTCTTATCATATTTGATCATGCAGCAGGCTGCATTGCCAGCAGTGGCACCATTTATTATTTGGCTGCAAGAAGAACTCATCAGAGCATATTGACCCAAAGTCACACATGCTTTAAATCACAATATATAGATGAAAAGGGCTATGGCATATTCTCTTTGGGATATGTGGAATGGTTTATTATTACATTATCAGTGTGGTTTTGCAAAGTATTTGTTTATATATTTTTGTAGGAGTGCGTGATAAATATTGTACAGATCATTTTGACATCAAAATCAGAGGAATAATGTCTAAATCAGACTTAGAAAGACTAATCCATGCCTTTGTGTCTGGGATGGTTAGACTACTGGATTGGCCTTCTCACTGGGCTCTCTAAACGAGCTGTAAAGCAGCTGCAGTACATACAAAATGCTGCAAAATCCCAACTAGAACCAGGAAATATGACCACATTAGTCCGGTGCTTAGGTCACTGCAGTGGCTTCCTGTTAAAACAGCTAAGTCTTTTCATGGTCTTGTGCTAAAGGACATCTCTGACATGTTGGAACCATCTTGAACTCTGAGAGCCTCAGGGAGTGGTCTCCTGCTGGTGCCCAGAGTCAGGACTAAACATGGTGAAACTGTGTTTCAGTTCTATGCTCCTAAAATCTGGAATAGTCTTTTAGAAGATGTGAGACGGGCCTATATGTTGGCAAAATTCAAATGCAGCCTGAAAACACTTTTAATTGCGCATATGACTACTGAAAGTATTGTATCTACCCTATTTGATTTATTTTAATTTGAATTAAAATTGTTCTCTCTAAATAAACCTGCCTTCCCTAAAAATACTGTAAAATCAGGCTACTTTTTTCCTATGCTTTGAACCCTGCAGCTTATAAACCAGTGCGGCTAATTTATGCATTTTTCTTCACTCAGGGCCATAATGTTTTGTATTCAAGTTTTCATTGTGTTACTGTTTGTGCTTTGGCACCATCTTTTGGACAAGTTTGCTCACTGCGGTTGTTACGGGGCGTATAGTATTTCTTTTCGTTCAGTACTTTGAACCGGAAGTACAAGTGCCGTTCTGTCTTCTGGTCGTCCGTAGTGTCTCTACTTAGAGACACTTGTATGGATTCTTCAATCATTCCAAGCAACCTTTTTAAGTTGTACAATACAACTAAAACAATTCATACTTACTAAATCGTCCCATGTGTGATGTCTGTAGGAGTGTTTTCATGCATATTTGTATGTGTTATTGTAGCTAGCGTCATTAACATTAGCTAATATGTTAAGACGTTTACAAGTGTCTGTTTTAATATTATTAATTTACAACGGCATTCTTTTTGTATTGTTTCAGTTTCAAAAATTCCTCAGTAAATTCACCAAAACGTTACCGTGGGTTTATTAAGTCTGTTTAGCTGATTGGAGAGTTAGCTTCCACTACGAGTTCTGTTTTGTTTGATTCGCCGTTTTACTGCCGTGTTGAAAGCACCGTTTGGAAACAATTAAGGTATGTAAATAAATACTTATATATGAATATATATATATATATATATATGAGTTTCACAACATATATATCTCTGGCTTTAGTTTGGTGCGGCTTAAATATATATAAAAAATGTTTCTTCTAAAATGTAGTGGGTGTGGCTTATATACCTGTGCGCTATATAGTTCGGAAAATACGGTAGGTCTGATTTTTAAACAATGCTCCACTAAGGCGATATTAGGTGGATAAGGGTGAGAAAATCAAGCGCTACTGTTTCAGACAAAGACGTTTTGCGTGCTATTTGCACCAAATGTTCTGCAGACATTCCACAAGGGGGAAAAAAAAAATCAAGCTTCAACTCATTAAACCTAATCAGCCACATGAAACGCAGGCATCGTCACAACAGTGTTTTGATAACATACAAAAAAAGGCCTGCACTGCTAAAAAAGTTGCCACAAAGCCAGCCGCAAAAAAGGTGTGCACAAACTAGTTTAATCAAATAAAAAAATACAAAATTGATATGTCTCGACAAGCAGGAAATTGCCTGTATCAGTAATGACTTGGGAAAAAAAATTGTGCATCCCTAATATTTTGCTTTGTAATGTAAAATATCAAACAAATATTATTGGTAATAATAAAATGGCTTTTCATGTCGAAACACAAAGCGTTCTTTATAGATACTGCAACTAGTTAAACAAAATGCATAAAAAGCTTTTTAAATGCAAGCACATATATTACCTCCAGCTCAGGTCGTGTAAAATCAAAGTGTAATCCTACTGTGTGGATATACATCTCTTTAATAATTATAATCATTATAGCTTGCCTGATTTGGGGGGAAAAAAATGTGTATCTGCTCAAATTTTCTGATTTCTAAAAACTTGAGCGTTTAATATGTCTCTGAATAGAACTCAAAAAGTCATTAGAACTTTGATTATTTTATCTGTTCTGGAAGGAGTACTAACAGAACGATAGCCCTTTAACCGTAATGTTTTCGTTCTTAGTTTGCAAATGGTATTTACCCTGCCTGGTATTTACCATGAATTGATTAACGTGGACCCCGACTTAAACAAGTTGAAAAACTTATTCGGGTGTTACCATTTAGTGGTCAATTGTACGGAATATTTACTGTACTGTGCAATCTACTAATAAAACTCAATCAATCAATAATCAAAAAGCCTCCGCATTGAACATGGGTTCTCGCAGAATTTCACACAGTGCAAGCCAATGAGCAAAAAGCCGTCAAGTCATTGTCCAGCACAGCTCGTAAGGCATTGGGCGGTGACGTTTACACAATGTAGTATCACACACGCTGGCATGTGTTACACAAACACAGTTGGAAGATCTAATTTTGATTTTTGATATGCTCAACATGGACCTAAATATACAGTAATATTATCCCGAGAGGGACAAGCAGTAGGAAATGGAAGTATGGATTATATTTCAATAATAAATACATATTTAAACTGTTCTTTTTTATGGTTAAGACTGTCTGCACATAGGTCCAACTCAATGAGACCAGTAAAATGCTTTCTCACCCAATAGATTACAATTGGAAATATGCATGTTGCTTTCGCCTCTAATTGTATCTTTAATATAAGTTCACATGTGTATAAAACCCCATCGTTGTGTCTACATGTGCCAAGCTCATGCTCCAGCCCACTCATCAACCATCCCGTACACATGCGCTGTCAAGTTGCCCCTGCGGTAATGACTGGCAGATGAGATGCACCAGATTTAAAAGGGACTTCATCTTTTCTGTCTTCAAAAGGCAGACTGTTCCTTTGTGGCCTCGTTGTGCAATCACATACCTGCTGCGGGGAGGCCGGCGTCTTTCAAAATCTGCGACCTACCAACGAGCGAGCGTTTGAAAAGACCGACAGAGAGGCCCCCTTTGCTCAATGCAGTCAATTATGTAATTTAATCACAATAAGCCAGATCTGTGCACCCCCCATTCATCCACATAGACCTAAGTCAAACACTCCCAGAGTTTCTGTACACATTGCCAGAAGCAAAAAATAATTAAACCGAGATGGACAGACAGATACAAGTTTTTAAGACTGATTAAGAAGTAAAAAGAAACAATATTTTTTAAAGGTTTTGAAGGCTCAGTCTGACGTTATTGTGGAATTACTGGAGTAATTTATCGATTACAATAATAACCAGATATTCTACTGAACATTCCTTTAATTAATCGAGTAATCGGATAAAACACTAATATATATGTATATATACACACCATATTTCCAGTATATAAGCCACACCCACTAAATTTTATGAGAGAAAAACAGGTTTCCATATACTAGCCGCACCGGATAAGCCACATATATATATATATATATATATATATATATATATATATATATATATATATATATATATATATATATATATATATATATATATATATATATATGTATATATATGTATATATATATATATATGTATATATATATATATACATATGTATGTATATATATATATATATATATATATATATATATATATATATATATATATATATATATATATATATATATATATATATGTTGTGCACATGTTGTGAAATGAACTTACACAGAATATAATATTTTTTTAAAGTTTATTTACATTCCGTAATTGTTTTCAAACGGTACCTGTAACACGGCAGTAAAACGGCTGATCAAACAAAACGGAAGTCATCGTCATGGACCCACTACTAATGTGTTTTCTTTCTTTTCATGACTATTTACATTGTAGATTGTCACTGAAGGCATCACAACTAAGAATGAACACATGTGGAGTTATGTACTTAACAAGAAAAGGTGAAATAACTGAAAACATGTTTTATATTCTAGTTTCTTCAAAATAGCCACCCTATGCTCTGATTACTGCTTTGCACACTCTTGGCATTCTCTCCATGAGCTTCAAGAGGTAGTCACCTGAAATGGTTTTCACTTCACAGGTGTCATAGTTTTGATGCCTTCAGTGACAATCTACAATGTAAATAGTCGTGAAAATAAAGAAAACGCATTGAAATGAGAAGGTGTGTCCAAACTTTTGGCCTGTATTGTATATCTTTGATGACAAGCTAACAGTAATATCATGTTTTAGCTTTAGCATTAAATAAACGATTCCTCAATGCAGAAGAAAAGCCACAATATTTTTTGTAATTGAGTTACCGTATTTTTTGGACTATAAGTCGCAGTTTTTTACATAGTTTGGCCGGGGGTGCGACTTATACTCTGGAGCGACTTATGTGTGAAATTATTAAGACATTACCGTAAAATATCAAATAATATTATTTAGCTCATTCACGTAAGAGACTAGACGTATAAGATTTCATGGTATAAGATTTCATGGTTAGGAGTGACAGATTGTTTGGTAAACGTATAGCATGTACTATATGTTATAGTTATTTGAATGACTCTTACCATAATATGTTACGTTAACATACCAGGCACGTTCTCAGTTGGTTATTTATGCCTCATATAACGTACACTTATTCAGCCTGTTCTTCACTATTCTTTATTTATTTTAAATTGCCTTTTAAATGTCTATTCTTGGTGTTATCAAATAAATTTCCCCAAAAAATGTGACTTATACTCCAGTGCGACTTATATATTTTTTTTTCCTTCTTTATTATGCATTTTCGTCCGGTGCGACTTATACTCCGGAGCGACTTATACTCCGAAAAATACGGTACTCAAATTGTTTCATCTTTAAACGTATGACATTGATCCCATTTTAAAACAGTAACCATTCCTATCTATGTAGATTAAAAACCACAGTATTTTGCGGTGGCTGACACAGCTAAATAGCCTCCGCTTTCACCAGTCTGGTTCAAGATTGCAAACATTTATCGATATCATCCTTTCAAAAGTATTGTTAAAAATGCAGAAATTAGTGGATATTATTTGCAAGAAACCGTCAAATCCACTTTCTAATCAAATTAACTGTAACTAATAAGGATGTCCGATAATGGCTTTTTTGCCGATATCCTGATATTGTCCAACTCTTAATTACAGATATCAACCGATACCGATATATACAGTCGTGGAATTAACACATTATTATGCCTAATTTGGACAACCAGGTATGGTGAAGATAAGGTCCTTTATAAAAAAAATTATAAAATAAAATAGGATAAATAAATTAAAAACATTTTCTTGAATTAAAAAAGAAAGTAAAACAATATAAAAACAGTTACATAGAAACTAGTAATGAATGAAAATGAGTCAAATTAACTGTTAAAGGTTAGTACTTTTAGTGGACCAGCAGCACGCACAATCATGTGTGCTTACGGACTGTATTGCTTGCAGACTGTATTGATATATATTGATATATAATGTAGGAACCAGAATATTAATAACAGAAAGAAACAACCCTTTTGTGTGAATGAGTGTGAATGGGGGAGGGAGGTTTTTTGGGTTGGTGCACTAATTGTAAGTGTAACTTGTGTTTTTTATGTGGATTTAATACAAATTTAAAAAAATTTAAAAAACGATACCGATCATTTAAAAAAACGATACCGATCATTTCCGATATTAGCAGGCCGATATTATCGGACATCTCTAGTAACTAATAAGTAAGATAATATGTTGGTTTCTCTGATACTGTACATCTTGACTTTATTATGTCTGACAGTTAGCCCCAATTACTTAAAAAAATATATCTGGCATTATTTTCACCACCAGCGACTAAGCAGTTTTGTTTTTTCTGATAACCCTATGCTTAGTTTGAATTTTAACACCAAAAAAATATTATTTGTGACCTACTCTGCTTCCAAGAAATACTGTATGTTTAATTAAATTGAAAATGTGCATCTTTCAAATAGCCAATGAGGCATTTTCATCAATCCATCAGCATCTTTTTTCACACTCGGCATGTATTGTAGTCTGACTAAGCATTTCCTTTTTCCATTTATTTCTAAGTGATGGAGCGGGCATACCGGAGTCACTCAACCCAGCCAACAAGTGAGAGGAATGCTGATTTCTTTTTGCGCATGTTTATGCACCCAAGTCACCCGTTACAACACCGTGGCGAGCAATCCTCTGACCTTTTGGGTGTCAGTGTCCGCGAAGGTGAGGCCATAGTAGTCCTTCTCCAGCAGGTTGAGGTGCTCACACACCATGTCCATCAGCATTTGTCCTTTTGAGTGTTTCTGCAATGACCGACAAACTCGACTTAGGAGCTTTGTTATTAAGACAGCCAGACTCACAGAATGATTTATGTTCGGTGCTCACAATAATAAACAGTGAAAGGTTGTTGTTAAAGATGCAGAGAAAACATGAGAACTGTCTACAACTAAAAATGTCATTGAAAAGATGACAAAAGGGCTGAAGGAAACTGAAGATGACTATTTTGTTGGATACTACAAAACCCAAAACCAGTGAAGTTGTTACGTTGTGTAAATGGTAAATAAAAACAGAATACAAAAGATTTGCAAATTCTTTTCAACTTATATTCAATTGAATCGACTGCAAAGAAGAGATATTTAATGTTCGACTATTTTTTTATTTTTTTGCAAATAATCATTAACTTAGAATTTAATGGCAGCAGCACATTGCAAAAAAGTTGGCACATGTGCATTTTTACCATTTTGTTACATGGCCTTTCCTTTTAACAACACTCATTTAACATTTGGGAACTGAGGAGACCAATTTTTGAAGCTTTTCAGGTGGAATTCTTTCCCATTCTTGCTTGATGTACAACTTAAGTTGTTCAACAGTCCGGGGGTCTCTGTTGTGGTATTTTAGGCTTCATATTGTGCCACACATTTTCAATGGGAGACAGGTCTGGACTACAGGCAGGCCAGTCTAGTACCCGCACTCTTTTACTATGAAGCCACGCTGTTGTAACACGTGGTTTGGCATTGTCTTGTTGAAATAAGCAGGGGCGTCTGTGACAACGTTGCTTGGATAGCAACATATGTTGCTCCAAAGCCTGTATGTACCTTTCAGCATTAATGGTGCCTTCACACCAATACACCCCCATACCATCACAGATGCTGGTTTTTTAACTTTGCACCTAGAACAATCCGGATGGTTTTTTCCCTCTTTGTTCCGGAGGACATGACGTCCACAGTTTCCAAAATCTATTTGAAATGTGGACTCATCAGACCACAGAACACTTTTACGCTTTGCATTAGTCCATGAGCTCGGGCCCAGCGAAGCCGGCGCTTTTTCTGGGTGTTGTTGATAAATGGCTTTCGCTTTACATAGTAGTTTTAACTTGCACTTACAGATGTAGCGACAAACTGTAGTTACTGACAGTGGTTTTCTGAAGTGTTCTTGAGCCCATGTGGTGATATCCTTTACACACTGATGTCGCTTTTTGATGCAGTACCGCCTGAGGGATCGAAATGGTGAAATCCCTAAATTCCTTGCAATAGCTGGTTGAGAAATGTTATTCTTAAACTGTTCGACAATTTGCTCACGCATTTGTTCACTAAGTGGTGACCCTCGCCCCATCCTTGTTTGTGAATGACTGAGCATTTCATGGAAGCTGCTTTTATGCCCAATCATGGCACCCACCTGTTCCCAATTAGCCTGTTCACCTGTGGGATGTTCCAAATAAGTGTTTGATGAGCATTCCTCAACTTTCTCAGTCTTTTTTCCCCACTTTTGCCAGTTTTTTTTAAACATGTTGCAGGCATCAAATTTCAAATGAGCTAATATTTGCAAAAAATAACAAAGTTTTTCAGTTTGAACATTAAATATCTTGTCTTTGCAGTCTATTCAATTGAATGTAGATTGAAAATGATTTGCAAATCATTGTATTCTGTTTTTATTTACCATTTACACAACGTGCCAACTTCACTGGTTTTGGGATTTATAGTTAGTTATTCATATTAATACATGACCTAAAGGCTTATTCAAATTTACCAATCCTAAAACAAAATTATATTTTAACTGGATTTCTGAATTCTAGTGTCTTCAGTTTCCCTTCCACTCATCCTATATGACATTGCTGGGGTAAACATAACAGATGTCTATTCAGAAACAGTTTGACTTTTTTTTTGTTAAAGCAACATTACTCTGGCCTTGCACCCTCCATGAGCTCTCAGCGGGGCATCGTCTTTTATTCCCTCTGCCTGCCTCATCCACTCTGTGCTGCGTTATTAGACAATGACCCGCCCACAGAGGAAAACAACCAGAGGACAAAAAGAACCCGTCACCGCATTTGTCTTGTCATGCTTACTTCCATTTCTCCGTCGAAATCCGTCGAATCCAGCAGTGCTATTTTAAATGGTGTTGTTTTAAGCCGCTTGGAGCTTTTCTGTGGTGATTTGAGGTTCTTGTTTGGGGACGTCTTCTCTGATGTGTCATCGCTTTCTTTGAGTTCATCCGGAAGCTGGGAATGCTGCTCCTTTAGTAATATGAAAGCAAAATGATTAACTCTCAGGCAGTGCTTCACAAAAACACACATTTGCACACATTTGACTAGTTTACGTACTTCAATAACCATTCCAAAAGTAATACATAACAAAACCATACATTTTTGCTCACACGTACAGCAGCAATGATGCTAATTTTCAAATAGATTGTTGCATATACCAAAGGTGTCAAACTCACAGCCCAGGTGCCATATCTGGCCCGCCACATCTTTTTATGTGGCCGGGAATTAATCTTTACTTACTAAATATAATAAAGTTTCTAGGGATGTCCGATAAAATCGGACTGCCGATATTATTGGCCGATAAATGCTTTAAAATGTAATATCGGAAATTATCGGTATCGGTTTCAAAAAGGAAAATGTATGACTTTTTAAAACTCTGCTGTGTACACGGACGTAGGGAGAAGTACAGAGTGCCAACAAACCTTAAAGGCACTGCCTTTGCCTGCCGGCCCAGTCACATAATATCTACGGCTTTTCACACACAAGTGAATGCAAGCCATATTTGGTCAACAGCCATACAGGTCACACTGAGGGTGGCCGTATAAACAACTTTAACACTGTTACAAATATGCGCCAAACAAGAATGACAAACACATTTCGGGAGAACATCCGCACCGTAACACAACATAAACACAACAGAACAAATACCCAGAACCCCTTGCAGCACTAACTCTTCCGGGACGCTACAATATACACCCCCCGCTGATCCCCCCTAGACCCCGCCCACCTCAACCGCCTCATAATATCACATTCCAAGCTGCTGTTTTGAGGCATGTTAATAAAATAATGCACTTTGTGACTTCAATAATAAATATGGCAGTGCCATGTTGGCATTTTTACCATAACTTGAGTTGATTTATTTTGTAAAACCTTGTTACATTGTTTAATGCATCCAGCGGGGCATCACAACAAAATTAGGCATAATAATGTGTTAATTCCACGACTGTATACAGTATGTCGGTATCGGTTGATATCAGAATCGGTAATTAAGAGTTGGACAATATCGGAATATCGGATATCGGCAAAAAAGCCATTATCGGACTAAAACTTTCTATTTTGACAGAAAAATATACAATTGCTGCATATAATTGTATATATGTTCAACTTTATCTAACATTGCAGCAGATATCATATTACCATACATTAAAAAAAAATGTAGTTCAAATAAAAATAAATGCTAAAAATAATGGCTGGACTCTTGATTTTAAAGCAATCAAGTTATCCATCCAATCGTACACTGGAAAAATATTTTTTACAGTAAAAAAAAACCTGGTAGCTCAGTTACCAGAATTTTATCCGAAAAAAACAGTGGTGCCGTTTTTCCGTTTACAAAAACAACCGCAGATTTTACAGTAAAAACACTGGTACTGTTTTACATTTTCCATTTATAGGAGATATTGTAAAAAAAAAAACATTGTAAATTTGACGGTAATATTTTGACAACTAAACTAAGTTTTTACTGTAAAATCTACAGATTTTTGTGTACAGTGTATGTAAAAAATGTATATATCCTAAATTACGGACTATAAGCCGCTACTTTTTTCATATGGTTTGAACCCTGCACCTTATAAAACAGTGTGGCTGATTAGTGGATTTTTCTTCACTGACAGCCATAATGCAAATAGTTTTAAAAAAAAACAAGAAAAGACACTCAAAAAGTTTGTGTCATAGTGCCATCTTTTGGACGAGTTTGCCCTTAGAGCTTTCAACCGGAAGTACAATTGTTGTTCCGTCTTCTAGCCGTGAATAGCGTCTCTACACGTATGGATTCTTCATTCATCCCTCAAATCAACATTTGCAAGTTTTAAAATATAGCTAAAACAATTCTGACTTACCAAACAGTCCCAAGTGTGATGTCTGTAGGAATGTTTTCATGCATATATTTGTATGTGCTATCGCAATCTAATGAGGCTAGCGTCGTTAGCAGTAGCTAATATGCTAACACGTTTACGAGCATCTTTGTTAGTATTATTAACATACAAGTTACAATGCATCTTTTTCGTATTGTTTCAGTTTCGTAAATCCCCCAAAATGTCACCGTGGACTTATTGAGTCTGTTTAGCTGATTGTAGAGCTCGTCCACAACGATGACTTCTGTTTATCCGCCGTTTTTCTGCCGTGTTACAGGCACCGTGTTACGGCGGGGTTGCATATTAATGCACGGATCGTTTTTCCAGGATGCAGACGGAACTCAGGAGGCAGAGTGCAGGTAAGACAATGATTTATTTACCATAAATAAGTCAGGTAGGAATACAAAAATATAGGAAGCGTACCGATAGCATGGGAAGCTATCGTAAGCTAAAGAAAAAGCTTAGCATGAAACAAGGAAGCAAGAAATCAATGTAACATGTTGCGTGAAGCAAACAAGACAGCCAGACCGAGTGAGTCGAAAAGCAGGAATAAATAGCTCTGTGATTAGTGCCCGGGAGCAGGTGAGCGTCCCGAACACTAATCAGAGGCAGGTGAAAATAATCAGCACCCATGGCAACCAAAAAAACACAATCCCAGGGGTGCTGAAACAGAACTAAGGAAGTCTTTAACTAAACAAAACATGACCCGGGCAACGGATCATGACACACCGTTTGGAAACAATTTAAGTATGTAAATAAACATTTACAAACTCTTTCTGTGTAAATAACTAATTTCATAATGTATATATATACTGTATCTGCGTTTTTTATAACATATGGGAAAATATTTTTTCTTCTCAAATTAATTGGTTGTGGCTTATATAACGTTGCGCTCTATAGTCCGGAATATAGGGTAATATTAAATAATTGTGTGATGACGTTATTTATATATCATTCACTGTTACAAGCGACCCTAACTGCGATGTGGCCCTCAATTAAAACGAGTTTAACACCTTTGGCATAGACGTAACAAATAGGTGTACGGTTCGATACTCAGTAACAAAATGGCACCGGTGCCGACATAAATCATAGCAACCACACTGAAAATAATAGTTTTAAGAGCCCAAGGGCTCAGGGGCCGGACATTGAAATGTGGATGTTTGGTCAGAAAGGGACTCCGCAGGTTTTATTCCTTTGCAACTGCATTTACTTTATTACAAAATAAACACATCAGCTTTTACACTTCATTATTCTGTCCCGGCTACTCGTTTCCAGTGTGTGCAGCTAAGTTAAAAGCATGAAGAAACAGAAGTTTTGTTGGGGATTGATGTTTCGTCTTTTGAATTAATTTCCTTCCTCGGTTTTATTTATTTACGCTTCTTCTATCATTTAGGTTTGTAAAACTGAAAATAGAAACATAAAATAAACACAACAGAAGTATAACGTCCATTGTGTATTTAACATAAATAAAATAGAAGGTTTAGTGTTAATACATTCACACAATTATCAACAGATGTTGACACACATATAGAAATGAGTTAACATTCTCACACTGTATGTGACTTATCACAACTAAAACTTGTCGCCCTCTACTGGTCAAATTTAGCGTTACATGTATTAAACGAGCTTTACCGTATTTTTCGGACTATACAGTATAAGTCGCACCGGCCGAAAATGCATAATAAAGAAGGAAAAAAACATATATAAGTCGCACTGGAGTATAAGTCGCATTTTTGGGGGAAATTTATTTGATAAAAGCCAACACCAAGAATAGACATTTGAAAGGCAATTTAAAATAAATAAAGAATAGTGAACAACAGGCTGAATAAGTGTACGTTATATGAGGCATAAATAACCAATTGAGAACGTGCCTGGTATGTTAACGTAACATATTATGGTAAGAGTCGGTCGGAGGGGCCGTTGGCGCAAATTGCAGCCACGCTTCCGTCAGTCTACCCCAGGGCAGCTGTGGCTATGAAAGTAGCTTACCACCACCAGGTGTGAAGGAAGGAAGGGTTCTACATGTAAAGCGACTTTGGGTACTTAGAAAAGCGCTATATAAATCCCAGGTATTATTATTATTAAGAGTCATTCAAATAACTATAACATATAGAACATGCTATACGTTTACCAAACAATCTGTCACTCCTAATCGCTAAATCCCATGAAATCTTATACGTCTAGTCTCTTACGTGAATGAGCTAAATAATATTATTTGATATTTTACGGTAATGTGTTAATAATTTCACACATAAGTCGCTCCTGAGTATAAGTCGCACCCCCGGCCAAACTATGAAAAAAACTGCGACTCATAGTCTGAAAAATACGGTACTCTCAAATATCAACATGACCACGAATACAAAAGACATAACAAAGTCAGCAATTTCAATACAAAACAAACAAAATATCTTAAGGCACAAATGATATCTACTTACTAATGTTTGGCCAAGTTTCGTGCTGAAGATTACATGCTGGGATTTCTACCATTGTTACTACTTGTCTGGCTCAATGTGTCCGTCGCTTAAAGGTCCACCAGAAAACAGTAACTCAAGCACTTTATCAGGGCAGAACATTCATACTTCGTTTTCCAGTTGTTACAATTCTTGATGTTTGCAATTTATTTTGATTTTTTTGCAAGGTTGAATGAGTAGTCTTCTTCTACTCACCCCACTACTGCTTCACTGTGACACATGTGCCTCGCTGTTTCCCCCTGCGGGGTGGCAGGAGTACTGCATACATGAGCAATTCTAGTTGTAATGCTTTCATTAAGCCAGTGATGTCCGGTGGGCCAAATGAAAAGCTCTGGCGGGCCGGATGTGGCCCATGGGCCGCCAATTGAATATAACTGCCGTAGAGTCAATTGTTGTGACGACTAGAAGCATTTGGCTATAATGCTCATGCAAAATACAGTGGTACCGAAGACGTTTACTCTACAAGATAAATGCTGTACATTATAATTACAATTATTTATTCATAGAGCACAATTAGTACACAAGGCAATTAAAATCGCTTTTAACATGCATGACATTTACAACGTAAAATAAGGAATACAAATTCAATCATCATAAAAATAATCTTGATAAAGTCCTGAATAAATATAAAAACATAAAAGTAATCATTATCATTTAATTAAAATGAAAAAAATGTGTAGATAAAATACTTTCTGTTGTCATATCCAGTGTTTTTCAACCTTTTTTGAGCCAAGGCACATTTTTTGCGTTGAAAAAAGGCGGAGGCACACCACGAGCAGAAATCATTAAAAAACGAAACTCAGTTGACAGTAAAAAGTCGTTGTCGCAATTGTTGGATATGACTTTAAACCATAACCAACATGCATCACTATAGCTCTTGTCTCAAAGTAAGTGTACTGTCACCACCTGTCACATCACTCCCTGACTTATTTGGAGTTTTCCTGTGTGTAGTGTTTTAGTTCTTGTTTTGCGCTCCTATTTTGGTGGCTTTTTCTCTTTTTTTGGTATTTTCCGGGAGCAGTTTCATGTCTTCCTTTGAGCGATATTTCCCGCATCTACTTTGTTTTAGCAAGCAAGAATATTTCAGTTGTTTTTATCCTTCTTTGTGGGGACATTGTTGATTGTCATGTCATGTTCGGATGTACATTGTGGACGCCGTCTTTGCTCCACAGGAAGTCTGTGCTGTCGTCCAGCATTCTGTTTTTCTTTACTTTGTAGCCAGTTAGGTTTTAGTGTCGTTCTGCATAGCCTTCCGTAAGCTTCAATGCCTTTTCTTAGAGGCACTCACCTTTCGTTTATTTTTGGTTTAAGCATTAGACACCTTTTTACTTGCACAATGTTTCCGACATCTACAAAGCAATTAGCTACCTGCTGCCACCTACTGATATGGAAGAGTATTACACGGTTACTCTGCCTAGCTCTATACAGCACCGACACTCAACAACAACAACACATCATTTGCAGACTATAATTACTGGTTTGCAAAAAATATTTTTAGCCCAAATAGGTGTAATTAGATAATCTCCCACGGCACACCAGACTGTATCTCACTGGTCATATCCACAGTTTAAAAAGTTTTCAGTCTGGAGTTGAACAAAACGATACCACACACAGTTTGGCAGCTCCTCATGAGCTTAACGGACACTGATTTTATTCTCTACCCAGCCAAGAGGAGCCAACATCTTCTGTATGTAAGAATGTAAGGCATGCTAGGCCGCCCCCAGGTAAAACTGATCTAACGACATCCAGATCGTTGCTGAGGGTTGTGAATCTTCTGATAATACTTCTGGCTGGTGTTGTTGAGAAAAATCCTGGACCTGTTTTAAGCACTGTGCTACAGCCTCAGCAGCTACCTGGGCTAGCACCTGTGCTCCCTGGGCCGCCACAGCAACCACCTGGGCTAACATCTCAGCTCTCTGGGCTACAGCAGCAGCAGGTACCTGGGTTACAAAGTCCAAGAGGAGCAGAAGCAGTTTGTTTTTTTCCAAACAGTAAATCTTGCTCAGGTTATCTGGAATCCCGAAACAAACCCTAAGAGATTGCTGGGTAGGCATATTAATATCAGGATCAAATACATAATCTACTGCCTGACTCAAACCTGGATTTCTTATGTATCTCTGAAAGTTGGCTTCATCAGCACATTTCAACAAACTTGATAGAAATACCAGGATACAATTGCTACAAAAGAGACAGGAAACAAGGGAAGGGTGCTGGTGTCCTAATATACACCACAGAGCAGTTCAAATGTGAAGTGGTTAATATTAATGTGAACTTGAAATGTCTTGCTCTGCAAGTTCTTCTGTCTCCTAACATGAAATTCAATTTTAGATTTTTTTGGTTAGTTTCAAAAATGTCTCTCAAATATGGATGATTGCACTGAATGTATTCTTATGGGAAATTTTATTATAACTGGCGGGGGGGGAAAAAAAGCAAAAGTAAACTTAAATCCATTGTAGAAATATTTAAATATAAACAAATGATAGAAAAACACACCAGAATTACAAGGAAAAGTGAAACTCGAATCAATCTGATCTTTACAACTAGGCCAGAAAGAATAACACAAACATTACAGGGCTCTCAGACCATAACATGATTCTAATTGTTAGAAAATTACCTGAATAAAGATTTCTCTTTTATAAAATCACAGACTCAAAAACTAAAACTATAGGAATACCTAAATCACACCTACCTGATTTTGAACAAGAAGTCAATAAAACAACATGGAACATTGTTACAAAAAAGTCTGACATAAATACTGTATATGCGCAAATACATTTATAACCACATTGAAAGAGTTAACTAAAAAGTAAACAAAGACCTGTATAAAGAGAGCAAAAAACTATTTTCTCCAATGGTTTAACCGACATATGGCAAACAATAAAAAAACAAAACATAAAGGCACTTAAAAATCCCTAAAAAAAACAAAACAACAATTGATCATTTGGCCTATACAGGCCTCAAAAATCAAGTAATCACAAAGAAGCAAAACTAATGATCTTACTAAAATCATTAAAGAGGCTAAGGGAAGTAGCTCTAAACTTTGGCAACATATAATATAAATGGCCTAACTGATCCAAGTAAGAAAAAACACCAAAAATGGACTTTCTAAAAGTACAAGGAAGCATAATGAATGACAATGAATCTATGGCTAACGCTCTGAACATGTTCTTATTGATTCAGTGCATGAACCCTCAAATAAATGTAATGACACAGTACTTTATCCAGAAGACATACATCTGAATAATACTTATCAGTTTTGCATGAAGGAGGTGTCCAATGACAAAGTGAATAACGTCATTTTAAACATGGGCAACTGGGTGTCAAAAGACATCCATGACCTTAGCACAGCTTTGCTTAAAAACACCAAGATACTCTGTTAGAGCCTACCACACTTTGTGAATATTTGCAATGTCCAAAGTTCTGGAAAACCGCTATAGTAACGCCGATCCACAAAACAGGCGAAAAAGAACAACTACATGCCTATCTCTGCCCTTCCTGTTGTGTCTAAAATCTTGGAGAAGGTAGTGGCAGAACAACTAAAAGAACACCTGGAGTCAAACCAACTGCTCCATCCCCAACAATTTGGGTTGAGGCAAAAGTACAGCACATAAACAGTTAACTGTTACTTGCTCAAACAGATTAAGAGCTGTCTAGACAAAAGTTGTTGGTGCTGTGTTTCTAGACCTCAAAAAGGCCTTTGATACTGTGGAACACTGTTTTGAAAGAAAAAAAAACACTGGCATTTCAAAATATAAATAAATAAATGATAAATAGGTTATACTTGTATAGCGCTTTTCTACCTTCAAGGTACTCAAAGCGCTTTGACAGTATTTCCACATTCATCCATTCACACACACATTCACACACTGATGGCGGGAGCTGCCATGCAAGGCGCTAACCAGCAGCCATCAGGAGCAAGGGTGAAGTGTCTTGCCCAAGGACACAACGGACGTGACTAGGATGGTAGAAGGTGGGGATTGAACCAGTAACCAGCAACCCTCCGATTGCTAGCACGGCCACTCTACCAACTTCGCCACGCCGGCCCTTAATATCTCCTTAAGCATGTGGGCGGGGGCGGGGTTAAGGGGGGAGGAGTATATTTATAGCTAGAATTCACTGAAAGTCAAGTATTTATTTTATATATATATATATATATATATATATATATATATATATATATATATATATATATATATATATATATATATATATATATATATATATATATATATATATATATATATATATATATACATATATATATATAGACATATAAATATATATATATATATGTATATATATATGTCTATATATATATCTATATATATATATATAGATATATATATATGCATTACCTTTTGCACTATATTAATTTATATTATTATGTGTTGTCAACTTTGTACTTTTTTATGTCTTTGCCTGAAATAAATAAATAAATGAAAAAAGAAGAAAGAAAAAAAAAATATATATATATATATATATTAGGGCTGCAACAACTAATCGATTAAATCGATTAAAATCAATTATTAAAATAGTTGCCGATTAATTTAGTCATCGATTTGTTGGATCTATGCTATGCGCATTTTTTTGTTTGTTTGTTTTTTTTTTTAAATAATTTTTTTTTTTTTTTTTAAATAAACCTTTATGAACTGCAACATTTACAAACAGCTGAGAAACAATAATCAAAATAAGTATGGTGCCAGTATGCTGGTTTTTTTCAATAAAATACTGGATAGGATAGAAATGCAGTTGGTCTCTTTTATCCGATTATTAATCGAAGTAATAATCGACAGATTAATCGATTGATTATCAAATTAATCGTTAGTTGAAGCCCTTATATATATATATATATATATATATATATATATATATATATATATATATATATATATATATATATATATATATATATATATATATATATATATATATATACATATATATATAAAATAAACTTGACTTTCAGTGAATGCTAGCTATATATATATATATATATATATATATATATATATATATATATATATATATATATATATATATATATATATATATATATATATATATATATATATATATATATATATATATATATATATATATATATATATATATATATATACATATAAATAAAATAAATACTTGAATTTCAGTGTTCATTTATTTGCACATAAACACTCCTCTCTATTCATTGTTGTATTTGAAAGTGCAATGCTTTGCAGCCAGTAGCACAGCCTTTGAAGGAGCATAGGTATGGGCAGTGTAATATTCTGGGTTGGAGTCAATAACCAGGCGAGGTGACGAAGTTACGTCTCTTTACTTCATACTTCAGAACCGACTCCCACACTTACCGCCAGGGTGCGTAATACAACGTATACCGTTGGCATGTTACATGTTGAACTGTGGTGGGGTTTTGGTTAGGTTTTTTTTTTTTGATGGGGTAATTAAATCGATTTCAATTAATTCCAGTGGATAATGCTGTTTGGCAACACAAGTTTTTCAGGGTACAAGTTTCGTAACGGAACAAATTCAACTTGTATGCTATGGTACCACTTTACAAAAGTTTTTCTAACAGTAGTCTAACATTGCCACCAACGTCTATCACTTATCCACTATGTTCAGCTTCAATTGTACAAAACCTATGCACCTATAGTACTAAAAAATCTTGCAATTTTGAATTGTAATCATTATTTGTTGAGTGGTTGCAATCCAGCTTTAAAAAGCAGAAGCAACTAAATGAGTGATTGTTATTCATGTTAAGTGAGCAACGCAGCAGTTGATTCAGTCCAACACTATACTGTTAAAATGTGGGCACTCAGGAACTAAGTCCGCAGTGTACACTTGGGTTGTACGATATACCGGTATTAGTATAGTACCGCAATACTAATTAATCATATTTGGTACTATATCGCCTCTAAAAAGTACCGGTCCCTGCAGGACGAGGAATAGCTAAACATGCTTCACTACACACCGTAGCTGACCGGCGTCAAAATGTAAACAAACGCCATTGGTGGATCTACACCTAACATCCACTGTAATGATACCAAGTACAGGAGCGTATTTAGTCGATACTACTATAATTATATCG
This sequence comes from Entelurus aequoreus, assembly GCF_033978785.1. Taxonomy (NCBI): domain Eukaryota; kingdom Metazoa; phylum Chordata; class Actinopteri; order Syngnathiformes; family Syngnathidae; genus Entelurus; species Entelurus aequoreus. The sequence goes on along the minus strand of NC_084731.1, from coordinate 20,449,086 downwards.
ATATTTTTTGGCATCACAACATCTTCTTGTTTTTTTTAAAATTTTTATTATGTTTATAAACTCAGAAAATATGTCCCTGGAGACATGAGGACTTTGAATATGACCAATGTATGATCCTGTAACTACTTGGTATCGGATTGATACCCAAATTCGTGGTATCATCCAAAACTAATGTAAAGCATCCAAACAACAGAAGAATAAGTGATTATTACATTTGAACAGAAGTGTAGATAGAACATGTTAAAAGAGAAAATAAGCAGATATTACCAGTAAATGAACAAGTAGATTAATAATTCATTTTCCACCACTTGTCCTTAATCATTTTGACAAAATAATAGAATGATAAATGACACAATATGTTACTGCATATGTCAGCAGACTAATTAGGAGCCTTTGTTTGCTTACTTACTACTAAAAGACAAGTTGTCTTGTATGTTCACTATTTTATTTAAAGGCCTACTGAAACCCACTACTACCGACCACGCAGTCTGATAGTTTATATATCAATGATAAAATCTTAACATTGCAACACATGCCAATACGGCCGGGTTAACTTATAAAGTGCAATTTTAAATTTCCAGCTAAACTTCCGGTTGAAAACGTCTTTGGATGATGACGTATGCGCGTGACGTAGCCAGTGAAACAAAAGTATCGGTACCCCATTGAATCCAATACAAAATAGCTCTGTTTTCATCTCATAATTCCACAGTATTCTGGACATCTGTGTTGGTGAATCTTTTGCAATTTGTTTAATGAACAATGAAGACTGCAAAGAAGAAAGTTGTAGGTGGGATCGGTGTATTAGCGGCGGACTACAGCAACACAACCAGGAAGACTTTGACTCGGATAGCAGACGTGCTAACCGACGCTAGCCACCGACCGCACGGATGATCGTGGTGAAGTCCTTCGTCCTTCCGTCGATCGCTGGAACGCAGGTGAGCACGGGTGTTGATGAGCAGATGAGGGCTGGCTGGCGTAGGTGGAGCGCTAATATTTTTTATCATAGCTCTGTGAGGTCCCGTTATACTAAGTTAGCTTCAATGGCGTCGTTAGCAACAGCATTTTTAAGCTTCGCCAAGCTGGAAAGCATTAACCGTGTATTTACATGTCCCTGGTTTAATAGTATTGTTGATCTTCTGTCTATCCTTCCAGGCAGGGATTTATTTATTTTGTTTCTATATGCAGTTAAGCACGATGCTATCACATTAGCTCCGTAGCTAAGTTAGCTTCAATGGCGTCGTTAGCAACAGCATTTTTAAGCTTCGCCAGGCTGGAAAGCATTAACCGTGTATTTACATGTCCCTGGTTTAATAGTATTGTTGATCTTCTGTCTATCCTTCCAGTCAGGGATTTATTTATTTTGTTTCTATATGCAGTTAAGCACGGTGCTATCACGTTAGCTCCGTAGCTAAAGTGTTTTGTCGATGTATTGTCGTGGAGCTAAAAGTCACTGTGAATGTCCATTTCGCGTTCTCGACTCTCATTTTCAAGAGGATATAGTATCCGAGGTGGTTTAAAATACAAATCCGTGATCCACAATAGAAAAAGGAGAGAGTGTGGAATCCAATGAGCCAGCTTGTACCTAAGTTACGGTCAGAGCGAAAAAAGATATGTCTTGCACTGCATTCAAGTCCTTAACTCTAACGTTCCTCATCCATGAATCTTTCATCCTCGCTCAAATTAATGGGGTAATCGTCGCTTTCTCTAGCTGCATTGAAAACAATAGGAAAATATGAGGAGGCTATCAACTGACAACGTCACACTACTTTCGGTAGGGGCAAGGCTTTTTTTTATCAGATACCAAAAGTTGCGATCTTTATCGTCGTTGTTCTCTACTAAATCCTTTCAGCAAAAATATGGCATTATCGCGAAATGATCAAGTATGACATGTAGAATGGATCTGCTATCCCCGTTTAAATTAAAAAAATTCATTTCAGTAGGCCTTTAAGGACAAACTTGCAATAAGAAACATATGTTTAATGTACCGTAAGATTTTTTGTTAAAATAAAGCCAGTGATGCAATTTTTTGTGGTCCCCTTTTTCAGAAAAGTACCGAAATACATTTTTGTACCGGTATGACATAAGCACAGAAATTCTGGAATAGCTCTTCAAGAAGTGAATACAGAATAAAATATGCTCATGAACAGTTATTATCTCCAAGACCGCTTAATCCATCATGACGTGCTGCAGATCATTAGAGGAGCTTTAGAAAGTTAATGTGCAAAGTCTTTTTGTAATTATTTAAGTCGATTAAAAACAAGCCATTTTACTCCAATATTAACACAAGCCAACACATATCTTCAGGCTATGTGTGCTCACCTGTTTGGCCATTTTGCCATCCAAGGCCGATCCCTGCATGTCTGCCACTGCCCCCTGTTGTCCGTGAGGACTCCTGGCCTTTCGGTGACACTCACTGGGCACACTCCTCTGTCACTTGAGCAAAGACAGCAACCTGAAACATATCAAACAAACACTTTCAAGAGAAGTACAGAACAATGAAGCAGTGATACATCGCCTAATTATTGACAAGTAATGATATTTCAACTGCAAAATGAGCAACATTTAATTTTTTATGAGACTTCATTCAAACAGACCTTGCAATATTTCAGTTTCTTATGTTCCATTATGTATTAGGTTGTTTAAGTCTTATACAACTACAAGGCAACTGCACAGTATATGAAATAGTACGTGCGCTTGTGGGCCCGCGCTTTCTTGCACAAGACAAGAAAAATAAAGATGTGCATTATATCGTCTCGCTCATCATCCCCCACAGTGGGTTGACCCTGTGGATTTGAACGGTTGTCAGTGATACTAAAGCCGTTGCTGCAGCAGCTGTTCAAGATAGAAGTGTTTTATAGATGATATTGTACATTTATGTGGGAAAGAGAAGCAAGCAAGAGGGAAAAAAAGGATGTGATGATTTTATACATTCCAAAAAAAGACTTTGAAATCCTGCAACATGGTTTTGTTTCCGTTATAGACAAGTGGTACAACACTGGTGTCCGTGGTATACTTTTGGTGCACAACATATTTTACATATATAATGAAATAAAGCTTGCATTAGAACAACTTGCAAAAAAACTTGATTCAAAATCTGGTCTGAATCATCCAAAAAAATGGCCCGTGCCAACCAAAACAACCAGCTTCTTGTGCCTGTTACAGTACATTGCACGCTCTATTTTCTGACATCCTGTCATAATGAGCACGTTTTCAAATCCCTCTGTTTGCCAAAATAATGAAGAATATGAGAGAAGAATATCATAATGCCCCCTCAACACCCTGTCATTGTTCTACATGTGGACAAGGTTTGGACTCCCCTGGGGTAAAACACTCAATATAATGGAAAATTCCTCAACAGATGAAGTGTAAATACTTTAGCGACATGGGGACAATAGTGTATATATATATATATATATATATATATATATATATATATATATATATATATATATATATATATATATATATATATATATATATATATATATAGTATATATATATATAGTATAAATATACTGTGTGTGTGTGTATATATATATATGTGTGTGTGTGTGTACATATATATGTGCATGTGTAGATGTGTATATATGCATATGTATATGCATATGTGTGTGTGTGTGTATATATATATATATATATATATATATATATATATATATATATATATACATATATATATATATGTGTGTGTGTGTGTGTGTGTGTGAACATATACATGTGATTGTGTAGATGTGTATACCGTATTTTTCGGACTATAAACCGCAGTTTTTTTCATAGTTTGGCCGGGGGTGCGACTTATACTCAGGAGCGACTTATGTGTGAAATTATTAACACATTACCGTAAAATATCAAATAATATTATTTAGCTCATTCACGTAATAGACTAGACGTATAAGATTTCATGGGATTTAGCGATTAGGAGTGACAGATTGTTTGGTAAACGTATAGCATGTTCTATATGTTATAGTTATTTGAATGACTCTTACCATAATATGTTACGTTAACATACCAGGCACGTTCTCAGTTGGTTATTTATGCCTCATATAACGTACACTTATTCAGCCTGTTGTTCACTATCTTTATTTATTTAAAATTGCCTTTCAAATGTCCATTCTTGGTGTTGGGTTTTATCAAATAAATTTCCCCCAAAAATGCGACTTATACTCCAGTGCGACTTATTCGTTTTTTTCCTTCTTTATTATGCATTTTCGGCCGGTGCGACTTATACTCCGGAGCGACTTATACACCAAAAAATACGGTATATGCATATGTGTATATGTATATTTATATGCATGTATACATACATTACATACATACATACATACATACATACATACATACATACATATATGTGTGTGTGTGTGTGTGTATATATATATATATATATATATATATATATATATATATATATATATATATATATATATATATATTCATATAGATATGTGTGTGTACATATATATGTGTATATATGCATATGTATGTATGTTAATGCATATGTGTATATGTATACGTATATATGCATATGTGTATACGTATATATGCATATGGGTGTGTATATATTTACAGTATGCATATAGCGTATATACATATGTTTATATACATGGACATATATCTGTGTCCATATTATATAAATATTATGATTGGATATTAAGAGTATGTGAAAGTTTGACTCCTACCTTGTTTACTTCCCTGACGACCTCCTTAAAGTTGTATTATCAATCAGAAATATCAAACAGCTAAAATGTGCCAAACATGTATAAGTGTGTGGAGAGAGTGTTTTGCATTTTTCCCCTTGGGCCATTGTAATGGTTTTAAATGGGTGTAAATTTGTTTTTTTATTATGGCGCATGGATGTTTTTTTTATAATATTCATAAAGTTCAATGAACGTGACGGTTGCATTTGTTTTGCGCCATGAGTAGGGAAGGTTGTTCGGATTGGGACATACAAGTAATGCTGTGCAGTGGCCACTTCAAAGTACAAATCACAGTCATTGAACTGATTCACTCATATGGTCAGCAAGATGGAGGCTAATTTAAAGCAGACAAATATTTAAAAGGAATTTGCAAACACCACCAGATTCCGGAATAAAATCATGACGTCTTGCGGGCGAAATTGAAGATCCCACAAGCTTAAATATAATGCATAAAAGTACAACCGGTTCACTAAGAGGTGGGCTTGATTGACCTACAGTATTTCACTAGGTGGTAGACTTCCCACCTGCTCCTTTATTTATACTACACTGTCATTTATAATCAGTCTTTGGCAGAAACAACCATACGTTGAAATTGGAACAGACTGAAGGGAACCTTGGGGAGCCAAAAACAACAAACTAAAAACATCTTTATAAAACAAGTTGTGTACACAGAGTTTGTTATAAACTGTGAAGAGTAAATGTACATAAATTCATGTTGTTTTTAATGTGTGAAATGGTGTGGCTTCATGTAAAATATATATTTGAAATTTCTTGCTAGAAATGGATAGAATGGGTGAACTGGCAGACTGTGCGCAAGTATTGTCTTGCCAGTCATAAATCCTCTGTATGTTGCGTTTTAAGACACATCTCAAAAGTTCTAATTTGCGATACGGCAGGATCGATTTTGACCAGTGTTGGGACTAACGCGTTACTAAGTAACGCGTTACTGTAACGCCGTTAGTTTCGGCGGTAACTAGTAATCTAACGCGTTATTTTTTATATGCAGTAACTCAGTTACCGTTACTGCATGATGCGTTACTAAGTATCGACTAGAAACAGAAGATCTGAGTGTGTTTTATTGGAGCGCTCCGGTGGAAAATAAGAGGCGTGCTTTCTGTGGGTGGGGGAAAGCACGCCTCCCCGCAGGGGAGACGTTCCTCCAGAGCCGTACTTCGGGGCTAACAACCTTCACTTTACCCGGAAGAGGGTCTTTACAGCTGAGGGTGAATGACGAGACCGGCGGTTTGTTGCAACTTTGTGACTTTATTGGACGCAGCCATCCACCAAGCTAGAACACCTGCACGCACTCACTGTCGCCGCTCCCTCACCTCTCTCGCCCACTCACTCACTGACGTCACTCACCTCACATGTTGTCATATCTTAAAGGGCCACACACACACACATACGCTACTCTCATAACAACTAACAAGACATCATGGTGAAGCCAGAAGTCGAGTTTTTTAACCTGGAGACATTCTCAATACTTTTCTTTTGTCGAGCACAAAGAAAATAACATTTTAGTTAAATGTAAGTTGTGTCTTGGATCAAAGATCCTATCTACTTAGAGTTGAAGTTAAAGTGCCATTATGTTGCAGCTATTTAAAATAGTTTTGTCAATTTTTTCTGGCCTGAAATAAATTGGCCCTTTGAAACATATCTTTGTCTTTGTGTGTTGTATGTAGACCACATTGTTTGTGTGTTGTATGTAGACCACATTGTTTGTGTGTTGTATGTAGACCACATTGTTTGTGTGTTGTATGTAGAGCACATTGCTTTCTGAGTTCAGTGATGCAAATGCATGTCAAGTTGATCAACAGATGGTATTATTCTCCAGTGCAATAACAGTACTGAAATGAAGGCTAAAACGGCATTAATGGGAGCCTTAAAAAAAAAGGGGGGAAAAAGAAGTAACTAAATAGTTACTTTTCACAGTAACGCATTACTTTTTGGTGTAAGTAACTGAGTTAGTAACTGAGTTACTTTTGAAATAAAGTAACTAGTAATTGTAACTAGTTACTGGTTTTCAGTAACTAACCCAACACTGATTTTGACTAAGCAAAAATCTGCAGGCGAATGGATGTAAAAGAGGGAGAAGATCATTTACATGTCAGCTGTCATTGTAGCCAAAGGTCTGCAGTGTGTATGCTGTCTTGTTTTTGAGAAATGTAATTTAGATAAGGATGTTCCCATCAGGGATTTATTTATGCTGCTGGTTCCCGATAGTGGTCTTCCATGATTGAGATCAGCAGATACCAATACCGATCACATTTATAAGAATAACTAAACAAAATCAAAAACGAGTATTACTCCTTTAAGTCAGTTCATGCCCTCAGAGCCCTCCTGTGTTCAGAGACTTATTCTCTGAATTAGTAAACATGAACAAAAATAACAACAAAATGATTTTGAGAAAATAAAAATATTGATCAAATCATTCAAGCATCCATCATATACTGATACTACCCTTGGTGTTGACACCACCAATTGTGGATCGATCCGCCCTCACAATCAAACATTGTTATGTTAAAATACTGAACAGATGTTTATTGGGATGAGGTAAACATCTGTTCAGTATTTTAACATAAAAGTGTTTGATTGTGAGGCATTAAAAGCCACAAAATGCAACGGGTCCATCAGACCCATAAACGCTGGCTGAGTAACAACAATATGAACATTACACAAGGGTTAAGAAAAATGGGCAAAAAATAAACTTGCAAAGAATAAAAACCTGAAAACCATCAAACCCTCAAATAACCGTCAACCAACAAATACTTGTTTTGAAGATACTTCATCTTACTTTCTGGAGTGTGGGTGACCTGCCAGCTCGAATCAGTCAAGCAGAAAATAACATTGAGGATTACAGGTGCTCACTTAGCTATTCTGTCCAAAGTGAAACAGAGACTGACATCCATCTGTTCTCTGTGACACTGTGAAGTCATTACAGCCATCTGTGAGAAGACATCTCTCTCACAGATGGTTTCAAAGTGAAACAAATAGCAGGATCGCTCCGATCATCCATGCAATTACACTGTGTACATGAAGACATTTAACGCCACTCAGATACGGTAGTCTTCGAGACATGTATCCGTAAACCCAAAGAAAATCAGATAGAAACTCGTCATCCAAAGTTAGTTTGTGCTAAATCAGTTTTTCAACCAGTGTGCCGTGAGATACAGTCTGGTGTGCCGTGGGAGATTATGTAATTTCACCTAATTGGGTTAAAAATATTTTTTTGCAAACCAGTAACTATAATCCGCAAATGTGCCGTTGTTGAGTGTCTGTGCTGTCTAGAGCTCGGCAGAGTAACCGTGTTATACTCTTCCATATCAGTAGGTGGCAGCAGGTAGCTAATTGCTTTGTAGATGTCAGAAACAGGGGGAGGCAGTGTGCAGGTAAAAAGATGTCTAATGCTTAAACCAAAAATAAACAAAAGATGAGTGCCCCTAAGAAAAGGCATTGAAGCTTAGGGAAGGCTATGCAGAACAAAACTAAAACTGAAGTGGCTACAAAGTAAACAAAAGCAGAATGCTGGACGACAGCAAATACTTACTGTGGAGCAAAGACAATGTACATCCGAACATGAAATGACAATCAACAATGTCCCCACCAAGAAGGTGATCACAATATGCAGACGACAGTGGAAGGCAGCGTGCAGGTAAAAAGGTGTCTAACGCTTAAACCAAAAATATACAAAATCGAGTGCCGCTAAGAAAAACCATTGAAGCATAGGGATGGTTATGCAAAATGAAACTAAAATTGAACCGGCTGCAAAGTAAACAAAAACAAAATGCTGGACGACAGCAAAGACTTACAGCGTGTGTAGCAGACGGCGTCCACAAAGTACATCCGTACATGACATGACAATCAACAATGTCCCCACAAAGAAGGATAGCGTCCGCACAACTTAAATAGTCTTGATTACGAAAACAAAGCAGGTGCGGGGAATAGCGTTCAAGGAAGACATGAAACTGCTACAGGAAAATACCAACAAAACAGGAAAAGCCCCCAAAAATAGGAGCGCAAGACAAGAACTAAAACACTATGCACAGGAAAACACCAAAAACTTCAAAATAAGTCAGGGCGTGATGTGACAGGTGGTGACAGCACACTATAGTGATAAATAGAGCTATAGTGATGCATGCTTGGTTATGGTTTGAATTCATATCCAACAATTGCGAGAAGGACTTTTTATTGTCAATATCGGCTGCTGAGTTTAATTTTTTAATGTTTTCTGCTGGTGGTGTGCCTCGGGATTTTTTCAATGAAAAAAATGTGCCTTGGCTCAGAAAAGGTTGAAAAACACTGTGCTGAACACTGTGTGCTGGTATGTTCATTTCATTGTACATTGGCCTCAGTGAGGGAGACCACTGCAGAACAATGCGCAATTGGAAAATAAATGATCGATCAGCTTTGTTGTGCATACTGGACCGACGTAGTAAATATGTTGTCTATTCACTGGAATCGGTTATCACAGGGAGAACATTCAACTTTGAAATAATCTCTGGCATTTCACTTTCCTCGGTCCGACCAAGGAGGCGTGCATGAAGGCAGACACAGAGGGCATCAGCGAGGGAGTGTTCATGTATGCATGTCTGTGGAAGAGTACTGGCTCCGCTCAGAGAATCAGTTGCCATGGTAACAGCACAGCTTTACCGTCCGTCCGTCCGTCCCCCGTCCCCTTACACCTGATTGTTTCCCTCCTCAGTGGCGTGGCAGACAAACTCAACAAGGCGGCATGATGAGGGACCCAAATATGAATTTTAGAGAGGTAATTTGCCTATGTGACATACTGTAGGCTTTTTTGGTAGCGATTATGGGTGTCAAAAAATATATATTTTCGAAGGAATCGCGGTTTTTATTTGTAAAAATTCTTAATCTAATGGATTATATATATCAAAATGAGAGATGTCCGATAATGGCTTTTTTGCCGATATTTGATATTCCGATATTGTCCAACTCTTAATTACCGATTCAGATATCAACCGATACTGATATATACAGTAGTGGAATTAATACTTTGTTATGCGTAATTTTGTTTTGATGCCCCGCTGGATGCATTAAACAATGTAACAAGGTTTTCCAAAAATAAATCAACTCAAGTTAAGGAAAAAAATGCCAACATTATATCTAGGGATGATGTTTGATAAGAAATTATCGAGTTCGAGCCTATTATCGAATCCTCTTATCGAACCGATTCCTTATTGAGTCCAGATAGGTTGTTGTATAAGGAAAAAAACACACAATATTTGGTTTAACAAAAGCTCACTTTTATTATTTAAGAAAAAAATTAAATCTAATAAATAAATAAATATTGACTGTTACCCCCCTGAAAAAAATAAAATAAAATAAATGAATATTGACTGTTGTTACCCAAAGTATATTAAGTGGGATTTTTCAGAAAAACAAATATATACAGTAACACAAAAACAACCTGTCTCTGTGATCAGTATAGGTGTATAAATAATAATATAGTGTTAAATAAAATCAGTCCCTTGGGCACAAAACTGAAAATAATACAGCTCTCCAAAAAGTGCACTTCTGCTGCTATTTGACATAACTGTTTGTTATGATGCTTTGACATTTTTGCACTTTATTTCTTCATTGAAAGAAAATTCTATGAAGAGAAAAGTTGTTTGCAAATGTGGTTACAATGCTAAAAAATGAAAAGTTAAAGCTAAAAAAAGAAATACACTTTGAGTTAAAAGTATTTCTTTATAGGTTATAAAATGTGATGTTATGAGCTAGGGAAAATAACAACTACACTACCCAGCATGCAACAGGAGTGACAAGCATGCGCGGTAGCCCCGAAATGTGTTGTTGCATGTCGCACCCGGCAGCTAAGAATGAGGTTACGAGCACGCTGTGAAAGTAAACGTCAAGAACTCAGCCAACACGCCTCGTCTGCATTATTTATAATTAGACAGACAACACATATACAGTGTGATTTTGTTTTGTTTACAAGGAAAGAAAAACAAAAGTTAAAAAAGGGAGATGTCATATATGTATGTGCTCCAGTTGCTTTAAGAACGTTGCGACAGCTGCCGTAAAGGAGGTGCGTTGCTAGCCTGGTTGCTATGTTTCCGGTTGGTCGTAAAAGTGTTCGTCATGTGTTTGTACCCTGCTCAAATCTCTCAGTAAAGTTATTCATTGGATTATACCTTTTGTTTTTAACTTTATTACACCTTGGAGCGCTTTTTCCGGTCCATTGTTTTCCTGCTTTCGCTATCTGCGCCTAATGACTGAGCTACGTGACGTCATTTCTTGTGATGTCACACGGAGCATTTCTGGTCAGGACGGGATTCGAATAAAGAACCAACTCTTTTTCTTTACTATAGTGGTCTCGATAACGGGTACCGGTTCTCAAAAAGGGATTCGAGTCCGAGGACTCGGTTCTTTTCTTATCGAACAACCGGGAAAACCGGTTTCGAGTATCATCCCTAGTCATTATTAATATACTGAGATGAAGAATATCTTATTTTCAATAAGGTTGAAAGTATTTCTCATAATTCTTCTTCTTTGTACTTTGTAAGCACTATTCATTTGAACAACCTCTTAAAGTGGATCATATCAGTACAATGTTTAACTTCTTTACTTAATCTATTCCAGTGGTTCTCAAATGGGGGTACCTGTACCCCTGGGGGTACTTGAAGGTATGCCAAGGGGTACGTGAGATTTAAAAAAAATGTCTGTCAAAAAGAACTGTGAAAAGAAATGCAACAATGCAATATTCAGTGTTGACAGCTAGATTTTTTGTGGACATGTTCCATAAATATTGATGTTAAAGATTTCTTTTTTTGTGAAGAAATGTTTGGAATTAAGTTCATGAATCCAGATAGATCTCTATTACAATCCCCAAAGAGGGCACTTTAAGTCGATGATTACTTCTATGTCTAGAAATCTTTATTTATAATTGAATCACTTGTTTATTTTTTAACAAGTTTTTAGTTATTTTTATATCTTTTTTTCCAAATAGTTCAAGAAAGACCACAACAAATTAGCAATATTTTGCACTGTTATACAATTTAATAAATCAGAAACCGATGACATAGTGCTGTATTTTACTTCTTTATCTCTTTTTTTCAACCAAAAATGCTTTGCTCTGATTAGGGGGTACTTTCATTAAAAAAATGTTCACAGGGGGTACATCACTGAAAAAAGGTTGAGAACCACTGATCTATTCCATCATTTCATTCCACATCATTTTAGCTGTTTGCAATTTTACCAAATCATCGAACTTTAATATTTTTGACTCAATAAATAAAGTGTTTGTATGTTCTCTATAGCCAACATTATGTATCAGTCTAATTGATCTTTTTTGTAACACGGTTAACGAATGTAGCGCACATTTGTAGTTATTTCCCCACATTTCTGCACAATAACTCAGATATGGTAATACTATAGTAGCGAGCAGTAGAGAATATGAAGTGATTTGTTAAACCAAATATTGTGTGGTTTTTTCCATATACAACAACCTATCTGGACTCGATAAGAGAATCAATAAGGAATCGGTTCAATAAGAGGATTCGATAATAGGCTCAAACTCGATAATTTCTTATCAAACATCATCTCTACGTGTGAGTGTGTCAAAAAAACGTAGATATTATGTGACCGGGCCGGCACGCAAAGGCAGTGCCTTCAAGGTTTATTGGCGCTCTGTACTTCTCCCTACGTCCGTGTACACAGCGGCGTTTTAAAAAGTCATACATTTTACTTTTTGAAACCGATACCGATCATTTCCGATATTACATTTTAAAGCATTTATCGGCATCCCTAATGTTAATCTATAATATAATTTATGCAGTGAATGCTTTAAACATGAGTCACAATATGAAGGTCCTGAGTTCAATCCCGGGCTCGGGATCTTTCTGTGTGGAATTTGCATGTTCTCCCCGTGACTGCGTGGGTTCCCTCCGGGTACTCCGGCTTCCTCCCACCTCCAAAGACATGCACCTGGGGATAGGTTGATTGGCAACACTAAATGGTCCCTAGTGTGTGAATGTGAGTGTGAATGTTGTTTGTCTATCTGTGTTGGCCCTGTGATGAGGTGGCGACTTGTCCAGGGTGTACCCCGCCTTCCGCCCGAATGCAGCTGAGATAGGCTCCGGCGCGACCCTGAACGGGACAAGCGGTAGAAAATGGATGGATGGAGTGCTTTAAAGAAAAAAAGAAAAAACCTGAACTTAAAAAAATCAAATATACCAACCCCAGTAGGCATCCGGTGTTTTACTTAGCAGTAAACATTAAACATTTCAAGGAGGTTGTAAATAGCTCTGGTGCCTGCCCCTAAAATACGGCAATGCATCTGTCTGATGTGTGACAGCCCAGCTGATCTACAGCACAATAGATCCTGTAAATCACTGGGAGTTTTTGACAGGGACAAGGACACACACACACACACACACACACACACACACACACACACACACCACCATCAAACATAAATTCACTACGTGCCATAGACACTCACAATGGCAGTGTAATGCTAATGGAAGCCACTCTTGATGTTGCTTAGTGCTTTCTTGAGAGAGTCTTGACATCTCTAGTAAGGCTGAAACGACGCGTCGACGTAGTCGACGTCATCGGTTACGTAAATACGTCGACGCCGTTTTTGTGCGTCGACGCGTCGCATATTTACGTCACACTACCGTCATGGCGGAGAGCAAAGCAGACTGTGCGAGCGAGGGGGAAAAAATCACGCCAAAAGTGGTCAAAAGTGTGGGAGTATTTCAATACGCGGCCTAATAATGTTGTTGTATGCACACTGTGTCGAGCGGAAATGGCCTATCATAGAAGCACAACGGCTATGAACGAACATTTGAAAAGAAAACCATCAACTAGTCAATCGTCCGCGCGAGTATACGTTGTCATCATTACACAAAAACATGAATGTGTCATTTGTATCTGCTAGGGGTGTAACGGTACGTGTTTTGTATTGAACCATTTCGGTGCGGGGCTTTCGGTTCGGTACGGGGGTGTACCGAACGAGTTTCTAAGCTAAAGCTAACTTTAGCTGCTAAAGTGTTAACAAGCTGCTTCGCTCCTTCTGCGGCTGCCTCTGTCTCAGCACGCAGCATTGCCCCACCCACACAACCATCTGATTGGTACACACAAAGAGTTATACAAAGCGTTATCAGCCAATCAGCAGTGCGTATTCAAAACGTTACCAGCCAATCAGCAGTGTGTATTCAGAGCGCATGTAGTCAGCGCTTCAGCGTGGAGCAGATAGGTGTTTAGCAGGTGAGCATCAGGCAGCGGACTCTCCCCAAATGATAATAAACACCTCCCAGTCAACTACTAGTAACATCACTATGAGCTAGGGATGGGCGATACCACACTTTTAGGATTCGATACGATACCGATACTTTATCTTGCCTTTTCATCGATACCGATACCGATACCATTAATTTCTTATTGGCAATTTTTGTCAGTCAAAAATATTATTACTATTGTTATTATTTAAGACAAATCACAAGACAATATATAATAAAAGTAAAATTAAAATAAATAACAAATATGAAAAATAAATTAAATATTATATATAATAATAATTAGATATTAGGGCTTTCCAATTAACTGTCAAATCCGAATCGCAAGAAGCTGCAGTTATTTTTTAAAGTTTGTGATATAATTAGCAATTAATGAAATATGAAATAGGCTAATGTTTTCGAAATGTAAGAAATCATGTTACAGATTAAAACCAAAATCACATTCCATCATATATTCAAGATTTTCTTGGGAAAAAATAAAACTGTAATGCAAAGATGAAGAATCTCCAAATTGTATCTTTTTCTTATCTTGTTTTAAATACTCAAGCAATTTTCAACTAACAGTAAATTCCCCTGTGTGGAAATTATTTGAATTTAGGATAATCATTTAAACAAAAATATTCAGTAAACATTACTAAAAAAAAAAAAAAACAATGCCTGTTTTAAGTCAAAAATTGGACAACACTGGATATGCCTGGCTGCATCGTTGTCGGCTGGCTGTGTTATGTGTTGCACGTTGACGACGCTCATTCGCTGTCTCCTGTCACGTGACTGGGCCAGCTCTATACTCTGCCAGGTACAGGGGTGTCCCAGCACATAGTAAGTTAAGTAAGTAATCAAAAACATCTGAAAGTGATGCTTGCACCCCCCACACGCCGTTTTTTGGTTTATATCGATACTTTTTTCAGAAAAGTGATGCCAAATGAGTAGCGTGTGAGTATCGATATATCGATACCACAGGATCGATACGCACATCCCTACTATGAGCCTGTTGACCTTCTAGGAATATAAACTGGAGCTCAGCTCACTCGCAGTCCTGGCTTGAGGTGAAGGCTACCGGTAATTAGCTCTCAGTTCCAGCCACATCGACCCCTTCTGAGCGCCTATTTTCAGCTGCTGGGAATATTGTAAACAAGAAAAGAACCAGAGCATGTAGACATGCTAACCTTTCTTCATTACAACTGTTGGTCACTCACTGGAATGAGTAGAATTGGTTATTGTGTACTGTGTTGGACTGGATGTTTATTTTGCACATTTTAAAAGCAATACTTAATGTTTACAGTGCTCCAGAATATTTAGATTGGCACTTTTTTGTATTGGATGTTTTTCTTTATTTTTGCACATTTTAGCAAATAAGCAATACTTTCACTTTTGTTGAAATGTTTACACTGTTGTTACAGAATATTTCGTTTTGCACTTTTTTGTATTGGATGTTTATCTTTATTTTTGCACATTTTAAAGCAAAATAAGCAATACTTTTACTTTTGAAATGCTTATACTATTGCAGAATATTACGATTTGCACTGGATGTTTACTTTTATATTTGCACATTAAAAAGCAAATAAGCTACTTTTAATTTTGTTAAATGTTAAAAGTTTTAAATGTTTACATTGTTACAGAATATTTTGTCATGTTGTTGTCAATGTTGACTGAGTGGCCATACTTCTTTTTTTTTGTAAATAAAAGCCATGCCTTTTGAAAAAACTGGCCTACATTTATTTTTTCATCTTCATTTTGAATAAAAAAATAATCGGCAAAAGGAAAAATAATCTATAGATGAATCGAAAAAATAATATATAGATTAACCGATTAATCGAAAAAATTATCTATAGATTAATCGATAGAAAAATAATCGTTAGCTGCAGCCTTAATCTCTAGTGTCTGAAGTGTTGTATGTTCAAGAGGGATGCCAGAAGAGACGTGACCGGGGTCACTCCGTACGTTTATACGGACACAGGCTTAGGGCTACAGCGATTAATCGGTTAGAACAAAGCTTTGATTTATATTCTGTTGCTTGGATGAATCGATTAGTGAGAGTAAATAATGTGCCCGAAACTTTAAATAGGCGGACATTGTTTTTGTTCAGCCGCTGCAATTGCTTGCATTCACATGGCGTCACGTCCGGTTTTATCGAATATGTGTGGTGGTCAAGCCAGCGTCTGTTCTCAATGGTACTAGGCGCCATTTTAGCCTTTCTCAAGGAAAAATGCCCGATGCTTGCGTTGTTTTCAGTTGTACAAATCATTCACATCGCAAGAAGGATAAACATTCCTTCAGAGTTCCTCGAGAGGTAATCAAGAAGGGCGGAAGAGTCCAAGATTTTAGGAAAGACGACGACAAAGTAGCACACACACTGATTATTAGCATGTGTGCCACTAATACATTGGCCACGGATGAAGTGCTGGCTGTCCGGAGTCGGGACCCGGGTTGGACCGCTCGCCTGTGCATCGGTTGGGGACATCGCTGCGCTGCTGACCTGTCTCCGCTCGGGATGGTCTCCTGCTGGCCCCACTATGGACTGGACTCTCACTATTATGTTAGATCCACTATGGACTGGACTCACACCATTATGTTAGATCCACTATGGACTGGACTCTCACACTATTGTGTTAGATCCGCTATGGACTGGACTATCACACCATTATGTTAGATCCACTCTGGACTGGACTCTCAAACTCTTATGCTAGATCCCCTATGGACTGGACTCTCACTATTATGTTAAATCCACTATGGACTGGACTCTCACTATTATGTTAGATCCACTATGGACTGGACTCTCACACCATTATGTTAGATCCACTATAGACTGGACTCTCACACCATTATGTTAGATCCACTATAGACTGGACTCTCACTATTATGTTAGATCCACTATGGACTGGACTCTCACTATTATGTTAGATCACAGGTGTCAAACTCAAGGCCCAGGGGCCAGATCTGGCTTGCCACATCATTTTGAATGGCCCGTGAAAATAATATGCATTAATGAAGTACTTTATCTTTCTTTCTTTTTTCTATTTTGACAGAAAAAAAGACATGTAATGCATGCAGTTATATATATTTTAAACTGTATCTATCTAGTAATGCAACAGATATTATATCTTCACACATTCTAAAAAATTTTGGGGTAAAAACATACATAAATATCTGCTTAGCCTTATGATTTCAAAGCAAGTTATCCATCAAATTGTACACTGTAAACATGACTATATACATATTTTTTTAAACAGCTCAGGATCCTACCGTAAGAAAAAAACTGTGGTACAATTTTTACATTTTCAGTAATACACTGTGAGAAAAAGCAACCACATTTTTTATGCAAAAAAAAACAAAAAAAAAAACTGTCAGCTCCATCACCAAAATGTTACAGTAAAATAGAGTGTGACCATTTTACTGTAAATTTTATGGTTACATTTTGACATTTTTTTTGACCGCAAAATCCACAGATTTTTTTTTCTTACAGTGTAGGTAAAATATACATTTACTAATCAAATGCATAGGTAATCATGTGACAATATCACGCAGCTAATCCTAATACATGTATGTTTATTTTATTAATGCTACAAGCGGCAAAACTGCAACGTGGCTAGTGGTTAGGGTGTCCGCCCTGACATCAGTAGGCCGTGAGTTCAAACCCCGGCCGAGTCATACCAAAGACTATAAAAATGGGACCCATTACCTACCTGCTTGGCACTCAGCTTCAAGGGTTGGAATTGGGGGTTAAATCACCAAAAATGATACCGATAATTTCCGATATCACATTTTAAAGCATTTATCGGCCGATAATATCGGACATCCCTATCTCTTATACATTGTTCTATACTCAAGAGGAATACAAGGTGTTTTTACAGTGGCTTCAAGGCCCCCTAAATAGAGAAGGACGCCACAACGCCCGCCTGAAATAATAAAAGATAATAGGTTGTTTTTTTTTGTTACGCACTTTTAATTTAAATACACTTTAAAGTGATACAGTAAGAACCAATATTTAAAACGGTGTAAAGCGCAAAATGTAGCAAAGTTGTAATGTTTAATTGGCTTTTTCCATTAAAACAGATCAAAATACTAACACTATGACACTAGCAGTGAAGCATAAAAAACAAAAACATGCATATTCGTGTTTTTTTTTTTTAAGAGTGTGTCCATTTATTTTAGTTGTTTAAAAAAATAACCTGGTAAATATATTTCAGTGTGTGCATAAGTACTTTTTGAGCACATCCAACAATACCACGATAATAATGACAACCTAGATAATTTTGGTTACAACAACCGTCATATGAGATTTTTATATTGTTACATCCGTACCTATTGTTAGCGTATATATACTGACTTGGGCAAATTAGTCCAATGTAGAAAGTGTAACACAGAAATTATGTACAGTCAACATAAGTATAGATATGTAAAGGTGGTAGGGATGTAACAGTATAATAAATACCGCTGTATTTTGGTTTTAAATTCTTCACAATAATACCGTAATGGTATTAAAGGAAAACTTGGTAAGTGTAGTTTTTACTGGCGTTTTAGCCTTAGGGGTCTGTAAATAAACTAGATCCCCCACACCTTGCAAAGTGGGGGCATTGAACGCCGTAAGCAGGAAGTGAAGTGTGCTAGTATTCGTCGTAAATAAAAGGAATCTTTTTTTGGGGGACATTAAATCTGTCAATAACTGGTTTGAGTTATGTTGCAAACAAACAAACCCTGGCGAAAACACAACCTCTTTGGCGGAGGTAAGAAAGTCTGCGGTCTGCAAAGCGAAGCGCTCCTTTTTCATTTCGAGCGTTTCCAAGGCGATACAGAGCCAGCCGGTCTCGTTGCACCGCATGGCGAGAAATCACCCAAAAAATATTAGAGACGAGAAATACGAGTAAACTAAAAAGCTACTTGATACATCCTCAATCCATCTATCCATTTTTTCTACCGCTTGTCTCTCTCTCGAGCCTATTCCAGCTGAACTCGGGCGGAAGGCAAGTCGCCACCTCATAAACCGTCACACAGAAAGGATATTTGAAGCCAGCCAAGCCAAACATCAGTTTGTGAGGTATTAACATTATCAAAAGTTAAATTATTAGTTCACTTTTCTGATAAACATTTTCCAGATTGATATAAAAAATGACCACTTTAGAGGACACTGCTTCCCATAATGTAAAAGTTGAAAGACACTAAACTGAACATTGTTTAACACTTGCTACACTGGATGTTTACATTGTTACTTTAAAGACATCAATTGTAAGTAGAGATGTCCGATAATGGCTGTTTTGCCGATATCCGATATGCCGATATTGTCCAACTCTTAATTACCGATTCCGATATCAACTAATACCGATATATACAGTCATAGAATTAACACATTATTATGCTTAATTTTGTTGTGATGCCCCGCTGGATGCATTAAACAATGTAACAAGGTTTTCCAAAAAAAATCAACTCAAGTTATGGAAAGAAATGCCAACATGGCACTGCCATATTTATTATTGAAGTCACAAAGTGCTTTTTTTTTTTTTAACATGCCTCAAAACAGCAGCTTGGAATTTGGGACATGCTCTCCCTGAGAGAGCATGAGGAGGTTGAGGTGGGCGCGGTTTGGGGGTGTTTGGGTAGCGGGGGGAAGAGTTAGTGCTGCAAGGGGTTCTGGGTATTTGTTCTGTTGTGTTTATGTTGTGTTATGGTGCAGATGTTCTCCCGAAATGTGTTTGTCATTCTTGTTTGTTGTGCATATTTGTAACAGTGTTAAAGTTGTTTATACGGTCACCCTCAGTGTGACCTGTATGGCTGTTGACCAAGTATGCCTTGCATTCACTTGTGTGTGTGAAAAGCCGTAGATATTATGTGATTGGGCCGGCACGCAAAGGATGCCTTTAAGGTTTATTGACGCTCTGTACTTCTCCCTACGTCCGTGTACACAGCGGCGTTTTAGTCATAAATTTTACTTTTTGAAACCAATACCGATAATTTCCGATATTACATTTTAAAGCATTTATCGGCAGTCCGATATTATCGGACATCTCTAATTGTAAGTTATTCTTTTAGAATATTTGTTTGAAACAGTAGATGTCCACGCATAATTATTTGCACTTGGAAATACTTGTTTGTAGTAAAAATATATAATTATAACATTTTAGCATTGTTTGTGTTCAATTACTATCAGTGTATCCTAAACATTCCTGCCACTTCATTTAACACACTATGGCCTTTTTATGAAGCTTTCTTAAATTTGTTATTTACATCTACCGCAATAACATTGTGATAATATTGTACCATGAAATGTTGATGCAGTTACATCCCTAAAAGATAGTGTGTTCCTACACTCAACCCTCAACTGTTCCTGGCACACCGATAATTAGGTATCACTGGTGAGCTGGAGTCTATCCCAGCTGATTTGGGGCTAGAGGCTGAGTACACTCTTGCCTGGTTGCCAGTCAATCAGAGCGCATAATCAATCACACTCAAATCCACACCTTTGGGCAGTTTAGAGACTCCTATTAACCGAACATGAATGTCAGCCCACGTCCGACTAATTAACAAACTCGCTTGAGAAATGGACTGCGGTGGGTTGTAGACTTTGTTGTGGATACGATCCCTAGTCCAGTTTACTTTATTAGGGCATCGACTAATTAAACATTGCTAATCAAGTGCTTGAGTTTACAAAAAGTCCTTAAATATGCTACAAATCTGTCACTGGTTTGTATTATTAGTGGTGTTGAGCTCTGCAAGAACATATTACCATAACACCAACAAAACATTCTGCACCTCACCCAGAAATCTATTCATTGGAGTTTCAACTGTGGGTGTGGTCACTGGCACCGACTTCAAATAATGAAGTCTTACTTGTACCGCAGTGCATACAATGCAGTCTCTTTAGTTTCTAAGTTGAACCTTTTAAACGCAAGAGTCGAAGGCAATCTGTTTTTGTTTGCTATGAGACTAGCTCAACAATTCTGTACGTGTCGCTGACAAGTCATCCAGCACGCCTTTCAAAGAGAACTCCTGATGACAAGTTTTGCCGAAGCTTGGAACTCGTTCTCTCATTTCCCATTGCCTTTGAAGCAACACAACACAACACAACACTCACAGTGCGAGAAAGAGAGAGAGCCCGACAGAGCGACGGGGATGCCATTTAATCTTCTCTTTCTGCTTTAGGTCAATTGTTAAATCTATTTTCTTTTGGTTGTCATGTCGTATGAATATTTCATTCGGTATCTGACACATTTTTCTTATGTGTTTAAAA
>NC_084731.1:20337904-20422904 GCF_033978785.1 Entelurus aequoreus | reverse complement strand
AAACCAACCTGACTCTGCACTGCCAGCACTTACAGTCGTGGTCAAAAGTGTACATACACTTGTAAAGAACATAATGTCATGGCTGTCTTGAGTTTCCAATACTTTCTACAACTCTTATTTTTTTGTGATAGAGTGATTGGAGCACATACTTGTTGGTCACAAAAAAACATTCATGAAGTTTGGTTCTTTTATGAATTTATTATGGGTCTACTGAAAATGTGACCAAATCTGCTGGGTCAAAAGTATACATACAGCAATGTGAATATTTGCTTACATGTCCCTTGGCAAGTTTCACTGCAATAAGGCGCTTTTGGTAGCCATCCACAAGCTTCTGGTTGAATTTTTGACTACTCCTCTTGACAAAATTGGTGCAGTTCAGCTAAATTTGTTGGTTTTCTGACATGGACTGGTTTCTTCAGCATTGTCCACACGTTTAAGTCAGGACTTTGGGAAGGTCATTCTAAAACCTTAATTGTAGCTGGATTTACATACTTGCCAACCCTCCAGATTTTCCCGGGAGACTCCCGAATTTCAGTGCCCCTCCCGAAAATCTCCCGGGGCAACCGCTCTCCCGAATATCTCCCGATTTCCACCCGGACAACAATATTGGGGGCGTGCCTTAAAGGCACTGCCTTTAGCGTCCTCTCTCACCTGAAAAGTAGACTATTTTATATATGTCTCCGTTATTAAGTTAAAGTTAAACATAGGTTTATCTATAACCCATAAAGTAGGCAGGCACGGAGCTATTTCTCAGCGTGTGTTTATTCCAGCCGGCACGTTAATACACTGACACACAACATCCGGATTCTCATCATGCATTGCTTCAAAACTACGGCAAGTAGTAATGTCCAAAAACATAACAGAGACGAAGCAGAAGAACAAAGAAGAGACATGGTGACGACGAGTAAGAAGAAGAAGTACGCTTGCAAGTTCCAAAATGATTGGAAAAAAATAATTTCAGTTCATCCAGGACAGCTTGAAGGGGAAGGGGTATGCTGCCTGCAAATTCTGTAGATCAGACTTCTCCATTGAACACGGTGGCCGAACGGATATACTCGTTCATCTCCCGAATTCAGAGGTCTCAATGTTGGCAAGTATGCTGATTTAGCCATTCCTTTAACACTTTTGACATGTTTTTGGGGTCATTGTCCTGTTGGAACACCCAACTGCGCCCAAGACCCAACCTTTGGGGCTGATGATTTTAGGTTGTCCTGAAGAATTTGGAGGTAATCCTCCTTTTTCATTGTCCCATTTACTCTCTGTAAAGCACCAGTTCCATTGGCAGCAAAACAGGTCCAGAGCATAATACTACCACACCCATGCTTAACGGTAGGAATGGTGTTCCTGGGATTAAAGGCCTTACCTTTTCTCCTCCAAACATATTGCTGGGTATTGTGGCCAATCAGCTAAATTGTTTGTTTCATCTGACCACAGAACTTATCTTTGTCCACGTGATGTCAAAAATAAGAGTTGTAGAAATGATTGGAAACTCAAGACAGCCATGACATTATGTTCTTTACAAGTGTATGTACACTTTTGATGGTGACTGTAGCTACTGCTGGCTCATGGGCTTCAAGTTAAGGGGGAGCAAAGGGAGTGTGGACACGTGCATGAATAACAATGGGCAAGCTGCAAACGCAGACAAAAGCCACCCAACGAGGAAGCAGCTGGCGTGTGTTTCTGAGGATGCATGTTATGTTTATTTGCTTGCCACATTCTACAAGCCTGTTCTTTGCACTTAGCGGAATATTTCGGCCATGGTCTCTTTCGACTCCATGCCATGGTATATATAAGGCTCTTCCGCATGGATGCAAAATACCACACAACGGTGTGAGAAGGAGAGAAACATGTCGCGAACTGGACGGATCCACAAGCAAAAAGATCGCCGCCGTCAAAGTACAGTATTCCAACAGCGCCTTCGGCATCACCCGAAGTTCTTGTCATGGCCCATTTGGAGTTTATTCCCTGGCAACCATTGCAGAGGGTGGCACTAGGCCACGCCATATGGCACTCAACATGAAGGGGGGTACAGTACTCTGCAGAAAAAGGACACATTGTGCATGTCGGACTAATCAACGTCTCTGTGATCTAAGAGGTTTTGCTTGTGTGGTCACTGAAGGACCCTTCAACTTACATGACCTCTGTCAGTTTACCCACACAAACAATAGCCAAGCCACACTACTTTACACGAGGAACACAAGGCGGGAATCAAGAGCAGACAAACACCAATAGTCTTGAATTGGAAAAAGGGGTCATACTTAAAATGACGGTCCTAATTTAAAACACTTCATTGTGGTCTACGTAACATATAATGGTAAAAATGTTGCATATTGTGCAAGGGTTGTACGGTATACCGGTATTAGTATAGTACCGCGATACTAATGAATCATATTCGGTACAATAACGCCTCTAAAAAGTACCGGTCCCCCACCCCCTGTCGTCTTGTCGTGTCATTGTTGGTTTACGAGCAGAGGAGCATGTTCGGCAGCGCACAATCACAGAGTACTTACGAGCAGACACAGTGTGTAGACAGAAAAGGAATTTGGCCAATTGTTCACAATCATTATGAGAGTCAAGAAGACAAATGTATTTTTTGATGCATTCTAACTTGTAAATAAATGTAAAAACGTCATCTTACAATGGGAGTCAATGGGAGGTCCTCTATTCCTTCCATAAAGCCTTCTAAATAACCATACAAAAAGCACCAACAATACTCCATTTACTGAAATCTAACCAACTATTGGTGATATTGTTATTATAAGCGCTAATGCATTCGATGATTTTCAGCCACTTCAACTATTGCCTTACCAGCTGGTCTCAGGCTCATCAGAGTAAAAAAAACAAAACATTGGAAATCTTGTACAAACAAGCAATTAAGGTTCTGGATAAAAAACCTAGGCACTATCATCACTGTGCCATTCTAAAACAAATACAGTATTTTAAAGTGGGACGGCCTTCACACATGTGCAGACTTAAAAGTGACCTATAAAGTACTGCATGAATTGGCTCCAGATCCTCTGGCAGAGTTCATCAGCCAAAGAAACAGTGTCTCTCGAGGCTCTGTCAGAGGTGACTGTTATATTCCTCTGCGCAGGAGCACTTTCAGTAAGTGGGCCTGGTCAGTAAGGAGTGCAAATGTGTGCAACTCCGTACCTGAGGAGGTTAAACTGGTCACAACTTACAAGGCCTTCACAAAAATGTTTTAGTGCCAGCACTAAAAGTTTTAAGGCTAAGATAAATGTTATGTTGTGATGTTGTATTTTACTTTTTATCATATTGTATATGTATTGTGTGCTTTTTAAATTGTAATTTTACTGCTTTTTTACATCATGGCCAGGGGACTACAGATGAAAACTAACCTTCTGGCTGATTCTGTCTTTTTTAACCTAATGTGTATTCATGTGTTTTTATGAAATTGCATTGTGCCCTTTGAAATAAACTAATCTAATCTAATCTAACGCAGAAAAACTATTTTTTTAGTGGCGCGATGTCACAGAGCGCTAACTAGCTTGTGTGACATCAGCTGGGGAGCTGCTTTCTAGCCGCAGAGATGGTGACAGTTTATTCTAGATTATAAATCATGCCCCTTCCCTGGATAGTAGAAGGTTATGAGGACATAATCCGACAAGTTGCAGGGTTTCCCACACATTCATTTATGTGTGGCGGCCTGCCACGAAAGAATTACGTCTGCCACAAATTTAAAAAAAATTACAATTAAAAATTAAAAAAAAAAAATGTTTTTGTCCTCTCCAGCTTCTCAGGCAAATCATATAGTTGATGTAGATGCCCATATAGGCTGTTCAGATTTACTTTACAAAAGAGAAGTGTAGGATACTTCTCTTGTTGCCTTATTTGTATTTGACTTTATTAAATGTATTTATATTAGAAACACAACATGTGTATATAACAAAGGGTGCAAAGTCTGCAGGCAGTAGGAAACACATGGTTAAGTGTAGGGTGTAAAACTGATGGCAGTCTAAAGTTCAAGGTTTTTGGAGCTCTTTGTTCAGTGAATCAGATGTTTGATGAAGCTCTGTGTCTATCTACCACCACTACTGTTTTCTGTTTATTTGTTACTGACTGTGGCAGGACACCTATACCTCTGTTTCACTTTATGTTGCTGGTAAATAATATGGTTGTAGTAGTAGGCTAAAGTTAAATTATTTAGTATGCACTAATTAAAGGGGCAGAGTTTTGAGACATTTTAGCTTTTATATTTTATAAGATATATTTTTTTGTAAGAACCACAATTAATAAATATATTTCAGTGAATAACTTATTGTTCAATTCTGTATATAAATATGTACATAAAGTGTTATAATTATATTGTAAAATGGATGAATGGATGGATGGATGTATGGATGGATGGATGGATGTTTAAAACAAAACTGTTATTATTAATTAGTAAGTATACATTTTTTGAGCCTTTTTAGAGAAAATCAAATCATTGTAGTAAATTATGCAAATTATTCAATGATGTCACGTTACCACGCCCATAGCCACGCCCCCACCGCCACAGGTATCTTGGCAGTTTATGGGAAACACTGAGTTGGGTCAACTTTAGCATCCAATTTAGACCCGGAAATGGCAAGAAAGACATGAAAAGACGCTTGGTTCTAAACCCTTTTTTCTTCACGAGGATTATGGAATATAAACGGGAATATATCAACGTCCTATCGGGAATATATCAACGTCCTATCAGTCAACATCCCCGTGACAGCAGACATTGTACAGTAAGTGATGTTATAATTATGTTTGTTGGCTCTCATTAAGTCTGCAGTGAGTAGTAACCAGTGTTGTTGACGGAAAAGGGGAATATAGTGACGCGTTTGTGCAATTAATGAGCAGAATACATAAATATGACATGTTGTGCCTGTAACTACATTAAATGTATACTTACAGCGTGTTTAGAAAAAGTGTTTGGATGTTTATTAAAGCGCTTTATAAGTAAGCTGACTTTTCATCGCATTTATTTACTAGTAGGAATGCATAAAAAGAGAAAAACGTGTTCTTGTCTTACATTAGGATTTTGAATGATAGGCAAAATCCCCCCCCCCCAAAAAAGTGCAAAAAAAAGCGGAAATATTCCCAAAACGTATTGTATTGTAATCATATTTTTACTTTGCGGAACTTCACACTGGCGAGTCACGGGGCTCTCCGTCTGTGCTTCCTGTGTGTGTGTGTGTGTGTAAAGGTGGCGGTCTACGCTTCACCCACAGAGACAAAGATTGTGAATGACGAAAAAGATTGCTTAACGCGTTAAGTTAACGTGTTCAGGTGCTGAGAGCGATGCACAGAGTGAGACCAATAAACAATTCTGATTGGCGAACATGTCTGCCACTCAATGCAGCCTCTCGTGCTTATTTATCACATTAATTCAAACCTCAATGTCGAAGCTCTCTCTCCACTCGTTTCTTGATGGACATGGAGCTCTGTTATTTCATTTTTTTTTGTAAAGTAAAGCCACACTTTCGACCGCCGAGGCCCGCTATCCATGCTTGAGCTTGACTGACTCGCTCGGCTATGCTAACACTTCCGGCGGTGGGCGCTTCTTCGTTGGTGTTCAGCGGCTTCTTCTTCCGGTTCGGCGGACATATTTTTTTCCGGTCGGCGGACCGGTATTGAAAATAGGAATCGAAATTTAAACTTTTGAACGATTCCGGGAGAATCGGAAAGTTAGTCCCGGTTCCAATCGATACTCGATACTCGATACCCAACCCTAGTCCTGACTCAAGAGGTGAAAAGTGAACTTTTCAAAATAAAAGCCTGGCGGATTATTCCCCACCTCTGCATCTGAGTCCTATTTCTGACCCAGGCCTGACAAGGTATTCATGTGTGATTTCTACAAGCATGTAGAAGAAGGAAAAACACGGGCATGTCTGGATGATTCGCCTCCATAAGCGGTTGTTATGAGGCTGGCTGTGGCACGTTCTTTCTGACGTCACTTCCTCTACGAACTGCATTTCTAAACGATCAATGAGTCCATACAGAGCGGAGGTTCAAGAAACAGACGGTGCACTTACCCGTGTAAAAAAAATATCAAAGGAGAGGCACTTTGAACGATGGGTTAGTGTGGCTGACACGGGGTTTAGGCTAAATAGTTATTTGTTTAAGGAGTTATCCGGCTTACTATAGACAGGGTCTCACCCTTCCTCTTCTCACTCACCGGAGCCCTTTGTCATGTGAAATAATCATCAATTATCTGCATACACTTCCATTACAGCATGCAGATAATGTGACACGCAGGCTCTCGGCACTGCAGCCGCAGTAATCACTGTGGAAGCCGCCCTGTAATTATCATGTGTGAGGTTAAGGACAGCTCTAAATACTTATTACTAGAACACCAGGACCTGGAAATGATCAAAATCTTAAGGCCAGTTAAAATAACAATGTGCATGTTGCGCTGTTGGATCCCTGGTGATGGTTTAGTTTGAAAAAGCACATCTGCTTTAATCCTACCTCGTCTCCATGTCTCCGAAATTACTGAGTCTTTTACTATGTTGACATTTTTTTTGTACATACTCATGTTTACTATTTTTTATCTATATTTTCTCTATTATACCAATTAGCTATCTGATAACTGACAAATAATTTGTCATTGAATCATTTCTCAGTATTTTGGATAAAAGATGTAGCCTGTCTCCAGTCTTGTACAGTAAATGGACAAGACTTTGGCTATGTTCATTTTGTCTGGGAGTTTATTTCTTTAAATAAAAAATAGTGTGTTGATTGTTCTTCAAACATGTTTTTTTTAAATAATTTTCATGTTCATTCCAATACAGTCCCCAAGTGGGGCCCCATTGTTTAACTAAACAAATGTGATGCATATTCATTATGACCTCTTTCAAGCTTACACAACCATTGATGGCATGTCCACAAGGCAAACTATTTGACATCTATCAAACGAGAAATTTCTGCAGGTTAGGTTGTGCTTTTTGCGTCATTCCTGTAAGAATCCTGCTTGTGACGGAAGCATTAAGGAGTGGGATTATTCAGGACTAGCTGCAGTGTGCTCAAACAGCCACCAGTTAGCATCTGTGAGCAGATAATACTGTATCTGATAAAATAATTTTATCTAAGTTATCACAAAAATTGGTGTTGAAATGAGTTCCAAGCGAGAAGACCAAAAGCTGTCTTTGAACCTACCAAGACGAAGGCTTGTAAAACTCCACTGTGTAGGGGGAAGCAACATGAAGGTGTTGTGTTTTCTTTTTAATGTATTGTAATCAACAGAAAGATATTGTTTTAACCCAAGGACTACAAAGCAGAGAAAAGGCAGGATCTGCCCAAGTTCCAGACACCGCTTTTTTGAACTCTTTTACGAACCTCTTTTTTCAAGTCATTTACGAACCTTTCTTTGAACTGTTTTACGACCTTTTCTGTGAAGTGTTTACGACTTTTTCTTTTGAACTGTTCTGTAACAAAGGCAACGCTGTTTACGACCCACGTCCCTTTGGAAGCAGCTGTTGCCATGTGGTCAGGGAAAGTCCAAATAAAGGAGGAGGCGTACAATCTTTGGCCAGTGCGTGCTGGAGACTGTATAAGAGACTGTACAGACCAGACGTTTCTCCTCAAATTGAGCCAAATTTAATTCTGTCTCCGTTTGATTCTTTGCTTCTTGTCCCGTTTAATAGATGGCATCAGTGTTTAGACCTGACAGTATCATTTCTGTCTATTTCAGACTTATCAAGTCAGTTGTGCATTCTTCATGCATCCTCCACTCATTCTTTCAGTGAGAGATGAGGCAAAAACTAACCCAGAACTACTGTACATCGCCATGCTTCCTTCACTTTTATTATTTCTGTTGATAATGTTCACTTAATAACCTTCCAGCTCAAAATCCAATCCTTCCTCAGCATCAATCCAGACTTCTGAGACTGTAATTACCTTAAATGGGTTATTAAACTTGAGTTCAGAGAGTCTCCGAACCCACTAATTAATACTTACTCACTATAAATACAGTAGGTTTTCAACATTCCCAATTTGCCTATTTGTGTGTCCAAAAAACCCTCACTTTGAAATATCATAGGGGGGGAAAAGCGGACTCCGAAAGCACAGGCTTTGAGAAAGGCCTTAAGACAATATTACCTGTAAAATCAAAGGTTGCAAGGTGGAGTTGTAAATATATTTTCACTAGGGCTGTCAAAGTTAACGCAATAATAACACGTTAAAGGCCTACTGAAACCCACTACTACCGACCACGCAGTCTGATAGTTTATATATCAATGATGAAATCTTAACATTGCAACACATGCCAATACGGCCGGGTTAACTTATAAAGTGCAATTTTAAATTTCCCGGGAAACTTCCGCTTGAAAACGTCTATGTATGATGACGTTTGCGTGTGACGTCAATCGTTGAAGCGGAAGTACTGCGACACATTGTATCCAATACAAAAATCTCTGTTTTCATCGCAAAATTCCACAGTATTCTGGACATCTGTGTTGGTGAATCTTTTGCAATTTGTTTAATGAACAATGGAGACTGCAAAGAAGAAAGCTGTAGGTGGGATCGGTGTATTAGCGGCCGGCTGCAGCAACACAACCAGGAGGACTTTGAGTTGGATAGCAGACGCGCTATCCGACGCTAGCCGCCGACCGCATCGATGATCGGGTGAAGTCCTTCGTCGCGCCGTCGTTCGCTGGAACGCAGGTGAGCACGGGTGTTGATGAGCAGATGAGGGCTGGCATAGGGGGAGCGCTAATGTTTTTATCATAGCTCTGACGAGGTCTGTAGCTAAGTTAGCTTCAATGGCATCGTTAGCAACAGCATTGCTAGGCTTCGACAGGCGGCACAGCATTAACCGTGTGGTTACAGGTCCAGTGTTTGGTTCGGTGTCTCCTGATAGTAGTATTGTTCATCTTCTGTCTATCCTTCCAGTCAGGGGCTTATTTCTTTTGTTTCTATCTGCATTTAAGCATGATGCTATCACGTTAGCTCCGTAGCTAAAGTGCTTCACCGATGTATTGTCGTGGAGATAAAAGTCACTGTGAATGTCCATTTCGCGTTCTCGACTCTCATTTTCAAGAGGATATAGTATCCGAGGTGGTTTAAAATACAAATCCGTGATCCACAATAGAAAAAGGAGAAAGTGTGGAATTCAATGAGCCTTTGTACCTAAGTTACGGTCAGAGCGAAAAAAGATACGTCCTGCACTGCACTCTAGTCCTTCACTCTCACGTTCCTCATCCACGAATCTTTCATCCTCGCTCAAATTAATGGGGTAATCGTCGCTTTCTCGGTCCAAATCGCTCTCGCTGCTGGTGTAAACAATGGGGAAATGTGAGGAGCCCTTCAACCTGCGACGTCACGCTACTTCCGGTACAGGCAAGGCTTTTTTTATCAGCGACCAAAAGTTGCAAACTTTATCGTCGATGTTCTCTACTAAATCCTTTCAGCAAAAATATGGCAATATCGCGAAATGATCAAGTATGACATATAGAATGGATCTGCCATCCCCGTTTAAATAAAAACATTTCATTTCAGTAGGCCTTTAACTGTAAGTTCCTTTAATGACGCTAATTTCATTAACTGACTCCTTTGTGGCCCTTGGTCCATTCTGTAGCAAGGGGAAATGTTATGGTGTTCAGTAACTGTTGAGCCACAACCTCGAAAATGGCGAGCAGAAATGCAAAAAGAAAGGGGAACATTATGGAAATCTCAAATCCAAGACCATGTCAAGTTGTTCTCCCGACAAAACAAAATTATTTTGTCCTCGATCGTCGTTCGACGACATCATTGGAGCCAATGCCTGCTGGCGCGGTTTGCCGCTTGCAAAGAGGAGTAGCTTGACGTCCGTGTTTACATCCCAGTTGAGTGCATTAACAACATACAATGTAGATTGTTACACTAACTGCTTTAGTAAGATGGAATAAAAGCTGATAGACAGGAAGTCTAGAGTCCCTTTTTAATCGTAGATTTTCTTCAAAACACGTCAAGACTCCTCTTCCGGCTTCACAATAGTAGCGCTATTGTACGTGTCACATCCTGTCTAACTACATAACAAAATGAAAAATCGTCTGATGTAATCTGTGATATTTCTACCTGAATAAATGTTGTCTGGCAGATTGAAATAAAGTGTGTATTCTTTTATACCCTGTTCTGATTGGTAGTTTGCAATTATAGAAGGTTCAGCAGGCTGAATATTACATTTTATTAATAGAGGCGGTTAAAACATTTGTCAACAAGATATATGAATACCATTGACTTGTACAAAACCAGTGAAGTTGGCACGTTGTGTAAATCGTTAATAAAAACAGAATACAATGATTTGCACATCCTTTTCAACTTATATTCAATTGAATAGACTGCAAAGACAACATATTTAATGTTTGAACTGAGAAACTTAATTTTTTTTAAATGTATTTGTTGCTCCTAAACTCGCATGTACCTTGCAGCATTAATGGTGCCTTCACAGATATGTAAGTTGCCCATGCCTTGGGCACTAATACACCCCCAATACCATCACGGATGCTGGCTTTTGAACTTTGCGCCTAGAACAGTCCGGATGGTTCTTTTCCTCTTTGGTCCGGAGGACACGACGTCCACAGTTTCCAAAAACAATTTGAAATGTGGACTCGTCAGACCACAGAACCCTTTTCCACTTTGCATCAGTCCATCTCAGATGAGCTCGGGCCCAGCAAAGCCGGCAGCGTTTCTGGGTGTTGTTGATAAACGGTTTTCGCTTTGCATAGTAGAGTTTTAACTTGCACTTACAGATAATTTACGGCTTGAGACAAATTAGTTTTTTGTAGTTTTTGTCCAATATGGCTCTTTCAACGCTTTGGGTTGCTGACCCCTGCTTTAAAGTAACCCAATTGTCCAGTCATGGTAATAAAAACTTGAAAATGATCAATCTCCGTTACATTTGTTAATGACGAAAAATTATTTTGATCTGCAATTAATCGTGATTAACTTTGAGTTAACTATGAAAAAACTGCGATTAACCACGATAAAATATTTTTTATCGTTTGACAGCCCTACCCCCATTTCTTATAAGACCACAAACTCTTCAAAAACATCCATCCATTTTCTACCGCTTGTCCATTTCGGGTCGCGGGGGTTGCTGGAGCCTATCTCAGCTGCACATGGGCGGAAGGCGGGGTACACCCTGGACAAGTCGCCACCTCATCGCAGGGCCAACACAGATAGACAGACAACATTCACACTCACAATTACACACTAGGGCCAATTTAGTGTTGCCAATCAACCTATCCCCAGGTGCACGTCTTTGGAGGTGGGAGGAAGCCGGAGTACCCGGAGGGAACCCACGCAGTCACGGGGAGAACATGCAAACTCCACACAGAAAGATCCCGAGCCCCGGATTGAACTCAGGACTACTCAGGACCTTCGTATTGTGAGGCACATGCACTAACCCCTGTTCCACCGTGCTCTTCATAAACATGAAATAAATAATTTAAAAAAACTTGGCAAAGATAAAATAAAAACATTTCAGAAGATGAGCATTAAGGAAGCAAACAAGCAAGTCTTTGAAAAAGGCAAACAGAGGATGGGAGGGTGAATATTAATTTAAATTCATCACAAACATGGCATCCCCTGAACTGTGAAATCCCCTGCGTGTTTTTGATAAGACTGTAACGATGCACCATACCATTACCGCATTATGATGTGCTGCTATTTAAACTCTGGTTTTGTTTAGACTCACAGCTACAGTATATGCTTGTTATAAGCGGCCATTATTGTTTACAAGATGTGTGACAAGGCTCTTTGTAGTGGCAATAAACAAATTCAGACAGCATTAAAAATAATGTGTAATTAAAACACATTTTAATTAATGTGTTGTGATTTCGAACAATGCCTTTCAGCCTCATATTTGTTTAATTTGCCATTTCATTATTATAACCATGGTAAAAAAAAGAAACAAGTCCCACAACGAGACAAAACAATCATCCATGTGCCTGGATTTAAATCAACATGCTCCTTCCTGTCAATCTGACTATCTGTCAGTATCTAAATAGATGTTATTGTTTTTCAGTATGCACGCTCAAATTCTACTGCGCCACTTGTCTTAAGTGATGACAGTTTGTCAGCGGGATTCGAAAATGACACAACAAATAACATTAAAAATTGAAGCACAACACATTTTTTAAACTTCAAAGCGAGAACATGACTTTACAGGTTGAATGAAAAATACATTTGTGGTTCTAGTCTGATGCAACGTGATGCTTTCCTAATGTCATACTGGTTGCTTTACCGAAACATTCTTGTACAACTTTCAGGACCAATTTGTTGGCAAAAACTTTTTTTTTTTAAATCAATCAAAGTGTACTCATATAGCCCTTAATCTCAAATGTCTCAAAGGGCTGATAATATAAATCTCAGTCAATGTTGAGCAATATTTAACCTAAAATGTCATTTAAAATAGTCAGATAACTCCCCTTTTCTACGGATCTTTCAAATATTTATCATATTATTCCACAATGCCAAACAAAGATTAGTTTTGAAGACTAACACATGCAATACTGCAGCAACCAATTCATTCAAGTCAATCCATCAATGTTGTATTTCAAAATGAGTGAGATGTGATTACTCTGCTTAATGCTAGATGTTAATATGTCCTTAATGCTGCCAGTCACAATGGTCACAAGTAGAGATGTCCGATAATATCGGGCAGGCCGATAAATGCTTTAAAATGTAATATCGGAAATTATCGGTATCGGTTTCAAAAAGTAAAATTTATGACTTTTTAAAACGTCGCTGTACGGAGTGGTACACGGACGTAGGGAGAAGTACAGAGCAGTTGCGTCTCCCAGTCATACTTGCCAACCCTCCCGATTTTCCCGGGAGACTCCCAAATTTCAGTGCCCCTCCCGACAATCTCCCGGGGCAACCATTCTCCCGAATTTCTCCCGATTTCCACCCAGACAACAATATTGGAAGGCACTGCATTTGCGTGCCGGCCCAGTCACATAATATCTAAGGCTTTTCACACACACACAATTGAATGCAAGGCATACTTGGTCAACAGCCATACAGGTCACACTGAGGGTTACCGTATAAACAACTTTAACACTGTTACAAATATGCGCCACACTGTGAACCCACACCAAACAAGAATGAAACACATTCCGGGAGAACATCCGCACCGTAACACAACATAAACACAACAGAACAGGGAGAGCATGACCCAAATTCCAAGCTGCTGTTTTGAGGCATGTTAAAAAAAATAGTGCACTTTGTGACTTCAATAATAAATATGGCAGTGCCATGTTGGCATTTTGTTCCATAACTTGAGTTGATTTATTTTGGAAAACCTTCTTACATTGTTTAATGCATCCAGCGGGGCATCACAACAAAATTAGGCATAATAATGTGTTAATTCCACGACTGTATATATCGGCATCGGTTGATATCGGAATCGGTAATTAAGAGTTGGACAATATCGGAATATCTGATATCGGCAAAAAAGCCATTATCGGACATCTCTAGAAAAAACATGTTTGGAAAGTATGATAATGTACTGTAATATCTGTTGCAATATTGGATACTATTAAAGTTTAAAATGTATGCTATTTCAAGCAGTACATATCTTTTTTTCTGTCAAAATGAAAAAAATCAATTACATTTAGTGAGAACATTTAAGTACTTTATTGACACGTATCATTTCCAGGTGTGTGCGGGCCAGATCATATTATCTGGCCCGCGGCCCTTGAGTTTGATACCTGTGATCTAGAAGCATGTTCTTATTTAAAAGCATGTTACAGTTTACAAGCATGATATTTTTAGTGGCCCGACACAGATAATTGATTTAAATTTGTTTCAATGATTGATTCAAAATACATTTTGGGTTAGGAGGTACCACTGTAATGCTATGTGAGGGCAGCACATTGTTACAGTACTGTACACAGTTGTTTGTTGTACTGTTTACAGCGTAAGTATTCCAAAGCTAGGAAACTGTCGGTAGAAGTTTAAAATGCATGGTTATGACATCTGCAGGACTTAACTGGAGCAGTAACCAATGTGAATACCTCAAACGTTGGATTTGACTTTCTGTCTCCAGGAATTAACTCTTGTAATGTGAGCTGACTTTTAAAACCAACGCTTCTAAAACCGTATAGACTACAATCGGCTTATGTCAGCAGTGGCTTCCCCCCTGCAATCCCGGAACAGGACCAGAGGTATATAAAATAGATATAATTATGTATACCTTACATAGACATTTACCAAAAAAAAAAAGTTTTCCACATTGGTAGTTTCTGGAAACAGCAAATTGATTAGTCATTCTGATCGTCTTTGTTTGCTGCAGTCAGAGCACAGATTAGTTTCAGTTTCGTCTCATGGTTGAATAAACAGCATTTTCGGGGGATTTTTGTCAACACAGCATCAGACCTTCTGGCAAAACAATGAGTTCTGCAAGGACGGGCAACTAGGAGAGCATCACTCTTCTAATTAAGAGGCTTCCTCGTCTCTTTTTTTTTGATATCCTCAGATTTGCTCTTTAAATATTGACCTACACCAAATTGGTACACCCAATACATCATTTGATTGATTCAATATAGTCTAATAGATGGAAAGCCGGTTGTCAGTTAGTTTGTTATTTAAGAAATCTTATGATGCAAACTCCCATTTGAATATTAGTCTGTGATGGAATTGAAGCATGCAATTTGTTCTTGGTGCTCAGATGTCAACAGTGTGTTTCTGTTACGTATAGTAGGACACCTACCCTCTAGTATACTATCGGGCTGCAACGATTAGTCGACATTGTGGACAATAAAATTTGTCGACAATAGCTGTGACGTCATAAACATGATTACCTTGCTCATTTTGCAAAGCGGACCTTGTTTTTATGGCAGTACATCTGTGATACGCCAGCATTTAATGCGGAGGCATGATGATGATGTCGGACATCTGCGGTCTCAGGACTGCTGGCTGAGAATTAATCAAAGATACAATTCAACACATTGAGTCTATTAGAGTGCTAACACTGCCAAAAGTTAATCAATAGTCAATATACCAGTGTGCAGCTTTTTAAACATCACAAAATGCTTTTCTTTTAGAGACGTTTGTGTTTTGTTGCTTGTTTTCATTGCTGCTATTTTAACTGTTTTTTTAATACATAAACATAATACATACCGTCATTTTCGGACTATAAGGCGCACTTAAAATCCTTTCTTCTTTTTTTTTTTTTAAATCGACAGCGCGCCTTATAACCCGGTGCGCCTAATGTACGGCATAATTCTGGTTGTGCTTACCGACCTCGAAGCAGTTTTATTTGGTACATGGTGTAATGATAAGTGTGACCAGTAGATGGCAGTCATACATAAGAGATACGTGTAGACTGCAATATGATGGCAGTAAACGACACCAAAACTTTAAATGTTCCATTGAGAATATAGAACATTACACACAGCGCTGAAAAATATGTCAAAATGTTTTTAGTAGGACTTTGGTAAGCTATGAAGCCGCACCGCTTGATGGATTGTCGGCGCATTAAACATACGAGTTTTATAATGGTGTGTGTATAAGGACCGCAAAATGGCACCTATTAGCGGACATATTATCTGGCGTTTTGTTTCGCAATATTATGCAAAACCAATTTTTCTTACCTTCTGGTGCCGGCAGATGTGTATTTGGTCCTGAAAATGTGCGCGTGTCCCCAATTGTAGTCCGACACCGTAGTCATAAGCTTCTTCTTTTTCTCTACTTGCTTATGTGGCATTCATCTTCCGCTGTTGCTATTTCTAACTTACACTTACACACAAACATGCATCCAAAAAAATAAACGGCACACATACACCCCCCCCCCCCCCAACCCAACGCCCTCGACGCAAATCCCATAGGGGTGATGAATGTATAGTCAGCGCCTGAGAGCTGCGGCCTACCACCATGACCCCGCACTCCCTTCCCTCTGTTGCTAGATATCTTGAGATGTATGTTGTAATATGTATATGTGCTTTGCTATGGAGGTTTTTTCCCACTCCAGACTGGGCCCCCTTAGGAGCCCAGTCTAGATTGTATTTTTTTACTCATCCTTCCCTAGCGTTTTACCTTTTTCCCCATCTTTTACGGGGCGCCTTGTGGCGACCCATTAGCGTTCCTGTTCTGTAACCATGTACACTGTTTGTTTGTCTAATCTTGAACGGGTTTGTGCTGAAAACAAAGTTTTGTTGTACTTGTGCAATGACAATAAAGACCTATCTATTTATCTGTCTATCTATCTATCTATCTAATATAAAGTAGCATAAAGTTCTAACTTACATCTGTCAGTAGACTAGCTATCAAAGCGCTAAAAACTGTAGTGGGTTCACATAATTCACCCAAGGAACTTTAGTTATTAGAGAGTTCCGGTGGGACGTTTTTTCACGGGACACATTTCCGGCCTTGTTGTTGCATTATTGAGCCACGGATGAGGAGATGCTGCTTCGTTATTGATTGAAGTAAAGTCTGAATGTCATTAAAACAGTTAGCTCCATCTTTTGACACTTTTTCCACTCCCGTCCTTGCACGCTACACCGCTACAACAAAGATGACGGAGAAAAGACGCTGTCAAAAGTTGAGCCATGTAAATAAGACCGCCCACAAAACGGCGCATCTTAAAGAGACGCTCAGAAAGCGGCTTGAAGATGATCCGTAAAACATCATCTATGCAACACTTTGACCAAAGAACCACCATTACATGTTATGTAGACCACAAGGAAGTGCTTTAATTTGAGTAAAAAAAAATCATAATATGACCCCTTTAATGCGCCTTTTGTATGGAAAAAGACCTGACTAGACCTGCTCGTCGGCAGTGCGCATTTTAATCCGGTGCGCCCTATGGACAACATTTAATAGTTGTTTTAGTTTTTGTAACCGCTGAATGAGCAGCACAGTTATAGTTCAAATTAGAGATGCCCGATAATGGCTTTTTTGCAGATATCCGATATTC
Organism: Entelurus aequoreus; assembly: GCF_033978785.1. Classification (NCBI taxonomy): domain Eukaryota; kingdom Metazoa; phylum Chordata; class Actinopteri; order Syngnathiformes; family Syngnathidae; genus Entelurus; species Entelurus aequoreus. Next base: position 20,406,016 of record NC_084731.1, on the reverse strand, counting down.
CGATATTGTCCAACTCTTAATTACCGATTCCGATATCAACCGATACCGATATATACAGTCGTGGAATTAACACACTATTATGCCTAATTTTGTTGTGATGCCCCGCTGGATGCATTAAACAATGTAACAAGGTTTTCCAAAATAAATCATCTCAAGTTATGGAAAAAAATGCCAACATGGCACTGCCATATTTATTATTGAAGTCACAAAGTGCATTATTTTTTTAACATGCCTCAAAACAGCAGCTTGGAATTTGGGACATGCTCTCCCTGAGAGATCATGAGGAGGTTGAGGTGGGCGGGGTTGGGTGGGGGGGTTTATATTCTGTAATATCGTCTGGGTATTTGTTCTGTTGTGTTTATGTTGTGTTACGGTGCGGATGTTCTCCCGAAATGTGTTTGTCATTCTTGTTTGGTGTGGCGCATATTTGTAACAGTGTTAACGTTGTTTATACGGTCACCCTCAGTGTGACCTGTATTGCTGTTGAACAAGTATGCCTTGCATTCACTTGTGTGTGTGATAAGCCGAAGATATTCTGTGATTGAGCCAGCACGCAAAGGCAGTGCCTTTAAGGTTTATTGGCGCTCTGTACTTCTTCCTACGTCCGTGTACCACTCCGTACAGCGGCATTTTAAAAAGTCATAAATTTTACTTTTTGAAACCGATACCGATAATTTCCGATATTACATTTTAAAGCATTTATCGGCCGATAATATCGACAGTCCGATATTATCTGACATCTCTAGTAAAAATTATTATTTATGAATGCATTATTCATCTTTGTTGTTTATAAGCACAGGCCTAAAATAACTTAAGCTGCATTTAGAAGTCGATGGAAAAATTAGAGCCATTAAATATGTGTACGCTTTATTATCCGAGTAATCGTTAAGATAATCGTTGACTAATCGACTATCAAAATAATCGTTAGTTGCAACCCTATTACACTAGTCATTTAGAAATGTACCACAATGTGACATTATCGTTCCGCCTGGTCGCTGGTCTGTGGCGTCATTCTAGTTCCAATGTATCACAAATTATAGTTTAGGTTCCTTTTACATGAATACTTCCCGGAGGTCATTGGGTAACCGAAAGCTGCTCTACAATTAGTTTTGCCTTTCTGATCAGCAACAAACTGGGGCTTTTTTCATGTCTTTTAATGAATTGGCCATTTCTGTAAAAAAAAAAAATACCACATCCAGTACCCAACCTTTAAATGGTACCACACGTTCCATGGGGTTATGACCTGCGGTATATGGGCTGCTATGAGGTGCTCAACTCACAGAGAGCAGCCAGGGGAGTGCAAAAATATCAAACAGGGTTATGGTGACAGTGAAAAAGTATTTTCATACCATGCTGTTAGAAGCCTGCTCATGCAGTTTCTAAAGTTTATTTTTCACATCTACGCTCTAAATATTGTACCATCATATCCTCAGAAGAGATATCCAAGCTTCTGTAATTCGATTCTGTTGAGACAGTGCTTCTCAATTCTTTTGGGGACATACTATTTGTCACCCCCCGCCCCTCCCCCGAAATTGAATTACGATTAAGAACCTGATTATTTATTTATTTATCTGTAATAACCACTCTTTGAGTTGCTGGCACTAGTGTTGTCCCGATACCAATGCCAAAATTATTTAGATGATTTTCTAAATAAAGGGGATCACAAAAAAATGGCATTATTGGCTTTACTTTAACAAAAAATGTACATTTAACCATACTTGCCAACCTTGAGACCTCCAATATCGGGAGGTGGGGGGTAGGGGGTGGGGGGGCCTTGGTCGGTGGTGGGGGGGCGTGGTTGGGGGCGTGGTTATTTACAGCTAGAATTCACCAACTCGAGTATTTCATATATTGTATACATGTATTTATTTATTTTATTTACATAGAAAAACGAAAAAAAAATACTTGAATTTCAGTGTTCCGGTGGCTATCCATTAGATGGCAGTATTGTCCTGTTTAACTTCTCCGTTCATGATGAGTATATCATTTCGGCCACCGTGTTCAATGGAGAGAAGTCTGACAAAAAAAATTTGTGGGAAAGCGGACGTGAGAACAGGCCTTCCCCACTCAGTCTCAGGTCCGCATTGAGCTGGAGGGGGCGTGGCCTACCAGCTCTGGCTGAATACCGGGAGTTTGTCGGGAGAAAATCTCTGCCGAGGAGGTTGGCGGGAGAGGCGCTGAATACCGGGATTCTCCCGCTAAAAAACGGGAGGGTTGGCAAGTATGCATTAAACGCATGTTTCTTATTGGGGAAACCGGGCTTTCTGCTCCGCCGCTTCCAGTCTGTGGAACGCTCTCTCCTGACCTGAGGGCACCACAGACTGTGGATGCTTTTAAAAAAAGGCTTAAAAACCCTTCTTTTAAAAACAAAAAGCATTTTTTCAGATGTATGCATACTAGTTTTAGCTATTTAGCTGTTCTGGTTTTTATTTTATTTTTATTTTTTATTATCTTTTTTATTTTTATTTATTTTATTATTTTATTTTGTTTAATACACTGTAGCACTTTGAGGTTGTTAGGTTGTTTACTCAATGTAAGTGCTTTTTACAAATAACATCTGTTTTTATTATTATTATTATTATTATTGCAAGTTTGTCCTTAAATAAAATAGTGAACATACAAGACAACTTGTCTTTTAGTAGTAAGTAAGCAAACAAAGGCTCCTAATTTAGCTGAGCTATGCAGTAACATTGTGTCATTTATCATTCTATTATTTTGTCAACATTATGAGGGATAAACTGTACAAATTGATTATTAATCCACTTGTTCATTTATTGTTAATATCTGCTTATTTTCTGTTTCAACATGTTCTATCTACCACTTTCCTGTTAAAATGTAATAATCACTTATTCTTCTGTTGTTTGATACTTTACATTAGTTTTGGATGATACCACGAATTTGGGTATCAATCCGATAAAGGCGGGTATAGTACCGAACATGATTCATTAGTATCGCGGTACTATACTAATACCGGTATACCGTACAACCCTAGCTGGCACCAGCACCCACATGCCACCGAGCTGAAGACTTGTGAATTGTTTTTTCTTACAGTCACTTGGTCATATTTCATGGTTGAGCCTGTTGAATAATTTGAGCTTGCTGCCACCAAGCTCGAGGCTTGTGTATTGTTCAAGAATTTAAAAAATGTAAATACTGGAAGTCCCTTGCCTCTCAGACCCCCCTGACACCTCAACACGCCTATCCAGGGGGCCCTGCCCAACTGTTTGAGAAGCACTGAGTTAGGATTAAGCGATGATTCATAACGAACATAAAATACTTAATGGACCTGGCTCCTTACGCCCATCACTTCATGGTAGACAGATTGCAAAAACGGGCTGTTCTACACATCTTTAAAATAAAGCCTTCAGCTCTCCCAATAATTTGTCAGTCAGCTACAAAATGTCAGAGCTGTTAAGTTTGTTTTTCTACAGTAAAAAAAAGACGTGTTCCCAGTAGGGTAATACAAAAAATGGTCTACATTCCAGCATTGAGGCAGCACATTTCAAATACAACCACAGTGAGATCTCTTAAGACCCTTTTAAAAGTGTTGCAGCACAGTAATAAAATGTAGGATATTTTAATGCCAACTCAATTTCCCAAGCTCCCTATTAAGATATGACTCTCAACGGTATCAAACCCAACATTAACATCTAAAAAGACCAACACAGAGACAAAACCATGGTGCATTCTTTATGCTCACTGAAAGTCATTTTGTGGAAAGTTGAAATACCAAAAGAATAGTGATTATATGTGATAGGGTGGCAACAACAATGTAGATTTCCTTACCACTGAATACTTTGGAAATGCTAGTTTGGTCGTATGTACTGTACTGTAAGTACCACCGCAGAAAGTGAGAAGCTACGGATCAGCTATTTTGGTACATACCGTATTTTTCAGACTACGAGGCACACTTCAAATCCTTTCATTTTCTCAAAACTCACAGTGCGCCTCATAACCCGGTGCGTCTAATGTACGGAATTATTTTGGTTGTGCTTAGTGACCTCGGAGCTATTTTATTTGGTACATGTTGAAATGATAAGTGTGACCATTAGATGGTGGATGCAATATGATGGCAGTCACACATAAGAGATACGTGTAGACTGCAATATGACTCAAGTAAACAACACCAACATTTTATATGTTCCGTTGAAAATATAAAACATTACACAGGACGACTTTGGTAAGCTATGAAGCCGCACCGTTTGATGGATTGTACTGTGCTTCAACATACGAGTATTATTATGGTGTGTGTATAAGGTAAGACATTATCTGGCAAAAGCAACTTTTCTTACCTTGTGGTACTAGCTGATCTGTATTTGGGATCTGCATAAGTCCTGAAAATGTCCACCTTTCTAGTCCGTGCGGACACCGTAGTCGATAAGCTTCTTCTTTTTCTCTATCTTCTTGTTATGGGACATTAATTCTCCGCCATTGCCATTTCTAATATAAAGTTATTAGAAAGTTCCGGTCGGACGGTTTTTAACGGGACACATTTCCGGCGTTGTTGTTGCACTAGTGAGCCACGGATGAGGAGATGCTGCCCCGTTATTGATTGAAGTAAAATCTGAATGTCATTAAAACAGTTAGCTTCATCTTTTGACACTTCTTCCACGCCAGTCCTTGCACGCTACACCGCTACAACAAAGATGACGGAGAAAAGACGCTGTCGAAGGTGAGCCACGTAAATAAGACCGCCCACAAAACGGCGCATCCTGAAGCCACTGTCAGAAAGCGTCTTGAAGATGATCTGTAAAACATCATCTATGCAACATTTTGACCCAAGAACCACCATTACATGTTATGTAGACCACAAGGAAGTGTTTTACATTTAGAAAAAATACATATATATGACCCCATTAATGCGCCCTATAATCCGGTGCGCCTTTTGTATGAAAATAGACCTGACTAGACCCGCTCATCGGCAGTTCGCCTTATAATCCGGTGCGCCCTATGGTCCGAAAAATATGGTATATTTAATAATGGAAACAAAGCATGGTCCATGTATAAGACACAGTTAAAATTAAGGATTTAAGGTGAATGATAGGACAAAAGCTGCCTAAATATACATATTTACATATGTATATTTACATATCTCCCCTGTGCTCCTCGACTACAGTCTGCACCGGAGCCAAACAGCAGGACAGGTGTAACACCTACATTATTACCTGTCACTCTTTATAACTCCTTGTGCAGATCTGAATGCTTATTATTTAAATGTTTACTTAAGTTTGAAGCAAAGGCGGTAAAACTAATCGCCACATTTGGCAAGGCGTGTTTGAAAGCAACACTTGAAGTGCAGCACTTCCTTGTTTAAAGAGTCACCTTCACACACTCTTTAATAACCAGTAGAGTTGTTGTTTTTTGCCATTCCTCCTCTCCGAGATGTTATTGCTTGTATGCACTTTGTGTGTGTGATTTGACACACTCAACATCATGCGCCTCGGCTCTGTAGTCACCACCGCACAGCGGCATTCAGATGAAAGAACGGTACCGGTACTTTTCAAAGGCAGTATAGTACCGATTTCAATCAATTAGTATTGCGGTACTTTATTAGTACCGGCATACCGTACAACCCTAATACAGTATCAAGTGTACAACCTAGGGTAGGAATATTTGCTTGGATAGACACAGTTATGTAATGGGAAGTTGCTCAAACAGACTAACACACACACACACACACACACACTCACACACACAGAGGAAAACATGAGTACAGTTGAACAACTTGACTTCATCCTCCATGGAAACTAGCACACATCAAACAGTCCACAGACTTAGAATAGCACAGCCATGTTACTGCAAACAAACACACATTAACCACTGCTGTGTCTCTGTGTTTCTTTGCCGGAACAAATGTGCATCTAGTCTCTTCTGTCCTCCCACCTAAGAGCATGTGACAAAGAAAACATTCTGCATCAGTCTGTGTGTGTGTTTGCGTGTGTGTGTGTGTGAGGGTGGATGGAGGTGTGCGCTCCTTGTCAAGCCGCTCAACTTGTTTCCTTGTGTTGTATGCAATTTGCAACAAGTCCAGCAAGGGCGGTGAAAAATACACAGAAAGAAATAATTAACAGTACAAAGTCTCCCACGCTTTGTTTTTACATTTACACTCATCAGTGTGTGAATGGGTGAATGGAAATAGTGTCAAAGCGCTTTGAGTAAGGCTGCAGCTAACGATTATTTTTCTATCGATTAATCTATAGATTATTTTTTTCGATTAATCGGTTAATCTATAGATAATTTTTTCGATTCATCTATAGATTAGTTTTGCTTTTACCGATTATTTTTTTATTTAAAATGAAGATGAAAAAATAAATGTAGGCCAGTTTTTTCAAAAGGCATGGCTTTTATTTACCAAAAAAAAAGAAGTATGGCCACTCAGTCAACATTGACTACAACATGACAAAATATTCTGTAACAATGTAAACATTTAAAACTTTTAACATTTAACAAAATTAAAAGTAGCTTACTTGCTTTTTAATGTGCAAATATAAAAGTAAAAATCCAGTGCAAATCTTAATATTCTGCAATAGTATAAGCATTTCAAAAGTAAAAGTATTGCTTATTTTGCTTTAAAATGTGCAAAAATAAAGATAAACATCCGATACAAAAAAGTGCAAAACGAAATATTCTGTAACAACAGTGTAAACATTTCAACAAAAGTGAAAGTATTGCTTATTTGCTAAAATGTGCAAAAATAAAGATAAACATCCAATACAAAAAAGTGCCAATCTAAATATTCTGGAGCACTGTAAACATTAAGTATTGCTTTTAAAATGTGCAAAATAAACATCCAGTCCAACACAGTACACAATAACCAATTCTACTCATTCCAGTGAGTGTCTAACAGTTGTAATGAAGAAAGGTTAGCATGTCTACATGCTCTGGTTCTTTTCTTGTTTACAATATTCCCAGCAGCTGAAAATAGGCGCTCAGAAGGGGTCGATGTGGCTGGAACTGAGAGGTAATTAGCCTTCACCTCAAGCCAGGACTGTGAGTGAGCTGAGCTGCAGTTTAAGTTTCTAGAAGGTCAACAGGCTCATAGTGATGTTACTAGTAGTTGACTGGGAGGTGTTTATTATCATTTGGGGAGAGTCCGCAGCCTGATGCTCACCTGCTAAACACATATCTGCTCGACGCTGAAGCGCTGACTACATGCGCTCTGAATACGCACTGCTGATTGGCTGCTAACGTTTTGAATACGCACTGCTGATTGGCTGATAGCGCTTTCTGTGTACCAATCAGATGGTTGTGTGGGTGGGACAATGGTGCGTGCTGAGACAGAAGCAGAAGGAGCAAAGCAGCTTGTTAAAACTTTAGCTTTAGCTTAGAAACTCGTTCGGTACACCCCCGTACCGAACCGAAAGCCCCGTACCGAAACGGTTCCATACAAAACACGTACCGTTACACCCCTAGCAGATACAAATGACACATTCATGTTTTTGTGTAATGATGACAACGTATGCTCACGCGGACGATTGACTAGTTGATGGTTGATGGTTTTCTTTTCAAATGTTCGTTCATAGCCGTTGTGCTGCTATGATAGGCCATTTCCGCTCGACACAGTGTGCATACAACAACATTATTAGGCCGTGTATTGAAATACTCCCACACTTTTGACGACTTTTGGCGTGATTTTTTCCCCCTCGCTCGCACCGTCTGCTTTGCGCTCCGCCATGACGGTAGTGTGACGTAAATATGCGACGCGTCGACGCACAAAAACGGCGTCGACGTATTTACGTAACCGATGACTACATCGACGCGTCGTTTCAGCCTTAGCTTTGAGTAACTTGAAGGTAGAAAAGCGCTATACAAGTATTTACTAGAGATGTCCGATAATGGCTTTTTTGCCGATATCTGATATCCCGATATTGTTCAACTCTTAATTACCGATACCGATATCAACCGATACCGATATATACAGTCGTGGAATTAACACATTATTATGCCTAATTTAGTTGTGATGCCCCGCTGGATGCATTAAACAATGTAACAAGGTTTTCCAAAATAAATCAACTCAAGTTATGGAAAAAGGGGGTGTGGGGGGTAGGGGGTAGCGGGGGTGTATATTGTAGCGTCCCGGAACAGTTAGTGCTGCAAGGGGTTTTGGGTATTTGTTCTGTTGTGTTTATGTTGTGTTACGGTGCGGATGTTCTCCCGAAATGTGTTTGTCATTCTTGTTTGGTGTGGGTTCACAGTGTGGCGCATATTTGTAACAGTGTTAAAGTTGTTTATACGTCCACCCTCCGTGTGACCTGTATGGCTGTTGATCAAGTATGCATTGCATTCTCTTGTGTGTGAAAAGCCGTAGATATTATGTGACTGGTCCGGCACGCTAAGGCAGGGCCTTTAAGGTTTATTGCCGCTCTGTACTTCTCCCTACGCCCGTGTACACAGCGGCGTTTTAAAAAGTCATAAATTTTACTTTTTGAAACCGATACCGATAATGTTGAAACCGATACCTATAATTTCCGATATTACATTTTAAAGCATTTATCGGCCGATAGTATCGGCAGTCCGATATTATCGGACATCTCTAGTATTTACCATTTAAATTTTTTTTTTGTTTGCAATATAAGCCTGCTGTTTGAGTTGGGTTACTTAGGAGTTCTGCAAACAGCAATGGTACAGTGGAATGAATCCCAACTAGTTTTGTGGTTCAACAACAACAACAACAACGACTAAATTTACACAAGTTGCCCAAATTGGATTTTTTCGAAATCTGATTTTTTCCAGCTGACTGTTTATACTGCAAATAAAATGTGATCTTTATCAGACTCCAGTATAGAGGCGCACAGGCCCCAATGTGGCCTCGACGTCACTTGCATGCGCAGGTCAATAGAGTGAAAACAAAGGAAGTTGCTCGGATTCCGTAAGTGAACAAGGAAATCGCTTCTACGACAACAAAATAAAATAAAAGTTGCCGCACCTTAAAAATGTGTGGTTTTAAGTGGAAATAAATTAGACTACTATACTGTATGAATGAATATACAGTCGTGGTCAGTTTACATACACTTGTAAAGAACATAATGTCATGGCTGTATTGAGTTTCCAATCATTTCTACAACTTATTTTTTTGTGAGAGAGTGATTGGAGCACATACTTGTTGGTCACTAAAAACATTCATGAAGTTTGGTTCTTTTATGAATTTATTATGGGTCTACTGAAAATGTGAGCAAATCTGCTGGGTCAAAAGTATACATACAGCAATGTGAATATTTGCTTACATGACCCTTGGCAAGTTTCACTGCAATAAGGCGCTTTTGGTAGCCATCCACAAGCTTCTGGTTGAATTTTTGACCACTCCCTCTTGACAAAATTGGTGCAGTTCAGCTAAATGTGTTGGTTTTCTCACATGGACTTGTTTCTTCATCATTGTCCACACGTTTAAGTCAAGACTTTGGGAAGGCCATTCTAAAACCTTCATTCTAGCCTGATTTAGCCATTCTTTCAGGCTATCTAGGCTATCAGGCTAGAATTAAGGTTTTAGAATGTCCTTCCCAAAGTCCTGACTTAAACGTGTGGACAATGCTGAAGAAACAAGTCCATGTGAGAAAACCAACACATTTAGCTGAACTACACCAATTTTGTCAAGAGGAGGTGGTCAAAAATTAAACCAGAAGCTTGTGGATGGCTACCAAAAGCGCCTTATTGCAGTGAAACTTGCCAAGGGACATGTAAGCAAATATTAACATTGCTGTATGTATACTTTTGACCCAGCAGATTTGCTCACATTTTCAGTAGACCCATAATAAATTCATAAAAGAACCAAACTTTGTGAATGTTTTTGTGACCAATAAGTATGTGCTCCAATCACTCTCTCACAAAAATAATAGTTGTAGAAATTATTGGAAACTCAAGACAGCCATGACATTATGTTCTTTACAAGTGTATGTAAAATTTTGACCACGGCTGTATATAGTGTAATATATATGGCTGTGGCATTTAATGGCTGTTAAGTAGAGGCAACACACAACGTGGATCTATGTTAGCTTTATGTTTCAACTCATTTACGTAATGTACGTAACACAGACCTGGGGAAAATACGGCCCATTAGGATTTTCAATTCGGCCCGCCGGACGTTCACCATAATTCTTTTAGACCTTTAACATCAAAACTGTAGCCGTCATTGTGATGTGCAGTGCGGTTTTTAAATGACCATAAGTCTTGAACTATAGAAAGTATTTCAATGGTTGAAATCTGCGCTTTTGTGTGTTAGAGTTATTGCATTAATCTACGTTACAGCAACTCAGACCAGGAGCAAACCAGAGTGGGCGGGGTTTGTTTTCAGAGCAGCCAGCCCCAAACGCATGTGTCAGGAACAGATGCGGAAGCAAATGTTTACAACAAATTTCTGCATAAAAGTGATAATATATCATATTGTAGGTGTTTATTACCCTTTGCATTCATATTTTGCTGTTTTTTGCATTTTTGTTGTTAAACATGTCTACCGAGGATGTTGTTAATATTCAGTGTTTTGTTGTTCGTAGTTAATATTGTAAATCCCACTTTCTTTACTTTAATGTACATTTTGGGTGTCTCTTTCAGTAAAAAACCTGTAAAATTCAATTTTTTGAGGTGGTCTGTCATAACTTTTTTAGAATTCTATCGGACATTGTGACTTTGGTATTAGTGTTCCTGAAAAAAAGGGAACCAAACACACATACTGTACAGCAGAGTTTTACAGCAAAATGTGTTCATATAATTTATACACACGTACACATTGGCCCCCCAGACACATTTTTCCTCTCAATGTGGCCCCCGAGTGAAAATATTTGCCCAGCTCTGATGTAACATAAACAAATATGCCACAGCGTCAATTCCGGTCCTTCAACAATCGTCATTTCGTAATCAAAATATATCTTCACATATTAAATAAAGCTAATCATTTGACTATTGATGCGCCGAAAATTCGGCCGTCGAAAAAGGACTTTGCTCACCGAAACCGGATGTTGTGATGAAGTATCCACTTCCGCAGGCGGGCTGCGTCTTTCCCCGCGCACACGAATGATGTAGCTCGCCCAAAGCTGATGGAAAAGTCACATACGGGTCACATTCAGGTCACAATTTCGGTTTAGACCAGGGGTGTCAAACTAATTTTAGATAGGGGGCCACATGGAGAAAAATCTACTCCCAAGTGGGAGTCGATTCTACTCCCACTTGGGAGTAGAATCTACTTCTACTGTGGTGCCGTGGTAAAATCACGGCACCACAATTTAAAAATAAAGACAACTTCACATTGTTTTCTTTGTTTAAAAATAAAACAAGCACATTCTGAAAATGTACAAAATCATAATGTTGTTGGGGGTTTTTTTACACTTACATGTTGCGGTTAATAGTATTCTATCTTTATTTGTTGTTATGTATACTTTCTGAATACATTACATGATAATGTTCATCAGTCAACTCATTGGTGTTAATTTTCAATTATATCACGATAAAAAAATAATATCAAAATCAAATTACAGTATGTTATTTATGTAGTTTGCTCGTTTTCCTCGACTGGTGCACTAACATGTGTTTATTTTTTTTACATACGTGGCATCATCTACAAATATACAAAGAATTGCTATTGTGACATCTAGTGGACGCATTTAGAACAGCAGTTTCTTACATTAAAACATTTTGGTTAATTTTTATACCTAGCAAACTCATACCCGCGGGCCGGATAAAACCTGTTTGTGGGTTTTGACACCCCTGGTTTAGACTGAAGTCGAATGTGAAAAGATCAGATTCCAATCGGATTTGGACTATTTTCTGATGTGTCCCACATCTGATGTGAAAAGATCAGATTGAAAAAGCACTTTGGAGTGTTTCGACTGGCAAAACAATTCAGATCTGTGTCACTTGAGGCAAACAAATCTGATTTGGTGAGCTGTGTAAACATGGCCTACCTAAGGCTATGTCTACAGTAAGCCGGATAACCCCTTAACTAATAATTATTTAGCCTAAGCCCCGTTTCAGCCACACTAAACCAGCGTTTAAGGTTCCCCTCCTCGGACACATTTTTACACGGGTAAGTGCGGCGTGTATTCTTGAATCTCCGGCTCTTAGCTTTGTATGGACTCATTGATCGTTTTACAAACTGAGTTCGGAGAGGAGTGACACCAGAAAGACTGCACCCCACACAGGAAGTGACGTCAGAAAGAACGCGACACCTTCATAATAAGCGGTTTCGTAACTCGGTCATCCAGACATGCCCGTGTTTCTCCTTCTTCTACATGTACAGACGCTTGTGGAAATCACACGTGAATACCTTAAGAGAAAGCGATTGCAGCTATTTGGGATACAACACTTCTCAGGCAAGAGAACTTTCGAATGTCGAGGTCAGCTGTGATTCTACTTAGTCCATTTGTCGAAGGAAAGACAACAAGAATGCGGGCTCCCGTGGATGTGATAAAAAAGGTAGCGTGTGCTTTGTATTACCTGGCCGACGAGAGAAGACTACGGAAAACGGCGAATGCTTTGGACTGGCAAAGGCAGACTGGATCAGTTATTGTCCGCCATGTATGTCGCGGACTCAACGTCTAGGTCCAGAGTATATAAAGTCTTCAAAAACAAAGGGACAATGAAGGTGAAGGAAAAAGAGTGAGGAGTGTCCTGACCAGATATCTAGATCTCTAGATTGATTTTTGTCAAATGTTCTTTGTCACATTGTTTACTTTCACCTGTCCAATAAAGACTTGATTCATTTATGATGTCTCAGGTGTGATTCACTACCATAGGGCCCCACAGCACACTGGACTCCATCCATCCATCCTTTTTCTACCGCTTATTCCCTTCGGGGTCGCGGGGGGCGCTGGAGCCTATCTCAGCTACAATCGGGCGAAAGGCGGGGGTCTGGACAAGTCGCCACCTCATCGCAGGGCCAACACAGATAGACAGACAACATCCACACTCACATTCACCAAACCTATCCACTGGATTCCAGTTCATTGAAATACCACAACACTGGATATTGTTCAGAAGAGTTAAATTTAAGAACTTGCACACAAAGCAACACTGGAGGTGACTATGACGTGCGCATTTTCCACGCATGCGTACTAGGTCGCGTTGCGCCGGCTGACGGAGGGGGGAGGGGGTCTTAAACGACCATTGTGTGTGTGGACCAGGATAAGGTTAGGTGGGATTTACCTACCTAACTGAGTGTAAACGGGGCCTATACATCTGCACACTCAATGTGACTGTTGAGATGTACAACCACGGAGGTGATGCCTTAGCAAAAAGTGCCTTTATAATGATCGAGCTATGGAGTGTGAAGCTTTTTGATTGATTGATAGAGACTTAGTAGCTTGCACAGTGAAGTACATATCCGTACAATTGACCACTAAATGGTAACACCCGAATAAGTTTTTCCACTTGTTTAAGTCGGGGTCCACTTAAATTGATTCATGATACAGATATATACTATCAGATATATACTATCATCATAATACAGTCATCACACAAGATAATCACATTGAATTATTTACATTATTTAAAATCCGGGGTGTGGAGGGGGAGGGTAGGTTGGTTGTCATCATCAGTCATCACAATTGAGAACAGAGAAATGGATATTGGAACAGTGTAGGTGTGACTTGGTAGGATATGGACAGCAAGTAGTGGGCATAGAGAGAGAGAGAGAGAGAGAGAGAGAGAGAGAGAGAGAGAGAGAGAGATGAGAGAGAGAGAGAGAGAGAGAGAGAGAGAGAGAGAGAGAGAGAGAGAGAGAGAGAGAGAGAGAGAGAGAGAGAGAGAGAGAGAGAGAGAGAGAGAGAGAGAGAGAGAGAGAGATGAGAGAGAGATCAGAAGGCATAAGAAAAAGTATCTGCATTTGATTGTTTACATTTGATTATTAACAATCCGGGGAGGGTGTTAGTTTAGGGTTGTAGCTGCCTGGAGGTGAACTTTATTGCGGTTTTGAAGGAGGTAAGAGATGCCCTTTCTTTTATACCTGTTGGGAGCGCATTCCACATTGATGTGGCATAGAAAGAGAATGAGTTAAGGACCTTTGTTAGTTCGGAATCTGGGTTTAACCTGGTTAGTGGAGCTCCCCCTGGTGTTGTGGTTATGGCGGTCATTTACGTTAAGGAAGTAGTTTGACATGTACTTCGGTATCAGGGAGGTGTAGCGGATTTTACAGACTAGGCTCAATGCAAGTTGTTTTACTCTGTCCTCCACCCTGAGCCAGCCCACTTTGGAGAAGTGGGTAGGAGTGAGGTGTGATCTGGGGTGGAGGTCTAGAAGTAATCTGACTAGCTTGTTCTGGGATGTTTGGAGTTTAGATTTGAGGGTTTTGGAGGTGCTAGGGTACCAGGAGGTACAAAAAAACAAGATAGACAATTTTCCAGACCATACACCACACACAACAAATTCTACATTAGACAGGCTGTGGATCGAAACAGTGGTGTTTCAAGTGTGTATCTATGATGCTCTGATAGACTTCTGTAAAAAACCTCCAAATCCCACTAGGCTTGGTCCCCACCAAAGCCACAAATCACCCACTACACACTGGCCCTGGAGGTGAGTACAAGGTGGAGGCTTTTCACTAAATCAGTTTTGGCTTAATTGTGAGCAGTTGGTCACCTTAGAGACCTTCAGGAATCGGTGTCACAAATTCCTTACGCCTAATCTCTTCTTTCATATGCCTTTTTGTGGGCCACAGCCAATTGCTATCTCTAACAAAAACAACAAAGGGTGAGTGGAAGAACACGAGAGGATGAAAAGGATGTTGAGTGCTGCAAGCATTAGCCGGTATCGATTCGAAACAATTCTTTTCAAGTACCCATTGATGACCTTTTAAACGATAGCTAAACGTCGTGAATGGTTTGTGCTAGCTCCCGCTCTATTTACAGTTGCACTATTCAACCAACTTACATTAATTTGCAAGCTTTATAAACTTGCTGTATAACAACAAAACTAGAACAGTTCACATTTGCAATCCCAATAAATTACAAGACTTAATAGTTTTCAAGGTATTTGTCACATTATGATTCAGGAACAGATAATTATGTGTGCTTTAAACAAATGTTGGTTTTATTTCCCTGAATCAAATAAAAATTTGTTTCTAACCTTTTGTTTGAAAAACAGGTGTCAAACTCGCGGCCCGCAAACGCCTGGAAATAACATTGCATCAATAAAGTACTTTATCTTTTCTTACTAAATGTAGTCGTTTTTTTCCATTTGACAAAAATAAAAAATTGAGTAAAAAATACTGCATGAAATGTCATACCCTTTAACTTGAATAGAATCCAATATTGCAACAAATATTATATTATCATACTTTCCAAACAACCAAAATAATAAAATAAATACTTAAATATCTGCATGACTGTTGATTTCAAAGCAAGGTATCCATCAAATTGTACAGTGTAAAAATGACAATAGGTTTTACGGTGAAATGCATGGTGGTTTTTTACAGCATATTACTCTAAATTGAAAAAAAACCCTACCACTGTTTATTGTAAATTTCTGTCGGCTGAGCTGCCAGTTTTTTTTTACCGTAAAATCTACAATTGTTGTTTTTACGGTGTATTACTATAAATGGAAAAACAGCAACCCTTTTTTTTTTACAGTAAAAAACTGGCGGCTCAGTTGCCAGAATTAAACAAAACAGTGGTACTGTTTTTCCATTCACGGTAATAGGTCGTAAAAAAAAAAAACCACCATACATTTTACGGTAAAAAATCTGGCGACTAAGCTGCCATTTTTTCCGTAAAAAAAACAGTGGTATTGTTTTTCCATTTACCATGATATGTTGTAAAAAAAAAATAAAAAAATAACACTGTATATTTTGCAGTATAATTCTGTTGACAGAGATGACAGTTTTTTACAGTTAAATCTAAATTTTCTTAAAGTGTACGTAAAAAAATAAAAAATTAAAATAAATTTAAAAAAAAAAATATATATATATATATATATATATAAAATAATTGAATGCATAGCAGAACAATTCAATGAAATGATAGCAGTGACATTGCTTCAACCAAGTTGGCAACACTCTCGACATGTTTTCATTTTTGTTTTGTTTTTTAATTATACTAATTAATTGTGTGCCTGGGAGTGAAGCACAAATACAGATGTGTGTGCACAGAGGTAATACGTGTTAGAATTGGGCCCGTTGTTAGCATGATATTGGCAATAAAAGATAAAAAGGGCAAAGTCTGACTTTGTGTGTCGGACACTACAATAACTCAGCTAAAATATTACTTTCTTTTGTTTTCATGGAGGGCAGCACCGTGGAACAGAGGTTAGTGTGTGTGCCTCACAATAAGAAGGTCCTGGGTTTGATCCCCTGGCTCAGGGTCTTTCTGTGTGGAGTTTGCATGTTCTCGCCGTGACTGTGTGGGTTCCCTCCGGCTTCCTCTCACCTCCAAAGACATGCACCTGGGGATAGGTTGATTGGCAAAACTAAATTGACCCTAGTGAGTGAATGTTAGTGTGAATGTTGTCTGTCTATCTGTGTTGGCAACTTGTCCAGGGTGTACCCCGCCTTCTGTCCGAAGGCAGCTGGGACAGGCACCAGCACTACCCGCAATCCCGAGATGGACAAGCGGTAGTAAAAGGATGGAAGAATGTTTTCATGTACAAAACTTTCATTTTTAAGGTGCGGCGGCTAATATATTGCCGTGGCGCACCGCCACAATCAAACACTGAGGGGAAACCCTGTTATAATTATATTATTTATCTTCACATTCCGAGTTGGAAAACAAAGTTATGTTAATCTCTCACTATATGCAAGTAAGACCAGATGTTTTGGGCGAATCTTACGGAGTTCACTGTGGCATATGCTATGCCAACTAATGGCAAGATACTTGTAACTAAAATGTTTTGCTTGACACTTAAAACGATAACAATAAGCCTACAGACAGCTCTTATCTCAAAACAAACTCTTAAAGCACTTTTCTGGGAATTTTGCCAATCATTATGAACACCAAGACGACGAATGTATTTTTTAAATAAATAAATGCTGCGGTCAAAAGTCTGCATACAATCGCTCTATTCTGCCTATAAAGCCTTTAAAAAAAACATCCAAACATCTCCATAAATGCACGCTGTAACTATATATGTAATGTAGTAACAGGCACATTAATAATAACTTATTTTTTACGTAATTTGCTCATTTTAAGCAAAAAAATGTATCAAAACGTTCGCTTTTTTTCCCACTACATCACTGATTATTACTCACTGTAGGCTTTGTGAGAGCCAGCAAACATAATAAAGCATCCCTTACTCTACAATGTCTGCTGTCATTAGGATGCTGACTGCTAGGACGTTCATATATTCCCATTTAGATGAAGAATGACTCCTAATCCTTGCGAAAAAAGGAGGGTAGAACCAAGCATCTTTTTGTGTCGTTCTCGCCAGTCCCGGGTTTGAATTGGCTGTCAAAGTGTACAAATATAGTTGGGGTAAATAGATTTTTAGATGCACCGCAATTCAGACATCGACGATTACAAAATCGATTAGTAAACGTCAATCATCGATAATTGATGTGTTTATTGTACATAGAGTAATACAGACAGTTTTTAAATTTGCCCTCACTGAGAGATCTGACAAGCTCCTTTATTATCGGGCACTTATGTTCTAGTTTTGTACACATTTCCATTAATTTAGTAAATGTGATGGGAATTAATATAACAGTTTTTTTATTGTAAATGCGATGTTTTTAAAAGTTGCAAGTGATAAACGCTTATTTAGGGAAAATAAAATAAATGTAAAACTGCATCAATATACATAATTTAAAGATGCATTAATAATCGATTTGTAATCAAATCGTAGCTCCTGAATTGTAATTGTAATCAACTCGTCAGGTGCCCAAAGATTCCCACCTCTATGTACCAACATGTCAGAATACCTCCTGGTCCTTCTACTATCCAGGTGAGAGGCATGATTTATGATCTACAATCAAATGTAACAGATCATGTCAACATTGGCACACAAGCTCGCCTATAAATAAATTATCTGCGTTATAATAACAATATTACAGTGTTTCCCATAAACTGCCAAGATACCTGTGGCGGCGTGGCTATGGGCGTGGTCACCATGACATCGTCGAGTAATTTGCATAATTTACTACAATGATTTGATTTTCTCTAAAAAGGCTCAAAAAATGTATACTTACTAATTAATAATAACAGTTTTGTTTTAAACGTCCATCCATCCATCCATCCATCCATCCATTTTACAATATAATTACAACACTTTATGTACATATTTATATACAGATTTGAACAATAAGTTATTCACTGAAATATATTTATTAATTGTGGTTCTTACAAAAAATATATCTTATAAAATATAAAAGCTAAAATGTCTCAAAGCTCTGCCCCTTAAATTAGTGCATACTAAATAATTTAACTTTAGCCTACTACTACAACCATATTATTTACCAGCAACATAAAGTGAAACAGAGGCAGAGGTGTCCTGCCACAGTCAGTAACAAATAAACAGAAAACAGTAGTGGTGGTTGATAGACACAGAGCTTCATCAAACATCTGATCCACTGAACAAAGAGCACCAAAAATCTTGAACTTTAGACTGCCATCAGTTTTACTCCCTACACTTAACCATGTGTTTCCTACTGCCTGCAGACTTTGCACCCTTTGTTATATACACATGTTGTGTTTCTAATATAAATACATTTAATAAAGTCAAATACAAATAAGGCAACAAGAGAAGTATCCTACACTTCTCTTTTGTAAAGTAAATCTGAACAGCCGATATGGGCATCTACATCAACTATAGGATTTGCCCGAGAAGCTGGAGAGGACAAAAAAAACAAAAAATATTATTTTTATTTTTTATTTTTTTAAATTTATTTTTTTATTTGTGGCGGACGTAATTCTTTCGTGGCGGGCCGCCACAAATAAATGATAGTGTGGGAAACCCTGTATTACTAATACTTGGTTAATATTCAAGTCATGAAATGTAAATTGAGTATTTTTGGCGCTTTTTGAATGTTTTTTATTGGGTTTCATGGGTAGAATAGAATATATAGAATAGAGGACCTCCCATTGGCGCCGCTGTAAGAGGACATTTTTTTACGTTTATTTATGAGTTAGAATGCATTAAAAAAATACTGATTATGATTGTTAAAAAATTGAAGTTCTCCTTTAAGTTGAGGCATTCTTAGTTGAGATACCACTGTTTGTGGCCCTTGTGAAAAAATGTGGACACCCCTGGCCTTGACACTGTAGTACTCAACTCAAGTGTTTCCATAAAGTGCCTTTCACACAGACGCAGCAGGTAGGACAGCAGCTGTGTCATCTGCACATATTGAATGGCGTACAGCATGGTGAGATAACAAAACATACCAAAACAAGAAAGCCCGGTCAATTTCCTCCTCCTCCCTTTCACTGGCCGGCCGCCCTCTTGAAATAAGAGATGCTGACTCAGTGCTTTGTACGTAAAATGGTTATCTGTCCTGCGTCAGCCGCATCTGGGCAGGGAACTGAGTGCTAGTGGCCATTTTAAATCTCATTCTGTGAGCATAAACACTCAATACTGAGCTCTTCAGTATTCTCCTAGTGAAATAGTGTAACCGGCTGAGACAAATACAACAACCCGAGGGAATGGTTTCCCCTTTTTAACAATGTTATTTGCCTGACCTTTGTCCAAGACTGAATAGCCTACATGACTAGTCTATAAAGTAGGCTTTGACCCACACAAGCTTGATTAGTTGGCATGCTGCACTGAACCCATTCTAATTAACCAGGATGAAGCACATGCACTCACACTGACAAGCCAAAGAATAATGTTAATAATGCAAGGAGTTATTGGGTGGGACAGGCTTTCTCCTCAATAAAACTGCAAAATCATAGCAGCCACACCTTGAAATTCAGGGTTTTTTAAGTGAAAACAAATTAAAACATGTATTGTAGCCTCCGAAGGAAGTAACACAAAGTCAGGCGCCATTTTTAACTTTTATTGCCAATCTTATGATTAAAACTGGCCCAATTCCAACAGGTTTACTGCCCTTGCACACACTTTCGTCTCTGTGCTTCCTCGGACACATAACACTTTCTCATTTTCCGCCAATCGGCTTTCGGGAAGGGACGGTGGGAAAATGAAGATCAAATCAAAACCACATGCACTAACATAAAAAAACATTACCGCCAGCCATACTTGCCAACCCTCCCAATTTTTCCGGGAGACTCCCGAATTTCAGTGCCCCTCCCGAATTTCCCCCGCCTTTAACGTCCTCTCTCACCTGAAACCTTCACCCCTTAACAGCCGCATGCTGTCCAGGCGTCCGCTTTTCCTCCATATAAACAGCGTACCGGCCCAGTCACATAATAATGTAGCGTTGGACGGGTTTAACAATGGTCTTTACTCGAAGATGTCAAGAAATGCTGACACGTTGTAAGTTCTTTTAACTGGTTTAATGATAACGCAAGGCATACTTGGTCAACAGCCATACAGGTCACACTGAGGGTGGCCGTATAAACAATTTTAACACTGTTACAAATATGCGCCACACTGTGAACCCACACCAAACAAGAATGACAAACACATTTCGGGAGAACATCCGCACCGTAACACAACATAAATACAACAGAACAAATACCCAGAATCCCTTGCAGCACTAACTTTTCCGGGACGCTACAATATACACCTCCCCGCTACCCCCCACCCCTAAACCCCGCCCCACCCCCAACCCCGCCCACCTCAACCTCCTCATGCTCTCTCAGGGAGAGCATGTCCCAAATTCCAAGCTGCTGTTTTGAGGCATGTTAAAAAAAAATAATGCACTTTGTGACTTCAAAAATAAATATGGCAGTGCCATGTTGGCATTTTTTTCCATAACTTGAATTTATTTATTTTGGAAAACCTTGTTACATTGTTTAATGCATCCAGCGGGGCCTCACAACAAAATTAGGCATAATAATATGTTAATTCCACGACTGTATATATCGGTATCGGTTGATATCTGAATCGGTAATTAAGAGTTGGACAATATGGGTATATCGGATATCGGCAAAAAAGCCATTATCGGACATCTCTAATTACAAGCATGTCATGTTTATTCTAAAAAAAGTTTCCTCCGTGTCAGAGTAACGTTTATGTTTTAGCGTTGCAGATATGGCAGGCAAAATCAGCCACTACTTTAAAAAGCGATCTCGCGAGGAGGAAAGTCAAGAGAACAGGTGAAACAGAGCAGATCAATTAACATAACAGGCAGTTAAAATGTAGTAATTCATGGTGGTGACAACATGTGGAAATATATGTCCACAGAGCGCTTGAAGGCTGCTTCAAAATCATTTATGAGTGTCTCAAGCAAAAGTGGCCCCACCACACAAGCTATGAGCACATCATTCTCTTATGCAAGCGCTTAGGCCACAGGTGTCAAACACAAGGCCCGGAGGCCAGATCTGGCCCGCGACATCATTTAATCCTTGAAATGGTATGTGTCAATAAAGTACTTAATATTTTCTCACTAAATGTAATAGATTTTTTAAAATCTGACAAAAAAAATATATGTACTGCTTGAAATTGCATGCCATTTCAACTTAAATAGTATCCATTATTGCCACACATATTACAGTATACTATCATACTTTCCAAACATGTTTTGTCCAAATAAAAATAAATACTTAAATATCTGCATGACTTATGATTTTAGAGCAAACTACCCATCACATTAATAAAAATGACAATACATTTTACGGTGTTCTTTCCAGCATATTACTGTAAATTGAAAATAACTACCATTTTGTTTGCGTTAAAATTCTGCCGCATGGTCAGGATTGTACCACCTCTGTCTCAATATGAGCCAGCAAAAACCCTGGTTAAGCACCGGAAATTCGGCCACCAAATAAAAGACGATCACCGAAACAGGATGTTGCGATGATAAATAAGACGCACAAGATTGTCAAGAGCGTAGTCCAGACTATCCAACTGGAGCAGCAGCGCAAAGCAAGTGTGACGTCATGCTCGCTGCAGCTCACTTTTCGTCGGGGGACGTCGAGGGATAGAGGTAAGAGTCTCTAAACACGAGTACATTCTATAATAACACCAGGAGAAGATGCTAGATTTGTTGCTAGTCATTTTGAATAAAGAAAAAGTCACTAAAAGTCTCAACAAAGTACATTGTACATTTAAGCAGCAACAATTGAAAATAGGGCAAAAAAGATGCAATATACAATATAAAAATATATGTTAATACTAATTAATAATAATAATGTTTTTTAATGTATTTACACATTAGTTTAATGTATTTATACAGTCGCGATCAAAAGTTTACATACACTTGTAAAGAACATAATGTCATGGCTGTCTTGAGTTTCCAATCATTTCTACAACTCTTATTTTTTTGTGATAGAGTGATTGGAGCACGGAACTTTCCTCCAGAAGGTCTTATCTTTGTCCATGTGATGTCAGATGAAACAAAAATTTAGCTGTTTGGCCACAATACCCAGCAATATGTTTGGAGGAGAAAAGGTGAGGCCTTTAATCCCAGGAAACCATTCCTACCCTCAAGCATGGTGTTGGTAGTATTATGCTCTGGGCCTGTTTTGCTGCCAATGGAACTGGTGCTTTACAGAGAGTAAATGGGACAATGGAAAAGGAGGATTACCTCCAAATTCTTCAGGACAACCTAAAATCATCAGCCCGGAGGTTGGGTCTTGGGCGCAGTTGGGTGTTCCAACAGGACAATGACCCCAAAAACACATCAAAAGTGGTGAAGAAATTGCTAAATCAGGCTAGAATTAAGGTTTTAGAATGGCCTTCCCGAAGTCCTGACTTAAACGTGTGGACAATGCTGAAGAAACAAGTCCATGTCAGAGAACCAACAAATTTAGCTTTACTGCACCAATTTTGTCAAGAGGAGTGGTCAAAAATTCAACCAGAAGCTTGTGGATGGCTACCAGAAGCGTCTTATTGCAGTGAAACTTGCCAAGGGACATGTAAGCAAATATTAACATTGCTGTATGTATACTTTTGACCCAGCAGATTTGCTCACATTTTCAGTAGACCCATAATAAATTCATAAAACAACCAAACTTCATGAATGTTTTTTGTGACCAACAAGTATGTGCTCCAATCACTCTATCGCAAAAAAATAAGAGTTGTAGAAATGATTGGAAACTCAAGACAGCCATGACATTATGTTCTTTACAAGTGTATGTAAACTTTTGACCACGACTGTACATTTACAGAGCTTTTTTAAAGAAAATAATTTAATCATAGCAAATAATACAATGACTTCATGTACCACGCCCCACCATGTCTCTAATCACTCCCATAACCACACCCCCACCACCACAGGTATCTTGGCAATCTTGGGCAATCCCTGGTGAGAGGCAGAGTAGTACAGAATTTGACTTCTGTGGTTCTTACTGATACTCATTGGTCTCATGCCAGTATTAGGGCCATGGATGATTTGGTACCAGAATCCATCGAAGGAATAAAAACTTTAATTGTTAGTTTATTTCCATTAGTATTCTGCAGACTACTGTATTTTAAGAAATAAGCACATCCGTCAATGTCTCAGTTGTGTTTTTTTGTTTCATGCGTCAACAAGCCTGCACACTAACATTCAAAATGACCAAAAACTACTTTAAAAACTGGAAAGTACATTCAGTGATTTTCAACAAAAAAAGAAAGACGCTTCAAAATGCCAAAGAACAAGTGACGCACATGCTCTAAGTCAGCTGTTTTATTAAATAAGCACTGTATATACCGTCCTGCTGTGAGCGTTATGCAGGAAAACCAGCTGAGGGCTTCCATTGAATGCATACTTAGATGTAAAAATAGTAATCGTACTAACTAATACAATAAAAGGCACTTGATTGAGTGAATTGTATTTATATAGCGGTTTTTTAAACCAGTGTGGGTGGCACTGGGAGCAGGTGAGTCAAGTGTCTTGCCCAAGGACGCAACGGTTGTGACAAAGGTGGCGGAAGCGGGAATCGAACCTGAAACCCTCACCACCAACCGAGCCATGGTAGACTGAGACTTAAAATGATCCCAAATACTGTACCCCACCTATTTCAAGTACAATACCATTACCCATTCTAAGATTAATACATCAAAACAAAACACTTTGAACTATTTTTAATCAGATTAATCACACTTTTGAATTTGGATTAATCATGATTAATCACAGATTATTACTCGCTTGCAAAATTGATATTAACTTTAAAAAGACCCCAATATGTCTACGCAAATTATTGTCAAAATGTTATACAGTAGGGCTGGACGATATGGACAAAAAAGTATATCTCGATGTATTTTTACTTAAACTCAATATTCGATATATATCTCAATATATTTTTTGGTTAAAGTATATGTCATGATCCGTGGTCCGGATCATGTTTTGTTTGGTTATGTTCTGTTAGTTTTGGACTCCATAGTTCCTGTTTGCGCTTCCGTGTTGTTTTGTCACCATGGCGACTCATTAGTTTCACCTGCCTCATTTGTTCGGATCACACCTGTCGCTAATCATGAGATTATTATTTAAGCCTGTGATTGCCAGTTAGTCGGTCTGGCGACATAGCTCTGTTCTGGCTTGTTTCATGCCATAGTTCATGCTGATAGTTTCATGCTTGTATTCATGCATTTGCTTTGTCCATACTGCTCATTCCATGCCTAGCCAAGTAAGTTTTGTTTATTCATGCCACAGTTAGCGAGTTTTTGTTTCATGTCCATAGTTCACGCTAAGTGTTAGTTTTTGTTTCCTTCGCTAAGTTGTGCCTTCGCCTTGCACGCCTTTTGTTTGTCCCTCTTTGAAAGTCAAGATTAAATAATGTTCCTACCTTCGAGCCTTGTCCGGTATAGTCCGATTGCATCCCGGGAGAACAAATCTCGCAGTAAGCTGCGAATAACCCCGCGTCCTGACAGTATACATATAAAGATATTCATTTTTGATTGATATTCAGTGTAATTGAAGTGAATGACAAGGACTTTGGCACTTTTATTAAGCCAGTCAGTCAAGATGGGTATTAACAGCACAGAAAATAAACTGTTTAAGTAGTACAGAATTACATAACATAAATAAAATAGAAAAATATTATTTCTACGTAAAATAAATAACATAGCTATGCAAATAATACAAACTGTATCAAACTCAGATAAAAAAAAAATACATTTGCAGGCAGGCACTTTTTAATTCCCTTCCTGGTTCTATGACCCGCCCTATCTTGCCTCTGATTGGCCTGTCCCTAGCCAATCGTGACTCATCATAGTAAACAACCAACCAATCATGGATGTTCTTATACGTGCAAGCACGTCTTGGAAGGAGGAAGGGGAGGGGTTTAGTAGCCCATGGAGGGGGAGCGGGGGAGAACAAGGAACACAACAAATGAGCGGCGTTTGGTAATTTTAACGTGATATAAATTATATCGATATTACGATAGTTTCTCAATTCGTATCTTGTTTAAAAACATATCGATATATCTTACATGTAGAACCAATCATTCATTCACACCTGGTGGTGGTGAGCTACTTTCATAGCCACAGCTGCCCTGGGGTAGACTGACGGAAGCGTGGCTGCAATTTGCGCCAACGTCCCCTCCGACCACCACCTATCATTCATCATTAAATTCACCGGTGTGAGTGGCACCGGGGGCAAGGGTGAAGTGTCCCGCCCAAGGACACAACGGCAGCGATTTTTTATTTTTTTTGGATGGTAATTGGCAGGGAGCGAACCTGCAACCCTCAGGTTTCTGGCACGGTTGCTCTACCCACTACGCCATGCCGCCCCTAAATAATAATTTATAATAAATAAATAATGCACTTTGTGACTTCAATAACAAATATGTCAGGGCCATGTTGGCACTTTTTTCCATAACTTGAGTTGAAGTTGTTGTCTTATTTTGGAAAACCTTGTTACATTGCATCCAGCGGGGCATCACAACAAAATTAGGCATAATAATGTGTTAATTCCACGACTGTATATATCGGTATCGGTTGATATTAGAATCGGGAATTAAGAGTTGGACAATATCGGATATCGGCAAAAAAGCCATTATCGGACATCTCTATACTTTACTTGAATGCACGTCATTTATTTGTTCAAAACCTGGTCACGGTTTTATCTAAAGTCCAGTCAGGGTGTATTTTGAAGTGAAATTTGCCAGCGAGCACAAAGATGCCTACCTTATCTTTGCACTGATGTACGCACAGACCTGATTACCGACTAACCTGCGCCACTGTTAGAATGATTGTTTGTAAGTTATCACAAAAACTTTGTGTTGAAATGAGTTCCTGGCAAGAAGACAAAAGCTGTCTTTGAAACCTACCAAGAGTAAGGCTCGTAAAACTCCACTGTGTAGGGGGGGGGGAAGCAAGATGAAGGTGTTCCTGTGTTCTTTCATGCATGGTAATCAACAGAAAGATATTGTTCTAACCAAAGGACTTCAAAGCGGCGAGATGACAGGATCTGCCCAATTTCCAGACGACTTCTCATTGAAGTATTTTACGAACTCTTTTTGAACTATTTTATGGACCTCTTTTTGAACTATTTTACTAACTCTTTTTGAACTGACCTTTTCTGTGAATTGTTTACGACTTTTTCTGTGAACTTTTTGCGACCTTTGTCCTTTGGAAACAGTGGTGGCCAGGTGGTCGGGGAGGGTCCAAAATAAAAGAAGTAGGCATGCAATCTTTTGGCAGAGCGTGCTGAGATACTGTACAAGGGTACAGTGTAAAGGCGACTCTCCTCAATATTGAGTCCAAAATTGAATTCTGTCTCTGTTTGATTCTTTGCTTCTTGTCTTGTTTAATAGATGTCATCAGTGTTTGAACCTGACAGCCACCTTGCAGGTAAACTATCTGCAATTAAGGTAAAAGAGCATGTATGGTCAAATATTAATTGTGTGATTAATCTGCTTATTTGCATGATTAATGCGATAATACATGACTTAACTCGTTAAATTTGACAGCCTTACTTTAAACACTAACCCTAATGACAACCCATCTCAAGATGTACAAGATGACGGCGCTTCAAGGCAGCAGCTTCTTGCGAGCGCTCCTGGAAGTGTAGACCGATTTGGCAAAAACACCCGTCAATTCAGTCAATTTCATGGCTGGCTCACAGCGTGTTCACTCCGTGATCACTTACGACCGACTTACGATTCTGGATGTGGAGAGATCGGGCCATTTTGGGCTGAAAGATGCGTGTACGGTGGACCTACTCGCTAGCTTGGGAATTCTTCGCGAGCTACATCCAGCAGTGGCCTTTGAAGCAGCGGCGTCGACTACCAGCGGAGACCGTCAACGAAAGAGACGTAAGCGATGCGCTCGGAAGCAGAAGCGGGGGTGTCGGGCGGGGCTAACAACAAAGCTAAATGCGTTGTTGTTAGCGGGGCTAACGAAAAAGCTAAATGCTAATCCACAAAGAAGCGCTAATAAGGAGTCTGTTAAGCTAGAACTAGCCAGCGCCAGGCTGGATAATCCCTGCACACATAGCAATTCTCTTAGAATAATATACAACTCACATAATGTTTTTTCTGTGTCAGAGGTGGACATGCATTTTACTGAGGTGGCAAACAATCTAAAAATTCCTGTCATATCAATTCCTAGATATGGTCGAAATTATTTAAAGTGCACTACGCATAATAAACGTAACATTATTAATATTGCTACTACGGATACTTTCAACAAAAACTCCTCAAAACAGCCCACTACCTATAATATGGGCTTTTTAAACATAAGGTCATTGTCTTCCAAAACGTTATTAGTTAATGAAGTCATTAGAGACAATAATCTTGATGTCGTTGGCCTCGCCGAGACCTGGCTCAAACCAGACGAATTTTTTGCGCTGGGTGAGGCGTCTCTTCCTGGCTATACGGGAACGCATATTGCCCGTCCCATTAAAGAGGGTGGGGGTGTTGCACTATTATACAACAAAAACTTTAGCCTTACCTCGGACCTAAATAATAAATATAACTCGTTTGAGGTGCTTACTGTGAGGTTTGTCACACCGCTGCCTCTGCACCTGGCTGTCATCTACCGCCCCCCAGGGCCCTATTCGGACTTTATCAATGAATTTTCAGAGTTCGTTGCTGATCTAGTGACGCACGCCGACAATATAATCATAATGGGAGACTTTAACATCCATATGAATACCCCATCGGACCCTCCATGCATGGCGCTCCAGACTATAATTGATAGCTGTGGTCTTACACAAATAATAAATGAACCCACGCATCGCAACGGTAATACGATAGATCTAGTGCTTGTCAGGGGTGTCACCACCTCTAAAGTTACGATACTCCCGTACACTAAAGTAATGTCCGATCATTACCTTATAAAATTCGAAGTTCTGACTCATTGTCAACAAACTAATAATAATAATAATAACTACTATAGCAGCCGCAACATTAATGCTGCCACAACGACGACTCTTACTGACCTACTGCCTTCGGTAATGGCACCATTCCCAAATTATGTGGGCTCTATTGATAACCTCACTAACAGCTTTAACGGCGCCCTGCGCAACACCATTGATAGTGTAGCACCGCTAAAGCTAAAAAGGGCCCCTAAAAGGCGTACCCCATGGTTTACAGAAGAAACTAAAGCCCAGAAATTATCATGTAGAAAGCTGGAACGCAAATGGCGTGCGACTAAACTTGAGGTTTTCCATCAAGCATGGAGTGATAGTTTAATAACTTATAAACGCATGCTTACCTCAGCTAAAGCTAAATATTACTCAAATCTCATCCACCTCAACAAAAATGATCCTAAATTTTTGTTTAGTACAGTAGCATCGCTAACCCAACAAGGGACTCCTCCCAGTAGCTCCACCCACTCAGCAGATGACTTTATGAATTTCTTTAATAAGAAAATTGAAGTCATTAGAAAAGAGATTAAAGACAATGCATCTCAGCTACAACTGGGTTCTATTAACACAGATACGACTGTATATACGACGGACATTGCCCTCCAAAATAGTTTCTCCCTCTTTGATGAAATAACATTGGAGGAATTGTTAAAATGTGTAAATGGGACAAAACAGACAACATGTTTACTTGACCCAATTCCTGGGAAACTTATCAAGGAGCTTTTTGTTTTATTAGGTCCATCAATGTTAAATATTATAAACTTATCACTTTCCTCTGGTACTGTTCCCCTAGCATTCAAAAAAGCGGTTATTCATCCTCTACTCAAAAGACCTAACCTCGATCCTGACCTCATGGTGAACTACCGTCCCACCTTCCGTTTATCTCGAAAATTCTCGAAAAAATTGTCGCACAGCAGCTAAATGAACACTTAGCGTCTAACAATCTCTGTGAACCTTTTCAATCCGGTTTCAGGGCAAATCACTCTACGGAGACAGCCCTCGCAAAAATGACTAATGATCTATTGCTAACGATGGATTCTGATGCGTCATCTATGTTGCTGCTTCTTGATCTTAGCGCCGCTTTCGATACTGTTGATCATAATATTTTATTAGAGCGTATCAAAACGCGTATTGGGATGTCAGACTTAGCCTTGTCTTGGTTTAACTCTTATCTTACTGACAGGATGCAGTGTGTCTCCCATAACAATGTGACCTCGGACTATGTTAAGGTAACGTGCAGAGTTCCCCAGGGTTCGGTTCTTGGCTCTGCACTCTTTAGTATTTACATGCTGCCGCTAGGTGACATCATACGCAAATACGGTGTTAGCTTTCACTGTTATGCGGATGACACCCAACTCTACATGCCCCTAAAGTTGACTAACACGCCGGATTGTAGTCAGCTGGAGGTGTGTCTTAATGAAATTAAACAATGGATGTCCGCTAACTTTTTGCAACTCAACGCTAAGAAAACGGAAATGCTGATTATCGGTCCTGCTCAACACCGACATCTATTTAATAATACCACCTTAACATTTGACAACCAAACAATTAAACAAGGCGACTCGGTAAAGAATCTAGGTATTATCTTCGACCCAACTCTCTCGTTTGAGTCACACATTAAGAGTGTTACTAAAACGGCCTTCTTTCATCTCCGTAATATCGCTAAAATTCGTTCCATTTTGTCCACAAGCGATGCTGAGATCATTATCCATGCGTTCGTTACATCTCGTCTCGATTACTGTAACGTATTATTTTCGGGCCTCCCTATGTCTAGCATTAAAAGATTACAGATGGTACAAAATGCGGCTGCTAGACTTTTGACAAAAACAAGAAAGTTTGATCATATTACGCCTATACTGGCTCACTTGCACTGGCTTCCTGTGCACCTAAGATGCGACTTTAAGGTTTTACTACTTACGTATAAAATACTACACGGTCAAGCTCCTGTCTATCTTGCCGATTGTATTGTACCATATGTCCCGGCAAGAAATCTGCGTTCAAAGAACTCCGGCTTATTAGTGATTCCCAGAGCCCAAAAAAAGTCTGCGGGCTATAGAGCGTTTTCTATTCGGGCTCCAATATTATGCTACCTCAGTAGAAGCATTTAAGTCTCATCTTAAAACTCATTTTTATACTCTAGCCTTTAAATAGACTCCCTTTTTAGACCAGTTGATCTGCCGTTTCTTTTCTTTTCTTTTCTTTTCTACTCTGCTCCGGGGTGGACCGCTAGCCTGTTCATCGGATGGGGACATCTCTCCGCTGCTGACCCGTCTCCGCTCGGGATGGTTCCTGCTGGCCCCACCATGGACTGGACTTTCGCTGATGTGTTGGACTTTCACAATATTATGTCAGACCCACTCGACATCCATTGCTTTCGGTCTCCCCTAGAGGGGGGGGGGTTACCCACATATGCGGTCCTCTCCAAGGTTTCTCATAGTCATTCACATTGACGTCCCACTGGGGTGAGTTTTCCTTGCCCGTATGTGGGCTCTGTACCGAGGATGTCGTTGTGGCTTGTACAGCCCTTTGAGACACTTGTGATTTAGGGCTATATAAATAAACATTGATTGATTGATTGATCTCATTTTCAATATTCAATGTCAGTTAGACCAAAACAATGGAAGAGAATAAGACTTTTTTCCTCCGTTTAACTGGTAGTTCTTGACACAGACTTGCAATTTAAACGTGGAAAGCGCACAGCATTTCAATCATTTTCCAATAAATTCAACACCTGACTTCAACAAGTCTCTCACTTCAGCAGATGGCCAACAAAGCAACAGAGCACACAACACCAACTTCTAATTAACCTTGAATAATATTAAAAGGAAACACATCGACTTGAATACAAATTTGGTGTGTCACGTGTGTCAAGAAAGCAATAGAAATGTGATTAAGCTAAGGTTAGCGCATTTGTTTATTTGGTCATTCCTAGCCGTGTATCCTCAAGGTTATATTTTTGAATAATTAGTAAGGGTGTGGTGATGATGAATCTAGTTAACAGAGCTGACAACACTTGCTGTTTGTAATGCAGTGGATTCTCACTAGAGAGTAGACGGTGCTCCTGCTTGGCACTCAGCATCAA
The DNA here is from genome assembly GCF_033978785.1 of Entelurus aequoreus. Taxonomy (NCBI): domain Eukaryota; kingdom Metazoa; phylum Chordata; class Actinopteri; order Syngnathiformes; family Syngnathidae; genus Entelurus; species Entelurus aequoreus. Next base: position 20,374,670 of record NC_084731.1, on the reverse strand, counting down.
GGGTTGGAATTGGGGGTTCAATCACCAAAAGGATTCCGGCGGTGGAACAAGGGGATGGGTCAAATGCAGAGGGTAATTTCACCACACCTAGTGTGTGTGACTATCAGTGGTACTTTAACTTTATACCCGCACAAAAACAAACAATCCAGGAGAGAGACCTTTTCACTGTTTACAAACGTTTAGCATGTATGTCCCGGAAGTATAGTGGAGTTACAGTATTTTTTCAAAATGTGTAAGAGAATAATTAGCAACAGAGGATCGCAAAAATTACCCTAATAGATTGACTTTGGCAAATTGTAATTGACTTCAAAATCTGGGTGGTATCACTGAGGCGACGGGAGACTTAGGTGGCCTAATATATACACATTTTTGGTGGAGAAGACAAACCTATACAGGTTGTGAGCATACAAATCACTGGATGAGTATAAATAACTATGTCACCTGCGATTACAATAAAAAATATCATGACATACACTCAGAGTTTTGTGCCTAAGACAGGGACGCCAGAAGAATATGTACAAGGCCTGGATCATCGTAAATAAACCTGAGAACCCCGTCCTCACAACTGTACCTGCATGGCAGAGTGGGTATTGTCATTTAAACAGTAATCTTATAAATGTAATTATATATTTTTTCTAAATTCTTACTTTAGCCAAATAATACCAGGTAACGCTGCTTATCGGTCACTTAAAGATATGGATCCACATCTGACCCAGGCATTCCAATGAGACCAAAGAGTAGATAAAAAACTGCCCGATATAAAATGGGAACTGAAAATGCGAGCAGTTCTTATTGCATCTTCAGTCCAGTTTTCATCCATTTGATGGCTTAGAACCGCAAGTGTCTCCTCTTGCTCTGAAAAGGCCATGAGCCCTTTGGAATTCGATAAAAGTTAAATCTGCATTTAGTACAGGGGCACTTCATACAAACAGATACACAGCAACCCATCATTGATGGTTGTTATATTTCTAAACTTAATGTTTAACCTACACTTTCATGTCTGAATCAGTGTGACTGAATGGTAGTAGTTATTGAGTAGTAGTAATTCAAGACCTAAATGAGCGCGCAAAAGTAATAGGTTCTACTTTTAGGGTAAATTTCTGAATGTTTTCCGCAGATTGAGCTGAAAGATGAACAGTAGTATCTCATAGTACCTGCTTCTATGAAGGTAAACGCCTCAATGGTGAGTAGAACCTTGGTGAAGTGATTAGATGTCAGTGGAAACGGGGTTCACAAGACAATCTAAATAGCTTTTGCAGAGCTGGACTTCCATGCATAGTTCAATCATTAAGTGTTGTGCCTCTTTTGAGGTGTAGGCCAGGTGTTTTGAATTAAAAAATGCATGACCTTTTGGTTTGTATGTACCACTGCATAAAAAATTTTAAATGCAGAAGTGACTGTCCAGGTCCTGATGTTAGACCAGAGGATAAACTATTCGATCCCTATTATGTTCGGAAGTACATACAGAAAGTGCATATAGTTGTTTAACCTTCTCTGCCAGCAGAGCACTGCTGTGAAACTATTCATTTATTACGAACTTTGCTGTACTTGTTCAACAACTACATATGAAGGATTACTCCTGGCAAACTGAAAGATCCTGCTTCTGGACAGACAAAAGAAACCGAACAGAAATACAGCGAAAGACCAACAGAGCTCATTCATGCATTTAATTCTCAAATACAAGAGTCCATGGTCCACTAACATTCAGCAACTCAAATAGACGCTACTTGAATATGATGGTTATTTGCTAAAAGTACAACTCTAAGACTGTGCGGCAGTTATAATTACCAGTCAAGGAGTACAAAAAGACATCAGCGCTAAAGTCTGTAGGGAGCAGAGTTGCAAATTGTTTTCCACGGACCACCGATCTCGTTCAACAAAACAAAGATTAGTGCTCAACATTTCCAGTGAATCAAAGAACAAGAGAGTTTTGTGGATAGTATCCCATATTTACTATATTGTACTATATTTGTGAGGTGGGTTTTTTCACGGGTGAACAAATGTGTTTCTCATCGAACAATAGTGTCCATGCAGTATTTTTACTTTTGACAATGTTATCAGGAGCCATCTTTCTAAATACTTACTATCATTGACCTAAACGATAATCAAAACAAATGCATGTTGAGCAATACAATGACAAAATTAACTGACAACAAATGAAGAAGATGAAAATGTAGACCCGAGACAAAATCAGTTCATATCTAATTTGGTCAATTAAAAAGTGATTACATTAAAAACTAACAAATTGCTGCCCTACATCTTTATCCAGATCCTTACCAAAGTTTATCAGCTAATTCATTGATACATACCCCACACGTACACATAGATTGTGGCTATTTGTTGTGTCATTTTTGTGTAAAACTAACTACACTGTTCCGTCGCCACTAGGGATGATACTCCAAACCGGTTTTCCCGGTTGTTCGATAAGAAAAGAACCGAGTCCTCGGACTCGTATCCCTTTTTGAGAACCGGTACTCGTTATCGAGACCACTACAGTAAAGAAAAAGAGTTGGTTCTTTATTCGAATCCCTGGGACCAATCCCGTCCCGACCAGAAATGCCCCGTGAGAAATCACAAGAAATGACGTCACGTAGCTCAGTCATTAGGCGCAGATAGGGAAAGCAGGGGCCGGAAAAAGCGCTCCAAGGTGTAATAAAGTTCAAAACAAAAGGTATAATCCAAAGAATAACTTTACTGAGAGATTTGAGCAGGGTACAAACACATGACGAACACTTTTAGGACCAACCGGAAACATAGCAACCAGGCTAGCAACGCACCTCCTTTACGGCAGCTGTCGCAACGTTCTTAAAGCAACCGCAGCACATACACATATGACATCTCCCTTTTTGTACTTTTATTTTTCTTTCCTTGTAAGCAAAACAAAATCACACTGTATATGTGTTGTCTGTCTAATTATAAATAATGCAGACGAGGCGTGTTGGCTGAGTTCTTGACGTCTACTTTCACAGCGTGCTCATAACCTCATTCTTAGCTGCCGGGTGGCGACATGCAACAACACTTTTCGGGGCTACCGCGCATGCTCGTCACTCCCGTTGCATGCTGGGTAGTGAAGTTGTTATATTCCTAGCTCATAACATCACATCTTTCCCCCTATAAAGAAATAATGTTAACTCAATAAAGTGTATTTCTTTTTTTAGCTTTAACTTTTCATTTTTTAGCATTGTAACCACATTTGCAAACAACTTTTCTCTTCATAGAATTTTCTTTCAATAAAGAAATAAAGTGCAAAAATGTCAAAGCATCATAACAAACAGTTATGTCAAATAGCAGCAGAAGTGCACTTTTTGGAGAGCTGTATTATTTTCAGTTTTGTGCCCAAGGGACTGATTTTATTTAACACTATATTATTATTTATACACCTATACTGATCACAGAGACAGGTTGTTTTTGTGTTACTGTATATATTTGTTTTTCTTAAAAATCCCACTTAATATACTTTGGGTAACAACAGTCAATATTAATTTATTAGATTTTATTTTTTTCTGTTATAATAAAAGTGAGCTTTTGTTAAACCAAATATTGTGTGTTTTTTTCCATATACAACAACCTATCTGGACTCCATAAGAGAATCGATAAGGAATCGGTTCGATAAGAGGATTCGATAATAGGATTCGATAATAGGCTCGAACTCGATAATTTCTTATCAAACATCATCCCTAGTCGCCACTTCGCGGTTCACTTACTGTGCTTTAAGTGCATCGCAGATTTTAAAGTACCATTGACATGTGAGTACCTGTGCAAGTTTCATGTTAAAAGTAAGTACCGAATTTTTCGGAGTATAAGTCGCACCGGCCGAAAATGCATAATAAAGAAGGAAAAAAACATATATAAGTCGCACTGGAGTGTAAGTCGCATTTTTTGGGGAAATTTATTTGAGAAAACCCAACACCAAGAATAGACATTTGAAAGGCAATTTAAAATAAATAAAGAATAGTGAACAACAGGCTGAATAAGTGTACGTTATATGAGGCATAAATAACCAACTGAGAACGTGCCTGGTATGTTAACGTAACATATTATGGTAAGAGTCATTCAAATAACTATAACATATAGAACATGATATACGTTTACCAAACAATCTGTCACTCCGAATCACTAAATCCCATGAAATCTTATACGTCTAGTCTCTTACGTGAATGAGCTAAATAATATTATTTGATATTTTACGGTAATGTGTTAATAATTTCACACATAAGTCGCTCCTAAGTATAAGTCGCACCCCTGGCCAAACTATGAAAAAAACTGCGACTTATAGTCCGAAAAATACGGTAGGTTTAAAAGTGTTTTAGGGGCCTGAAGGTCCATGTAATCATGATCTCTAACTTTGGCAATGTTTTGAAATATGCAGCATACAGGTGCCATTTTTCTGGGCATTTTAGAAGCAGTCCTGCCTACAAAGGAACCAACTTTTTTAGCGTGCTGTAGGTGCACCATGGGAGATGCTGGCACGAACATGCGCTGGAATTTTCCAGACGCATGAAAATGCATATTCCAGGACATTTTTTTCTTATAGGAGATATGTTAATATACACTATATTGCCAAAAGTATTTGGCCACCCATCCAAATGATCAGAATCATGTGTCCTAATCACTTGGCCCAACCATAAGTATATAAAATCAAGCACAAAGGCATGGAGACTGTTTCTACAAACATTTGTGAAAGAATGGGCCGCTCTCAGGAGCTCACTGATTTCCAGCGTGGAACTGTCATAGGACGCCACCTGTGCAACAAATCCAGTCGTGAAATTTCCTCGCTATTCCAAAGTCAATTGGCCGAGCAGCTGCATCTAAGCCATACATCACCAAGTCCAACGCAAAGCGTGGGATGCAGTGGTGTAAAGCACGTCGCCACTGGACTCTAGAGCAGTGGAGACGCCTTCTCTGGAGTGATGAATCACGCTTTTACATCTGGCAATCTGATGGACGAGTCTGGGTTTGAAGGTTTCCCGGAGAACGGTACGTTTCGGACTACATTGTGCCGAATGTGAAATTTGGTGGAGGAGGAATTATGGTGTGGGGTTGTTTTTCAGGAGTTGGGTTTGGCCCCTTAGTTTCAGTGAAAGGAACTTTGATTGCTCCAGGATACCAAAACATGTTGGACAATTCCATGCTCCTAACCTTGCACAAAGCAAGGTCCATAAAGACATGGATGGACAGAGTCTGGTGTGGATGAACTTGACTGGCCTGCACAGAGTCCTGACCTCAACCCAATAGAACACCTTTGGGATGACTTAGAACGGAGACTGAGAGCCAGGCCATCAGTGTGTGACTTTACCAATGCGCTTTTGGGAGAATGGTGGAAAATTCCTATAAACACACTCCGCAACCTTGTGGACAGCCTTCCCAGAAGAGTTGAAGCTGTAATAGCTGCAAAAGGTGGTCCGACATCATATTGAACCCTATAGCAGTGTTTCCCACACATTCATTTATTTGGGGCGGCCCGCCACAAAATAATTACGTCCGCCACAAATAAAAATTAAAAATAAATTATTTTTATTTTTGTTGTTGTTGTTGTCCTGTCCAGCTTCTCAGGCAAATCATATAGTTGATGTAGATGCCCATCTCAGTGGCCTACCAAAGACTATAAAAATGGGACCCATAACCTCCCTGCTTGGCACTCAGCAACAAAGGGTTGGAGTTGGGGGTTAAATCACCAAAATGATTCCCGGGCACGGCGCCGCTGCTGCCCACTGCTCCCCAAGGGGATGGGACAAATGCAGAGGACAAATTTCACCACATCTAGTGTGTGTGTGACAATCATTGGTACTTTAATCTTGAATCATATAGGCTGTTCAGATTTACTTTACAAAAGAGAAGTGTAGGATACTTCTCTTGTTGCCTTATTTGTATTTGACCACTACTGTTTTCTGTTTATTTGTTACTGACTGTGGCAGGACACCTCTGCCTCTGTTTCACTTTATGTTGCTGGTAAATAATATGGTTGTAGTAGTAGGCTAAAGTTAAATTATTTAGTATGCACTAATTTAAGGGGCAGAGCTTTAAGAGACATTTTAGCTTTTATATTTTATGAGATATATTTTTTGTAAGAACCACAATTAATAAATATATTTCAGTGAATAACTTATTGTTCAAATCTGTATATAAATATGTACATAAAATGTTGTAATTATATTGTAAAATGGGTGGATGGATGGATGGATGGACGTTTAAAACAAATCTGTTATTATTAATTAGTAAGTACACATTTTTTTAGCCTTTTTAGAGAAAATCATATCATTGTAGTAAATTATGCAAATTACTCGATGATGTCATGGTGACCACGCCCATAGCCACGCCCCCACCGCCACAGGTATCTTGGCAGTTTATGGGAAACACTGCTATAGGTTAGAAATGGGATGGCACTTCAAGTTCAAATGTGAGTCAAGGCAGGTGGCCAAATACTTTTGGCAATATAGTGTATTTTCTCCTCCCAGTATTGTGGGCTTTCTGATGACTAGCATATACCATTATTTTGCATATGCACGTAGACAGACACACTAAATGGATTGCGTTTCTTATTTTGCTTACTTAAGGGACGCTTACTTAATCCTCTACGCAGAAACTTAGTTAATTAACTTTGCCTGTGCTATCAAGTTTGCAGGTGTTTTAATAAAGTAAATAAGGCCATAAGTATTTTAAGAGCATTGGAAGAAAGGAACTTAAGCCCCACGATCATCGAGGGAACACTATAACTGCAATCAGAACAATACCTCTTGCAATTTTGGCAGGGCTATTCATGGAATGACTGTTAATCAACAAAAAGGTATGCATTTACCTTATAGACAAGACAAATCCCACCACAGGGCTGTTGTTCTTTTTTTCTCCGTCAACATTGAGATTACATTGGATGCTCCGTTTCTAATTGTGAACAGAGTTGTGCCTTGGAGTAAAACACAAATAGGCTGCAAATGTGTGTGTTGAATTGATATGCTGGTTACATTTTAGTGCAGTCGGTCTGGCCGGAAGCCAAACAATTGGATGAGATGTGTTGAATTTGTTACACTGAATCAAGGACAATTCAAGAGTGATTTCCGTGAGTAAAAAGTGGATAATACTGGAAATTAGTTTTTTATCTTACTAACAGGGGACATGTTGTTGCCATGGTAGTGATTATAAAAGGAATAGCCAAAGGCATCAAGCAGCAGGTGGCTATACGAGAGTATACAGTCTGCTAAGCACACAGTAACAGATGACATGCTGGGACCTATTTTGCTTTGTGATTTTCTGTTTGCTATTGAATGTGTAAGTCCTGCGTTGGCTGTAATTAATTGTACATTTTGGTCATTGATTAAGAAAATGAATAGGCAGCACAACAAAATGATTCCTAAAAACATAGTTTGGGTCTGGACTAGGAGTGTAACGGTACACAAAGATTTCGGTTCGGTACGTACCTCGGTTTAGCGGTAACGGTTCGTTTCATTTTCAGGACAGTAAGAAAACAACAAAGTATACATTTTTGGGTTATTTATTTACCAAATTTGCCAAATCTTCCACCAAAAATATTTTTCTTAGTGTAATATTTGATGTGAAGTAATCGGAACCTTGGATATGTCAATAATTCATAATAACATTGATTTTGATTCAATATTATGTTTTGAGCAATGACAGTTTGAAAGAAAAAAAAACGGCTTTGTTTTATTAGTCAACATTGCAACTTTTTCTAAATTACATTTATTTAACCTTTTTTATTTCACTTTTGTTATATTTTTGTTTATTTTAATAGTATTTTTAGAATGTGCCGTGGGCCTTTAAAACATTAGCTGTGGGCCGCAAATGGCCCACAGCTAACTTTTGACACCCCTGCTATAGATAATAAAAAATTAAATCTGATAAATCTATGGATAAAAAGCAGAGCCTGGCGACGCATGCGCGTTTATCATAACTCTCTCGCTCTCTCGGTCTCTGCCCCTCCCTCACCAATGCTGCTGCGCGCACAATTTGTTTTGTTTTTAACCCCTTCTTAACCCTGAACGTACATTGAAAATACACGCAACGCTAACTCAAAATGACGGACATTTGAGGCATTTATGAAACTCCGCCCTGACAGCTCCGCAAAAGAGGATATGTCCGGTGAAAAGAGGACGTATGGTCAGTCTATCGTAGCCCTTTAGCTGCTAGCATGCCGTGTGTTGTGCCTCGGTGTGCATTGTTTACACAACGTGCGTTACGCTACTTAATATGTCCGTGTGGAAACTAGTTCGGTACACCTCCGAACCGAACCGGAACCCCCGTACCGAAACGGTTCAATACAAATACACGTACCGTTACACCCCTAGTCTGGACAATCATTTCCCTTGTTGATCAATAAAGTTTGTCTAAGTCTAAGACACTGGAGATTCCTTCTATTAAAGAGACACTGAAAACAAATATCAAAATGTAGGAGGTGAATCATAAAATGACAGATGTGTATGTCACATTTCAGATTCAGGATAATTATAAAACAAAAACAAAAATTCTAAATCAATAGCTGAATGAATAGTTTTTAGACATAGTCTTTAGCATGGATCTCTATTTTCACAGTCACCACTGTAAGGTATGTGTTTTGAAATTGTTAAGCAAACTTGCCTGAATAAAGACAGAGTACCAGCTAAAAGTTTATTCTAATTATTACACAAATAATAAATAAACCATCAAGAACCCAAAAGGAATTTGACTTTCATAGCCATGATGAGGGTTAAACTTCTTGACTGCAACAGTACAGCAAATCTCCCTTTGTTTTGTTTGTATGGAGCCAGTCATCTTGATATTAAGGTCTTTACTGAAGAAAGCTAGAGCAGCTTTTGCTGTCAGTGTCAGATATTTGTGAAGATGTTGAAGCAGTCGGGGCTGACGTTTTGTAAACGTTCCACAGCACTGGTATTTGCAAAGCGTTTGCTCAACGCAACAACAAAGAACTTCATGTGTGAGCCACGGTGTTTTGTTTGGTAGAGCTGTATGTAGTTAAAGAACAGAAGTAGGACCAAATCATAGCAGGATTACAGAATTATATCAGCATTGAAAACTCAATGAATGAATGAATCAATCAATGAATCAATGGCGAGAATGTGTACCGTGAAGGTTTTTATGACAGCAAAAAAATAAATACGAAGACAACCATGTTTGACGGAAGTGATTGACAGGCAGAGTGTAGGCGAGCAGAGGAAGGATGCTGTGCACTTGTGTAGGTTGTGCACAAGTATCACAAAAAAAAAGCACTCATTGATGCAAGAAGACACTTGGAACGACATCACTAAAGCGCTTCGCGACAAGGACAACCTAACAAGAGCACAAGATATAGAATACTGAACAAAACTACTGCTGCACCAGTGATTATTTGGTGTTTTGTACTTATTAAGTACCCTTCACTTGTCAATGTCTTTTATTTTTGTTTAAGGTGCAGTTGGTTGCCAAAGAAACCACGAAAGCACTAGCCACAAACAAAGATGAAAATACATGAAAAGAACACTGAGTTCTGCCAAGACATCTGTGTTTACAGGTTGAGTTGAGTTGAGTTTGTGTTTACAGGTAGCAATAATGTCTGCCACCTTACGTAGAGCAAATTGTTATCGTAGTAAATGGTAAATAATTAAAAGTTTAAAAACATATTTATTAAGGGTCTAACGGTACGTGTATTTGTATTGAACCGTTTCGGTACCGGGGTTTCGGTTCGGAGGTGTACCGAACGAGTTTCCACACGGACATATTAAGTAGCGCACCGCACGTTGTGTAAACAATACACACCGAGGCACAACACACGGCATGCTAGCAACGGCCGGGCTACGACAACATGTAAAACCAGAGCTGGAAGACCCTCCTGCCTCGTTAAGATCTCCCGTTTGGGAACATTTTGGCTTTGCGGTGTTCAGCAGCAGTAGGGTATGCTCCTGCCAACACGTCAAAACATGCTAACCCATTTTGAAGCGTCACCACCCTTAAGTGAACATCGCTTCAATGAAGAGAAAGACGGACAAACAGCCCCCCACCGCATTCAAGCAGCCTCTCCTCGGCGAGTCAGGCAGGGCTAAAGCAATAACAAATGTTTTTATAGCAGCAGATTTAAGACCATATTGCATTAAAAACTATATTTTGACCCACTTCTATAGTGGAAGAACAATGAGCCCATATATCCTCTTACTGCCAAGTTAGCCAGGCACTACCTCGCCATACCTGCTACCTCCACAATGTGGATAAACTGATTTTTCTGGTAAAAAACATGAAGATTGAGTGAAAGTCACCAGGGTTAAAGGCTGGGGGGAAAGAAAAGTTAATCTGAGGCTGAGTTGACTTGAAACTGTTTAATGTTGCACTTTTTATATGTAGAAGAAAAGTTTTGTCATTTTATTTAATCTGAGCAACAACTTGAGGCAGTTTAATGTTGATTAACGTGGACCCCGACTTAAACAAGTTGAAAAACGTATTGGGGTGTTACCATTTAGTGGTCAATTGTACGGAATATGTACTGTACTGTGCAATCTACTAATAAAAGTCTCAATCAATCAATCAATCAAAAAAAGCACTTTATATGTAGAAAGGTTTTGTTAAGAAACCATTGTGAGCCTTATCTTATTTAGTTTTTATTTTATATATGTTGACCACATTAACCCTGGCAATGGACCCTGTGTGTATATGTACAGTATGTTGTGCCATTGTTTACACATTTGGTAAATAAATAACCAAAAAATTTATATTTTGTTGTTTTCTTACTGTACCGAAAATGAACCAAACCTTGACTTCTAAACCGAGGTACGTACCGAACCAAAATTTTTGTGTACCGTTACACCCTTAGTATTTATATATATATTTGCTATCAGGATTCTAAAGAAAATTGAATGGTTTCCTTCTTAGCCCGTACCAAAGTAATATACATACAAAGGATGGAACGGTTTTTGAAAATATATGAACCGTTTGGTTGACCGGATACGGTTCAAAGCGTGTGTTGTCAGATAATGTTTTTTCTTTTTTCTTTGTGTTACTAATCTGTTTAGAGCGTAGGATCACTCTGACTTTTTGGTTCATAGAATGACCAATAAAATTGGAATCTACTGTAAAACACAGAAATTGATGTATTTGGACTGAAATGCTCTCATCATGAGGTGATTGAACATTTGTTTAGGGAAATAATGTTTATGGAGACTGTGCACCTCCCCACAAACTCAACATTTCCCAACAAAACTCAACTTTAGCTGGCCGCCCTGCTCCCTGCTTCATCACCGGTACTAGGACCTCAAAGCGGCCACGTCTTACGCAAGTGTGCGAAAAACTATGAAACGTATCTTTTGCTCCAAAGAACCAAACAGTTCCCAAATGACTTCTACGTGTTAGATAAGATGCTTTCTTACCATTTTTTGGTACATTTTTTCTATGTCCAAAAGTCGAATGAAAGCGCAAAAAAATATTGTGGTACTGCTAAGGCTTGCTAGCTGGCTTTGTTGACATGACCACCGGTGCCAGGGATTGTGGCATCATCATTCAGCTTCTAGTACAGACCTGGGCAAATTAAGGCCCGGGGGCCCCATGCAGCCCGTTAAGCTTTTCAATCTGGCCCGCCGGACATTCCCAAATAATTGTTGTAGTTTTTTAAGATGGAAAGTGTAGCTGCCATGATGATGTGCAGTGATGTTTTCTAATGACCGTAAGTCTTGAACTATACAAAGTATTTCAATGGTTGGAATCTGCGCTTTTGCATGATATACTAGTTAATATGGTAATCTAATTAGTTACTATGGTAATCTAATTAGTTACTATGGTAATCTACGTCACAGCAGCTCAGACGAGGCACAAAACAGTGTGGGCGGGAAGCGTTTCCACAGACGCGGAAGGAGATTTTCACAACAAAGGTCTAAAGCTTAGTGATATATCAGATATATCAGATTATAGGTGGGTTTATTTTGTACCCTTCGCGTTCATATTTCACTGTTTGTTGCATTTTTGTTGCGTTTCGCTTGATTGTAAAATATGTCAATCGAAAGAGGGTGTGACATTCATATTTTGTAAATAGTCTGTGTTTTATCGTTCATAGAAAAATTTAAAATTCCATTACGTTTTTTAAGGCGGTCTGTCATAACGTTTTTAGCATTCAATCAGACATTATTGTGAGGTTTTGTATTAGTGTTCCTAAAAATAGATATACCGGCCCTCCCTCTCTAATTGTGGCCCCCGAGTCAAAATAATTGCCCAGGCCTGTTCTAGTACTATAGCTAGGCCACCAGTGTTGAAATAATAACAATATGGATCATTGTGTACAGCTTCTTAAAGCATGTAAACAAAAAGCAGTTATTGATAAATTATTATGTTACATTATTACACTTTGACTTGAAATACTGGACTAAATTAATTGCTGTATGGTATCAATAAATGTAAGAAATGTTGCTTTTAATTCAAGGGTCAGAGTTTTTAAGTTTTATTTAGTTCTAGAAGATATTTTGTGAAAATCACAACTGATAAATGGTAATGGTGAATTATTGGGATATATGGTATTCTCAGGTGTGAAAAAGAACAACAATGTACACCGAACCGAAAACTGTGTCACACTCGATTTTCGTGGTTTGTGCTTGTCTGTGATAATAAACTCCGTTTATCAAACTATGTGAGCCAGGAAAAAAGAAAACTGCTAAATAAGGAATTTAACAGTATCTGGCAATTTTTTTTAAAAACTAAAAAAACTCTTTGTTTGGATTAACAGCATGACACTTCATGCCAATTATTTTTCTAGCCAATTTTTAGGAGCCACTATCCTAGACAAACTGCCATTGTATTTTCTATTTCTACCAGTATGAACCTTAAGAGCGAGGGTGCAGTTTGACAACAGATTTGTTTGGGTGGTTCTGTTTGCTCCAGTCAATTTCACACCATACAAGTCAGCCTGCATTTCAGCTAAATACTATATTGTCACAACTTGCAAATATTCACCATCTTAAAAACATTTTTTTTTTAAAAGATGCAATCTCCCAATCAGAGGTGGGGGGTATAATCGATCTTTAGATTGCATTGCAATTCGAACATGGAGGATTAAAGAATCGATTAGTAAACGTCAATAATTGATAATCGATTAATATCTTGTAAATAAAGTAATGCAGAAAGTTCTAAAATTTGGCTAACTCACCGAGCGATCCGACCAGCTCCTTTACTATGGTCCAGTTTTGCACACATTTTCATTTATTTAATAAATGCATACTTGCCAACCCTCCCGTTTTTACCGGGAGACTCCCGGTATTCAGCGCCTCTCCTGATAACCTCCCGGCAGAAATTTTCTCCCGACAAACTCCCGGTATTCAGCCGGAGCTGGAGGCCACGCCCCCTCCAGCTCAATGCGGACCTGAGTGGGGACAGCCAGTTCTCACGTCCGCTTTCGCACAATATAAACAGCTTGCCTGCCCAATGACGTCATAACATCTACGGCTTTTAGAGAGTACAGTGCACAACTGCGCACACAACAAGGAGACGAAGCAAAAGAACGAGGAAGTTACAGACATGGCGACGGCGTCGACGAGCAAGATGAAGAAATACGCTTGCAAGTTCCAAAACGAATGGAAACAAGAATTTCAGTTCATCCAGGACAGTTCGAAGGGGAAGGGGTATGTATGTTGCCTGTACATTTTGTAAAACAGACTTCTCCATTGAACACGGCGGCCGAAATGATATACTCATTCATGAACGGAGAAGTTAAACAGGACAATGCTGCCATCTACTGGATAGCCTCCGGAACACTGAAATTCAAGTATTTATTTTATTTATATGTATAATTAAAAAAAAATATATATATATATATATATATATATATATATATATATATATATATATATATATATATATATATATATATATATATATATATATATATATATATTAGGGCTGCAACTAACGATTAATTTGATTATTGTTTCTCAGCTGTTTGTAAATGTTGCAGTTTCTAAATAAAGACTTATTTTTAAAAAAAAAAAAGCCTCTGCGCATGCGCATAGCATAGATCCAACGAATCAATGACTAAATTAATCGGCAACTATTTTTATAATCGATTTAATCGATTAGTTGTTGCAGCCCTAATATATATATATATATATATATATATATATATATATATATATATATATATATATATATATATATATATATAGCTAGAATTCACTGAAAGTCAAGTATTTCATACATACATACATATATATATATATATATATATATATATATAAAAGTGAATTGTGAATTACATTTATATAGCGCTTTTTGTCAAGTGACTCAAAGCGCTTTACATTGTGAAACCCAATATCTAAGTTACATTTAAACCAGTGTGGGTGGCACTGGGAGCAGGTGGGTAAAGTGTCTTGCCCAAGGACACAATGGCAGTGACTAGGATGGCGGAAGCGGGGATCAAACCTGCAACCCTCAAGTTGCTGGCACAGCCACTCTACCAACCGAGCTATACCGTCCCAACACACATACATACATACATATATACATATATGAAATACTTGAGTTGGTGAATTCTAGCTGTAAATATACTCTCCTATTAACCACGCCCTTAACCACGCCCCCGCCCCAACCACGCCCCCCACCTCCCGATATCGGAGGTCTCAAGGTTGGCAAGTATGAATAAATGTGATTATTAATTTAACTGTATCTTACTCCAAATTGTTGTTGTTTTAAGTTGCAAGTAATAAACGCCTATTTAGTGAAACGAAAATAAATTTAAAACTGCATCAATATACATAAATTACAGATGCATCAATAAACGATGTTTTATTAAATCGTAGCTCCTGAACCGTAATCGTAATCGAATCGTGAGGTGCCCAAAGATTCCCACCTCTACTCCCAATATGATGAATGTATGTGAATGCTTAGAAGATAGTATGCATTATTTATCCATTATGCATAATTGCAGGTGAAAGGCAAGGTGCACTCGGGTCAGGGGGTCCAGAACCAGAAAGAATCCATGAAAGTACAGAGGGAGAACATGCAAATTCCACACAAGAAAGCCAAAGTCAGGCTAACTCTGGACAGATGAAATATGCATTAATCTTTTAAACCACCGATCTAAATCCCCTGGCTAAAATCATGGAATCAGATAACAGACATGACACAAAACTATAGTCAATTCAAATGGCAACTTTCTGGCTTTAAGAAACACTCAAATAAATTAAGGAAAAGAAATTGTGGTAGTCAGAAACAATTTTCCATTTTAGATCAAGCAGAGTGAAAAAAATTATGGAAGCATTCAATTCAGAGGAAAAAAGTATGGAATGATGAAAATCATGACAACACACCACGAGTACTTGCTTACACCACCTCTGGCTTGGATAACAGCTTGCAGTCTCCAAGGCTTGGCCTTAACAGTACTCTTCATCAATCACCTTTGCAGGTTGGAGTCTTGTCATGGACTATTTTCTTCAATTTCCACCACAGATTTTCATTTGGGTTGAAAGCCGGACTATTTGCAGGTCATGACATCGACCTTATCTATCTTTTTTTAAGGAAAGTTTTCACAGTTTTTGCTCAACATGCATTATCATCTTGAAAAAATTGTCATCATCATCAAACATCCTTTCGATTGATGGAATAAGAAAAGTGTCCGAAATGTCAAAGTAAACTTGTGTAATGATTGAAGATGTAATGACAGCCATCTCACCAGTGACATTAGCTGACATGCAGCTCCATACCATCAATGACTGTGGAAATGTTCCTTCATAAATCTCATTGGAACGGCACCAAACAAAAATCATCAAGGCCGATTCTTGATTCATCACTAAATATGACTTCCATCCAGTCATTCATAGTCCACGATTGCTTTTTCTTAGACCATTGTAACCTTGCTTTTTGTCTGTTTAGTTGTTAGTAACTGTTTTCGTTTTCTGTATTTAAATCGAATTTCCTTTGGGCATTTTATGACAGTTCAGTCACGGATGGTGACTGCAGTTTCTGCCCATTTGTTCTTTCATTTTCTGTGTTCATGACAGTATTGCTGTAGGTTTTCTGTCTTTGATGTTTTACTTGGTCTACCAGTATGCTTGCCTTCTACAACCTTCTTATGTTATTTGTACTTGGTCCAGATTTTAGACACAGCGGTCTGTGAACAATCAACATCTTTTGCAACATTGCGTGATGATTTACCTTCTTGAAAAAGTTGGATAATCCTCTACTTTGTTCTAATAGACATATCTCATGCTGGAGCCATGATTCATGTCAATCCACCTGGTGCAACAGCTCCACAAGGTGTGAACAATCCTTAACTGTGGACTAATGAACAGGCTTAATCTGATGCAGGTGTTTGCTTTGGAAATGAACATTTACAGGGTGATTCTATCATTTTTTTCTTCAGAATTTAGTGCTTACATCTTCTTTTAAATTAGCTTTATCTAAAAATGAAACTGTTACTGACAACTAGGGGTGTAACGGTAGGTTTATTTGTATCGAACCGTTTTGGTACGGGGGTTCCGGTTCGGTTCGGAGGTGTACCGAACGAGTTTCCACACGGACATATTAAGTAGCGTAACAGACGTTGTGTAAACAATGTAAACCAAGGCACAACACACGGCATGCTAGCAGCTAACGGGCTACGATAGACTGACCATACATCCTCTTTTCACCGGACATGTCCTCTTTTGCGGAGCTGTCAGTGCGGATTTTCTTAAATGCCTCAAATGTCCGGCATTTTGAGTTAGGGTTGCGTGTATTTTCAATGTACGTTCAGGGTTAAGAAGGGGTTAAAAACAAAACAAATTGTGCGCGCAGCAACATTGGTGAGGGAGGGGCAGAGACAGAGAGAGCGGGAGAGTTATGATAAACGTGCATGCGTCGCCAGGCTCTGCTTTTTATCCATAGATTTATCAGATTTAATATTTTATTATCTATAGCAGGGGTGTCAAAAGTGTGCCCCGGAGGCCATTTGCGGTCCACAGCTAATGTTTTAAAGGCCCACGGCACATTCTAAAAATACTATTAAAATAAACAAAAACATAACAAAAGTGAAATAAAAAAGCTTAAAAGGTTAAATGTAATTTAGAAAAAGTTGCAATGTTGACTAATAAAACAAAGCTGTTTTTTTTTTCTTTCAAACTGTCATTGCTCAAAACATAATATTGAATCAAAATCAATGTTATTATGATTATTGACCTATCCAAGGTTCCGATTACTTCACATCAAATATTCCACTAAGAAAAATATTTTTGGTGGAAGATTTTGCAAATTTGGTAAATAAATAACCCAAAAATGTGTATTTTGTTGTTTTCTTACTGTACCGAAAATAAACCGAACCGTGACCTCTAAATCGAGGTACGTACCGAACCGAAATTTTTGTGTACCGTTACACCCCTACTGACAACCACAATTTGTATTTTTGATATATTTGAGTGTTTCTTAAAGCCAGAAAGTTTTTGTGCTTTTGTGTCATGTCTGTTGTATGTTTTTTCTACAAAATTAAACAACCGACTGAACATATTCATAAAATATACATATTGTTTTCCAGGGGTTGTATAAAATCTATAAAGATTCACTATTATCAGAAGTAAACATCACAATGTCATTGTCACGTAAACACATGAGTGTGCACAAACTAAAACTGAAGTCTGTAAACACACTGAGTACACAGACTGTGGTATAATGACTACAACTGCCATTCAGCCTTCCAACCAGTCTGGCAAGTTTGGAAGCAAGGCAGGCCAAACAGGACTAGGAGTCCCGTGTACCTCGTCATGTGCAACAAACAATGCCACCGAGACCCTCGAAAACAGTAAATTTGTTCAAGGTCTTCTGCAAATTAAGTCATTTGCTGCAGTGCACTCTGGAAGACCGATGATCTTTCAGTTACAGATAAAAACAAATAGGTGTCAGAGAGTCATCAATGTTGCTCCATATCTCCAGAATCACAGAAGAAGAGTATTGAATTACACTCCGGTTATCTTGACGGGGCTATCGTACTGAAAAGCTATTTCCGCTATATTGACTAATGAATTAATGTATTATTAACACAAAGGTCACTGAGACCCAGGAAAAGACATTTTTTCCTCAGTTTTTGATTTAATACATAATGCACACGTTGTCTGGGTAACATACAATTATCAGTAAGAGGCTGGCATTTCAAACACCCTTGATTTGTTCGTAGTTAGCCTTTAATAAATGCTTTTGAATACCCCAGCATGCACGTACATATCAATTTAATCCCTTTGATTTTTTTGTTAGCAACTAATAACTGTAAACTGCCTCAGCCTATTAATCAATCACTACATACATTTACTTGTTTTTGCCCATATTTCAGGGATATTCAACTAAATTGTTTTTAGTGCTGCATTTCCCACAAAATAAGTACCAAGGGGCCAGACTTCTCCCTTCACTATCAGTAATATTTTCTATATTCCTGTGTGAGTTTTGTGTATTTATTGTGTCAGAATTACAGGAGAGCGCTACTGTTTTTGGGACCTTCTGCCAAAATGTGAGTCTCTCACAATTTTTTTTTTTTTAACTATACTTTTGGGCCACCAGTTGAAAAACACAAAATGATGAAAAAGAGAGAACCTAAAAATGAAACCCTGAGGAAGACTACAAAGGAAGTTGAACAAATGACTACTGATTGCATCCAATGTAAAACAGGCTACAGCAACACCTTATTACAAAAACTGCCAAAAAAGAGAGGACTTAAAGGGGTCAAATTTATAACACTTCCTTGTGGCCTACATAACATTTAATGGTGGTTCTTTGGTCAAAATGTTGCATAGATTATGTTTTTAAAGACCATCTTCAGGCCGCTTTTTGACCGTCTCTTTAGGATGGGCCATTTTGTGGGCGCTCTTATTTGCATGCCTCCACTTCGACTGCGTCTCCACCCCGTGTTGTAGTTTTTAGCTCTTACCGTATTTTTCGGAGTATAAGGCGCACCGGAGTATAAGGCGCACCGCCCGAAAATGCATAATAAAGAAGGAAAAAAACATATATAAGTCGCACTGGAGTATAAGTCGCATTTTTTGGGGAAATTTATTTGATAAAACCCAACACCAAGAATAGACATTTGAAAGGCAATTTAAAATAAATAAAGAATAGTGAACAACAGGCTGAATAAGTGTACGTTATATGACGCATAAATAACCAACTGAGAACGTGCCTTGTATGTTAACGTAACATATTATGGTAAGACTCATTCAAATAACTATAACATATAGATCATGCTATACGTTTACCAAACAATCTGTCACTCCTAATCGCTAAATCCCATGAAATCTTATACGTCTAGTCTCTTACGTGAATGAGCTAAATAATATTATTTGATATTTTACGGTAATGTGCTAATAATTTCACACATAAGTCGCTCCAGAGTATAAGTCGCACCCCTAAACTATGGAAAAAAACTGCGACTTATAGTCCGAAAAATACGGTAGTTAGAACTAGGGTTATACGTTATAACGGTACTAATAAAGTACCGGGGTACTAATGAATTCTAAACGATAATATACTGTGTTTAAAAAATACTAGTACTTTTTTTCTTCATCCACGTGCTGCCGTGCGGCGGTGACCTACAGAGCCGAGGCACATTAATAGTGAGTGTAGGTAAACAGTTAAAGAACAATAATCCAGACCTGCACAGGCCAGGACTTTAAAGGTAATATAGTTAGCTCCCCTGCTGTCCACATACACATACGTAGAGGCGCACACATGCGGCTTGTTGACAATTATTAGCGTAGTCCAAACCGCCCATGTAGCGCAAACTAATGCTTGTGAAAAGACTGAATTTTGTTAAAATTCCTACAATGTGTCTTTTACCTGCTACATGTCTTAGCTGTGTAATTTTAGCTGTATTGTTTTTTAGTATTTAGTAATGATTCGATTTGTCTTAAAGCACAGACCAAGAGTGACAAACATAAATCATTAAGCATTTAATACAATGTCAATAAAGCTTTAAATTATATTCTAACCTAATCCAAGATTATGTCAGGCTCTATGTAATAAAGAACAATTTACAATTGTGTATGAGTGCAATAAGAAAAGCCCAGTGTGTTTAATGACTTTAAATGTTTATTTCAATTTTAAAAACATTTTCTTTGAGTGCTGTAAGAAACACATGTTTAATGTATCGTAACATTTTCTGTTAAGATGAAGCCAATGATGACATTTGTTTGTGGGCCCCTTTATTTTGAAAAGTATAAAAGCATCTAAATACATTTTGGTACCGGTACCAAAATATTGGTATCGGGACAACCCTAGTTAGAACTATACGCTACTTTGTAGTAGAAATAGCAACAGCGGAGGATTCATGTGGCTGTACGAGCTAGTAGAGGATAGAGAAAAAGAAGGAACCTATTGACGACATTGTCGGACTATAATGCCGAACTCGCGCAAAGCTCTTCGAGTAAAACTTTATCATATATGGAGATATCCGCTGATGTCACCAATGTGGAAAACATCGCAAATGGGGCAAATTCCAAACAGCTCATTTGGGGAAAGTATGAAGGAAGGCAAGATTCGTTATATATATATCTCAGGTATGCCTCCATGGTAGGGGTGTAACGGTACGTGTATTTGCATTAAACCGTTTCGGTACGGGGGTTTCGGTTCGGAGGTGTACCGAACGAGTTTCCACACGAACATATTAAGTAGCCGCCTCCGCTGTGTGTGTTACGGACAGCAAAGCCCTGTCTGTCTGTTATTTCAGTTTACCTTTTTTTCTGTGTTGATTGAGCTGTGTTGAAGCAGCAAAAAAAGGACATTATGTTAAATGAAGAGTTTCTGTCTCTGATAGTTGATATAATAATGTAACTGCATCATTAAGCCTACATGAACTCCATGGTGTTCAGGGATGAATAGTCTCTCCTATTGCCATTGTACCATTTTTTCAGCTATAGTTACATTAATCATTAGTAATGCAGCAGCCTAGTTTTGAATGGCAGGGTCCCTGCTATCACATGTTGATAAAAATATAACATTTACATAATAAATCAACTACAGGCTTCCCAACGTAATAAATTAAGCACGATGAGTTGACTTGAAACTGTTTAATGTTGCACTTTTTATATGTAGAAGAAAATGTTTGTCATTTTATTTAATCTGAGCAACAATTTGAGGCAATTTAATGTTGATTAACGTAAGCAGAATTATTGTAGTGTTCCCAATGTTAAAAGGATAAAGCCATTGCTTACAAATTTGGTAAATAAATAACCAAAAAATGTACACTACCGTTCAAAAGCTTGGGGTCATATTGAAATGTCCTTATTTTTGAAGGAAAAGCACTGTACTTTTCAATGAAGATAACTTTAAACTAGTCTTAACTTTAAAGAAATACACTCTATACATTGCTAATGTGGTAAATGACTATTCTAGCTGCAAATGTCTGGTTTTTGGTGCAATATCTACATAGGTGTATAGAGGCCCATTTCCAGCAACTATCACTCCAGTGTTCTAATGGTAGAATGTGTTTGCTCATTGGCTCAGAAGGCTAATTGATGATTAGAAAACCCTTGTGCAATCATGTTCACACATCTGGAAACAGTTTAGCTCGTTACAGAAGCTACAAAACTGACCTTCCTTTGAGCAGATTGCGTTTCTGGAGCATCACATTTGTGGGGTCAATTAAACGCTCAAAATGGCCAGAAAAAGAGAACTTTCATCTGAAACTCAACAGTCTATTCTTGTTCTTAGAAATGAAGGCTATTCCACAAAATTGTTTGGGTAACCCCAAACTTTTGAACGGTAGTGTATATTTTGTTGTTTTCTTACTGTACCAAAAATGAACCGAACCGTGACCTCTAAACCGAGGTACGTACCGAACCGAAATTTTTGTGTATCGTAACACCCATACTCCATGGTTTGATTTAAAATTTCCGGGACTTATGCAGATCCCAAATACACAAAAAACAGGTACCAATAGGTAAGAAAAGTAGGTTTTGCATGCGAGGTCTCCTTTAAAGGGTTGACTGGAGGAAAGCCTTTCAGTTATGTAAATCACACGTTTGGACCCCGGTGTTCTAAGTATGCTAGCAAGGTTAAAATGTCAATGCAAGGATCAGTCAAATTTGTTTACAGTGGTAAAAGTTTTTCTAGTGTTTTAAGGAATTTCCTGCAAAAATGTCATTTTTGGTCACAGGGCCCCCCATTTGAATAGCCCTGCCATATGTAAACTGATTTAGTATTGTCTTCATCAGACACACCATCCGTCTAATCGCTCAAATCCAAAATTTGCATGCACACGTACGCAAATATGGCAGATTGTGAGATGAGCATTTTTTTGCATAGCACCGGAAGGGGAATTAACAACCTAAAAGATGCATCAGCCATCCGCTTTCCCCACATGAACCAACACTGTTGGAGCTTGTGCGGCACTGTGGAAAGGCTGAAGTAAGATTTTGGGTATCGTTACCTCACATCAAAGCCAGCCAACAACATGATAACGCTCATCTCTGAGAGTCTGGGGTGTTGTTCAAAGGCAGCACTCAAAAAGAGAGCCAGGGAGATGACTCCAAATACACAACAGAAATGACAATGGGGGTGAGAAAAAGAAAGGGAGAACCTGCTGGCTCACTGCAAAGCATCAGAGTATCTGAGCTACTGCTGCGGGGAACTCTTTACCATGTGCCCCCGCCCCATCTGAAAGACGGATATCAGTCAGAGGTAAAGAATAAATCATGAAAGAGCATCCCCTCCTCTCTCCAAACATCAAGTGAGCTGACTGAATGGTGCAGTCAGAGGAAACGCTAGCGAGTGAACACCAGTGCTAAGACTAAAGCCTTGATCAGGCAAGGAGGAGCAACCGCATGACCACTGAGCAGCAAAAAAGGTTGTTATTGCACTGTCAGCACTATTAAAGATCAGATTCACACTCAATTCTACAACCATATGCACTCATCTGGCACTTCATTAGATAACCCTGCTAATGAAATCTAACACATGGATTGTTGCATTGACCATAACAATAAGATCGGGGTTTAATGCTACGACATTCCCAGAGATGCAATCATTTAATAATGTCTTTCCGTCGTATAGAACAGTACTGCATTACACGGATGTAATTGTATGTTGCCTGTGTTAGAGATCAATCACATTTGTATTTATATATCCCAATGTGCTGCAAATTGTACCAAAGGTGAGCCTACACCCTGTCTTTATGGTGCGTTACATTAACCTTGAAAGTTGCAAGACAGAGCTGGGAATGACGTCACAGGGAGTAATGAGGGTTCCAGTTACCAAGTCGGAAATCAAGATGGCCACGGAACAATTCTTGCACTTGTTATCTGAATAGAAACAACTTTTGGACAAATATGTGCTCATTCAGCAACCTTTAAACACGGTGGATGAAGAGGAAACTAAAAGAAGCCATTGCTAGCGATGTATTAGGCATATACCACATGAAAAAATTTTAATTCATACTACAATAACAATACCATATATAAACATCCAACAATACATGGTATACAGCTGATTTTGTATGACAAAAACTAGTCAGAAGTCCTGGTAACGGCTATCACAGAAGCTTCTATTATTATTCGCATTTAGAACAGACTTCTTTAAAAGCCAACCTGGGGGTAGTGAGGACTCTCCAACTTTCCGAGTAAGAACTCCAACCTGAGGGGTCGTTTCAGTTAAAACTTCCAACTAGGAACTCCCTAATTCCGACTTTCCGGTACAAATGGATCGCAGCATGTCAACCTACAGCGTATCACAAGCGTTCTTTCTTAAGCCCAGGGTTCAAGAGCTTTATACTGTGGGGGATTGATTGATTGATTGATTGATTGATTGAAACTTTTATTAGTAGATTGCACAGTTCAGTACATATTCCGTACAATTGACCACTAAATGGTAACACCCGAATAAGTTTTTCAACTTGTTTAAGTCGGGTCCACGTAAATCAATTCATGGGAAAACTCTGAAGGACTTTAAACTCACACAACCATCAACTATCAGAAATCCTACATCCAACATTGATGAATATACTGTACATCTATCGCTTTGTGTAACAGCCACCGTATGCTGAAATATTAGAATCCAGGTTAAGTTCTATATTGTGAGTGCATGAGTAGACAAAATAGGAGCTCATTTGAAACCTCATCTATGCCAGTTTGAATTGCAAATTCATGCACAACATGAAATGTCTAATGACAAGACTGACAATGAAACAGTAGAAAGCCACTGTTAACCTAAACCTATTAAACTGTGGGGTGAATGCTTGAAAAAAACAAGACATATCCAAAATAAACCGAGTTTTTCACTGCATCTGCAACGTCTACAAGGAGGATTTTGGTAACAAAGTAAAATGCAAGACTTTGAAGCTGCTTGCATTATTGAAAAATAACAAATGTATGCTGCTTGGTCGGTGAGTTTCAGCAGTGGAGAAATTATACTTGTACTGTTGGAAGGGCAAAGTGTTTTAGCTTCCAAGCAAGGCCAAGTTTGTCGCATTATTTTTTTTGATTTATGAAATTATTCATGACATGCTTTTTTTCTGACGGTTGGCCTTTTCTCATCCCATTTAAAGGCTTGCGGTTTGAATTTTGTTCTGTTTTCTTACAAATAGATTACACTTGAGCTGACGTTCTTCTTGTTAGATGTGGCGTGTTTGGTAATATTGAGCAATTACCACAGCAACACAGACAAACCTTGCAGCCCCCAGTATGGGGTACTGTGTAAGGTACCGGGGCTTGGAAAAAGGTTAAAGCCAGCTACAAGGCAAGCGCACAGAGGACATGTGTGAGGTTTCTTGGCCTTTTAATCCCCGAGTTGAATGCATGTAGATGAGGCAAGCCTGTGTGTGCGTGCACACATGCGTGTGTATCTTTTGTGATGTGATGTCGCGTAACAACAACACGGTGAGATAAGATAACCCTTAAAAGAGCTAAAGTGATAAGATACAACCAATGGACCGGGGTTGTCTAAACTTATTCCAGCAAGGTTTTACACTGAAAAATCAACGGGGCCATTTATTTTTTGTGTAAAAAAATCTAATACACTTAGAAATTATTTATGTTTGAAGAAAAAAAACAGCCAGTTGTCTTTTTATTTTATTTAAATGGTATGTTTGCCGAAAAATGACCCCCAGACAGCCATATGGTCTGCGGTTGCGAGACATAAACAATATCCTGATAATGCATTTTTTTGATACATTCTAGCCATGTTCCCCTAAATTAAGTGCGGCAAAGAACGTGTCATCTATGCCAGGGTTTCTTAACCTTACGGACCTTGGTGTCCAGCTTTTCCACTACAGAAGGGAATATCAATACTAAATTAGTAATCCTACTCTTGATTTTGTGTTCAATAATAATATCAACCTACTATTTGTTTACCTTGTCAAATGATATTAAACAGAAAGATTATTATTTATTTAACAGAAGTTACTCACGAAAAATGAATGTACATACAAATATGTTGTGCCTAAATAAAGGACAAAAAAGTAATAATGAATGTTTATATATAAATAAATATAAATAAATATAAAGTGCAAATGAAAATAAAGCTTCACCACTCAGGTCATAATGTTTGCGCTTCCAAAACTTCTCTATGACTTTAGCTGCAGACTTCTTCTGTTTGTTTGATATTGTCATTACTGCCACCAATATTCTACGACACAATCAATCAATCAATCAATGTTTACTTATATAGCCCTAAATCACGAGTGGCTCAAAGGGCTGCACAAGCCACAACGACATCCTCGGCTCAGATCCCACATCAGGGCAAGAAAAAACTCAACCCAATGGGATGACAATGAGAAACCTTGGAGGGCGACCGGTGCAATGGACGTCGAACAACAAACATCAATACAAATCACAATACAAATCTACATTATTCTACAATACAAACAACATACTTTTTGACGACGTTTATTCAATGTCAGGCTGTGACGTTGATTTGACCATTGAAACCAATATTCTACAACACAAATACAACGTTGAAACAACATGCTTTTTGACGCCGTTTAATCAACGTCGGGTTTCTGACGTTGATTTGATCATTGAATCTTTGGTCATTTCCCAACTAATATTCTAAATGACCAACCAATATTCTACAACACAATTACAACGTTGAAACAACATACTTTTTGACGACGGTTAATCAATGTTGGGTTCTGACCTTGATTTGACCATTGAATTTTTGGTCATTTCCCAACCAATATTCTACAACACAAATACAACGTTGAAACAACATGCTTTTTGACTACGTTTAATCAATGTTGGGTTCTGACCTTGTTTTGACCATTGAAACCAAGATTCTACAACGTTGAAACAACATACTTTTTGACAACGTTTAGTCAATGTCGGGTTCTGACCTTGATTTGACCATTGAAACCAATATTCTACAACACAAATACAACGTTGAAACAACATACATTTTGACAATGTTTAATCAACGTCGTGTTCTGACCTTGATTTGACCATTGAAACCAACAACACAAATACAACGTTGAAACAACATACTTTTTGACGACGTTTAATCAACGTCGGGTTCTGACATTGATTTGACAATTGAAACCAATATTATACAACACAAATGCAACGTTGAAACAACATACTTTTTGACGACGTTTAATCAACGTCGGGTTCTGACATTGATTTGACCATTGAAATCAATATTCTACAACACAAATACAACGTTGAAACAACATACTTTTTGACGCCGTTTAATCAACGTCGGGTTCTGACGTTGATTTGACCATTGAATTTTTGGTCATTTCCCAAACAATATTCTACAATACAAACAACAATACAAATCAAACTACGAGTGTACATTATTCTACAATACAAACAACATACTTTTTGACGACGTTTAATCAACGTCGGGTTCTTACCTTGATTTGACCATTGAAACCAATATTCTACAACACAAATACAACGTTGAAACAACATACTTTTTGACGCCGTTTAATCAACGTCGGGTTCTGACGTTGATTTGACCATTGAATTTTTGGTCATTTCCCAAACAATATTATTTTTTTTATCAGATACCAAAAGTTGCGATCTTTATCGTCGTTGTTCTATACTAAATCCTTTCAGCAAAAATATTGCAATATCGCGAAATGATCAAGTATGACACATAGAATAGATCTGCTATCCCCGTTTAAATAAAAAAAATTCATTTCAGTAGGCCTTTAATACTTTATTCAGATAACTTTATTACTTATGCGGCGAACTGTACAAATTGAGAACAGGAAGTGAATCGAACGTGCTAGTAATTGCTATGAAATGGAAAAGAGGTAGGATTACAAATAAGCTTTGCTTCGCCCTACTCCTTTTCGAACACGTTGAAGAGACAATTTGGAAACGGTTGCGTATCATGTCGTTCGAAACGAACCTAAACGATAAACCTTAGGCACAAAATCCTACCCCGGACTCAAGTGCTTGCATGTCACACATGTACCTGTCGCAGCATGCTAGGGGGAAAACAGTCAATGCATTTTCCCCTGTGAAATGTTGGTCTCTACAGTGTGCAGGTTATATTTCCCTGTTGCAGTGTGTGTGTGTGTGGGTGTGTGGGTGTGTGTGTGCGTGTAATTACAAGTGGGTGTGTTTGACAGGCTTGGGCACACACTGAAACAGCTGATCAGTGAGGCTTGCACACAACTTGTGACATAAGCAGCCAAGAATGAGCAATGACAACACACAAGTAAGACGCTCCAATTTGCGCCTTTTCATGCACTTAACCGCCACAAATACATAAAAAAATCCTTCCACTATGTCATTCCTCCTCTCCTTATTAAAAAAGTCCATACATGTCAGTGACGTCACCCACTATGGCCAAAAAGCAGCGTAGCCATTTTTATTCATTAGCAACGCGACACAACACAACAAAACACCGCAATTGTTCGGGAATAGGAAGGACTGACGTTCAAACTAGAGATTTGACATTCAAAAAGGACCAAAAAAAAGGAAGGGATATTAGCCAACGTACCGTGTTAGATGAGACATCCAGGAGGGCAGCGTCGGTGTTTGAGTCAATCCTCCGCCTTTATTCCCCCGGTATGACAGAAAGTGTGTGTGTGTTTTGCCGGTTCACATGAGAGAGGGAGCGGAGGAGGAGAGAAAAAGAGGGAGGGACGCTGTCAAAGAGGTAAAAAAAGACATATATATGTGCACACAATGCCTCCTTTTTTGGATAGAGACCTCCATCTTCCCACCAGGAAATACTCACATTTTCATTCAAACGAGCTGCCGTCGTCCCTCCCGTTTTCACATCGATATTTTTAATTTTTCTAATTTTTTTTTTACTCAGCCGTCACATTTTACGTAAGTTGGCCCTCTTTTTTTATTGGAAAATATTCCCAAACTACATCAAAAGGGCTGCTGTTTAATTTCGCGCTATGTCGTCAGCACTTTCGCCTTCATTGCGTCACTGAGTCTCACGTCGAGGGTGGGCGGGTCGATACAAATAGCGACCGGCGTCGAGACCGAGGGGGGGTATTGATATTAGTCGATACTAGATCGATATTTATCAGTTCTCTTATTTTCACAAAATTGCACGTTTTGGATTGATTTTAAACATATTGTTACTTTTTCTGGTGGGTAAAAAAAGGGAAGAATTTGAAAGAGAGTTAAAGATACAAACCCCGTTTCCATATGAGTTGGGAAATTGTGTTAGATGTAAATAAAAAGAATACAATGAGTTGCAAATCCTTTTCAACCCATATTCATTTGAATGCACTACAAAGACAAGATATTTGATGTTCAAACTCATAAACTTTTTTTTTTTTTGCAAATAATAATTAACTTAGAATTTCATGGCTGCAACACGTACCAAAGTAGTTGGGAAAGGGCATGTTCACCACTGTGTTACATGGCCTTTCCTTTTAACAACACTCAGTAAACGTTTGGGAACTGAGGAGACACATTTTTTAAGCTTCTCAGGTGGAATTCTTTCCCATTCTTGCTTGATGTACAGCTTAAGTTGTTCAACAGTCCGGCGGTCTCCGTTGTGGTATTTTAGGCTTCATAATGCGCCACACATTTTCAATGGGAGACAGGTCTGGACTACAGGCAGGCCAGTCTAGTACCCGCACTCTTTTACTATGAAGCCACGCTGATGTAACACGTGGCTTGGCATTGTCTTGCTGAAATAAGCAGGGGCGTCCATGGTAACGTTGCTTGGATGGCAACATATGGTGCTCCAAAACCTGTATGTACCTTTCAGCATTAATGGCGCCTTCACAGATGTGTAAGTTACCCATGTCTTAGGCACTAATACACCCCCATACCATCACACATGCTGGCTTTTCAACTTGAATATGGGTTGAAAATGATTTGCAAATCATTGTATTCCATTTATATTTACATGATACACAATTTCCCAACGCATATGGAAACGGGGTTTGTAATATATTTATGTAGTCGCGATCAAAAGTTTACATACACTTGTAAAGAACATAATGTCATGGCTGTATTGGGTTTCCAATCATTTCTACAACTCTTATTTTTTTGTGATAGAGTGATTGGAGCACATACTTGTTGGTCACAAAAAAAAAACATTCATGAATTTTGGTTCTTTTATGAATTGATTATGGGTCTACTGAAAATGTGAGCAAATCTGCTGGGTCAAAAGTATACATACAGCAATGTTAATATTTGCTTACATGTCCCTTGGCAAGTTTCACTGCAATAAGGCGCTTTTGGTAGCCATCCACAAGCTTCTGGTTGAATTGTTGACCACTCCTCTTGACAAAATTGGTGCAGTTCAGCTAAATGTGTTGTTTTCTGACATGGACTTGTTTCTTCAGCATTGTCCACACGTTTAAGTCAGGTCTTTGGGAAGGCCGTTCTAAAACCTTAATTCTAGCCTGATTTAGCCATTCCTTCACCACTTTTGACGTGTGTTTGGGGTCATTGTCCTGTTGGAACACCCAACTGCGCCCAAGACCACAGAACTTTCCTCCAGAAGGTCTTATTTTTTTGTCCATGTGATGTCAGATGAAACAAAAATTGAGCTGTTTGGCCACAATACCCAGCAATATGTTTGGAGGAGAAAAGGTGTGGCCTTTAATCCCAAGAACACCCAGCCTACCGTCAAGCATGGTGGTGGTAGTATTATGCTATGGGCCTGTTTTGCTGCCAATGGAACTGGTGCTTTAAATGGGACAATGAAAAAGGAGGATTACCTCCAAATTCTTCAGGACAACCTAAAATCATCAGGCCGGAGGTTGGGTCTTGGGCGCAGTTGTGTGTTCCAACAGGACAATGACCCCAAACACACGTCAAAAGTGGTAAAGGAATGGCTAAGTCAGGCTAGAATTAAGGTTTTAGAATGGCTGTCCCAAAGTCCTGACTTAAATGGGTGGACAATGCTGAAGAAACAAGTCCATGTCAGGAAACCAACACATTTAGCTGAACTGCACCAATTTTGTCAAGAGGAGTGGTCAAAAATTCAACCAGAAGCTTGTGGATGGCTACCAAAAGCGCCTTATTGCAGTAAACTTTTGACCACGACTGTGTGTATATATATATATATATATACATATATATATATACACAGTATATATATATATATATATATATATACACAGTATATATATATATATATATATATATATATATATATATATATATATATATACACAGTATATATATATATATATATATATATATATATATATATATATATATATTATACACACACAATTTTATATATATATACACAAGTATAAGTACACCCTATATATACATTATTTATATATATATATATATATATATATATATATATATAAATGTATATATAGGGTGTACATATACATGTGTACATATACATGTGTATATATATATAAAATTGTGTGTATATGTACACCCTATATATATACATTATACATATATATATATAATTGTGTGTATATGTACACCCTATATATATACATTATACATATATATATATATATATATATATATACATATATATATATATACATATATATATATATATATATATATACATATATATATATATATATATATATATATATATATATAGAATGTGTAAAAATAGGGTGTACATATACATGAGTATATATATATATATATAAAATTGTGTATATATATATATATATATATATATATATATATATATATATATATATATATATATATATATATATATATATATATATATATATATATATACACACAAATACATACAGTACAGGCCAAAAGTTTGGACACACCCTCTCATTCAATGGGTTTTCTTTATTTTCATGACTATTTACATTGTAGATTGTCACTGAAGGCATCAAAACTATGAATAAACACATGTGGTGTTATGTACTTAACAAAAAATGGTGAAATACCTGAAAACATGTTTTATATTCTGGCGTCTTCAAAATAGCCACCCTTTGCTCTGATTACTTTTTCCGCACACTCTTGGCATTCTCTCGACGAGCTTCAAGAGGTAGTCACCTGAAAGGGTTTTTCACTTCACAGGTGTCATAGTTTTGATGCCTTCAGTGACAATCTACAATGTAAATAGTCACGAAAATAAAGAAAACACATTGAAATGAGAAGGTGTGTCCAAACTTTTGGCCTGTACTGTATATATACACATACATATACACTTGACGGGATTCAAGCCTAGTACAATTGTTTACAAGCCCAGCACTAACACTGCGCTCTAAGGGAGACAATAAGAGGCTGTGGGAAATTTGTCATTTAAATTCTGGTCAGTACCAGAGCAGGGATGGGCTAGTAAAATCTCATATGAAGTAACTTGTCATTCATTAATAACGATGTGCACATAATAAATAAATAAATAATAAATGGGTTATACTTGTATAGCGCTTTTCTACCTTCAAGGTACTCAAAGCGCCTTGACAGTATTATAATGAGGGTTATAGTTGACACTATTCCTAATAGAATCATAACAAATCACAAAAAATATTCTGTCGCCTGTGTACGAGTTCACAAAAGTTCTACTGGCATCAGCAACTACATCAGTGTCAGGTGAATACTCAACAAGAAGCAATGGCATGTTCTCTGCCCAAGCTGCATCCAATCATTGTTTTTTAATTGGAACAGATCATAATTACTTAATTCAGGTCACCTCTCATCTCAGCAGGCACACGGAGCGTGGGCATGGAAACAGTGGCTGGTGGAAGACGAGCAGACAGTTGGGCCTGAATCGCAAATAATGAAGCGTACAAAACATGCAGACCCCACCCAGCAATGTGGCAATACATTGGTAATTAGTCCATCACATCCCCATTGTGCTGCACAAAATGTACACACCAGATCATTAGGATGAATGTCTACTAAGTTACATAAGTGGTCATTTTTTACTAGGAAATTGGAATATTTTCAACCAAAATAGAAAACTAAGAGCTCTCATGTCACTCAAATCCTGGTATTTGTATTTGATTGTTCTTTCATTCTAACCTAACGAGTTGAAGTTCTACAACGGGGGGTCAGCAACCTGCGGCTCTAGTGGCTCCCTGGAGCTTTTTCAAAGATGTGTGAAAAAAAATTGTTTTTTTGTTTTACTATGGTTTCCATTGGAGGACAAACATGACCAAATCCTTCTTAATTGTTTATATTAAAAATGCTTCACTGATGAGAGTATTTGGCGAGCACCGTTTCGTCCTTCTAATTTCAGCGGTCCTTGGACTCACCGTAGTGTGTTTACGTGTACAACTATCTCCTACAGTGCCACAGAAAGACTCCTGCCTTGTCTTATTTTGTCCACCAAACTTTTTATACTGTGCGTGAACGCACAAAAGGTGAGCTTTGTTAATGTTATTGACTTGTTGGAGTGCTAATCAGGCTTATTTGGTTAGTGCATGACAGCAAGCTAATTGGTGCTAACATGCTAAATAGACTAGCTGTATGTACATATTGCATCAATATGCCTCGTTTGTAGGTATATTTGAGCTCATTTAATTTCCTTTACTTATGTCCTCTGTCTATTTAATTTGTATTTGCATGTAATATTGGCTGTATTTCTGTTGTTTGTGTGTCACGTTGTTCCAGACCACAGCAAACGTTACCCAGCTTGCAAAGATTGTAATAAATCCATTAACAGCCTGCGGTTTCCTTAAAGGCCTACTGAAAGCCACTACTACCGACCACGCAGTCTGATAGTTTATATATCAATGATGAAATCTTAACATTGCAACACATGCCAATACGGCCGGGTTAACTTATAAAGTGACATTTAAAATTTCCCGGGAAATATCCGGCTGAAACGTCGCGGTATGATGACGTATGCGCGTGACGAAGTCAGAGTAACGGAAGTTATGGTACCCCGTAGAATCCTATACAAAAAGCTCTGTTTTCATTTCATAATTCCACAGTATTCTGGACATCTTTTGCAATTTAATGAACAATGAAGGCTGCAAAGAAGACAGTCGTAGGTGGGATCGGTGTATTAGCAGCGGACTACAGCAACACAACCAGGAGGACTTTGTTGGTATGCAGACGCACTAGCCGCCGACCTCACCTTGACTTCCTACGTCTCCGGGCCGCCAAACGCATCGGGTGAAGTCCTTCGTCCTTCTGCCGATCGCTGGAACGCAGGTGAGCACGGGTGTTGATGAGCAGATGAGGGCTGGCTGGCGTAGGTGGAGAGCTAATGTTTTTAGCATAGCTCTGTGCGGTCCGGTTGCTAAGTTAGCTTCAATGGCGTCGTTAGCACAGCATTGTTAACCTTCACCAGCCTGGAAAGCATTAACCGTGTATTTACATGTTCACGGTTTAATAGTATTGTTGATTTTCTATCTATCCTTCCAGTCAGGGGTTTATTTTTTTTGTTTCTATATGCAGTTAAAGCACGATGCTATCACGTTAGCTCGTAGCTAAAGCATTTCGCCGATGTATTGTCGTGGAGATAAAAGGCACTGAATGTCCATTTCGCGTTCTCGACTCTCATTTTCAAGAGGATATAGTATCCGAGGTGGTTTAAAATACAAATCCGTGATCCACAATATAAAAAGGAGAGTGTGGAATCCAATGAGCCAGCTTGTACCTAAGTTACAGTCAGAGCGAAAAAAGATACGTCCATCACTGCCTCTCAAGTCCTTCACTGTAACGTTCCTCATCTACGAATCTTTCATCCTCGCTCAAATTAATGGGGTAATCGTCACTTTCTCGGTCCGAATCTCTCTCGCTCCATTGTAAACAATGGGGAATTGTGAGGAATACTAGCTCCTGTGACGTCACGCTACTTCCGGTACAGGCAAAGCTTTTTTTTATCAGCGAGCAAAAGTTGCGAACTTTATCGTCGATTTTCTCTACTAAATCCTTTTAGCAAAAATATGGCAATATCGCGAAATGATCAAGTATGACACATAGAATGGATCTGCTATTCCCGTTTAAATAAATAAAAAATCATTTCAGTAGGCCTTTAAACTTGGACACACACGTCTATACCTTTGGCCATTCTAAGACAGTAAATTCCAGAAGATATCTCATCCTGTGAGAAGCCTCCGTTTTACTAATGATTTCCAATGTTACAAAAATGTGTAGAATAAAAATTAAAATAGAACATTTTTGTCAACGAAGATTTGCATCAGCCTTTGATAGTAGGCTAAAATAACTAATGTAGACACATCATGTATTGTCTTCCATATAAGACTTTTAAAAGTAATTTTGATAGTAGGCTAATATAACTAATATAGATACTTACATCATGTGTTGCCTTCATTTTAACACGTATATAAGGCTTTTAATTTTTTGCGGCTCCAGACAGATTTTTTTTTTTGTATTTTTGGTCCAATATGGCTCTTTCAGCATTTTGGGTATCCAACCCCTGCTCTACAACATTGCTGACTCATCCTATAGTGAACACACTGACATCAGCGATAATGTTTGCTAAAGGACCGGGCTGGTTTCCTCCAGACTTCTCGCCAAGAAGCTGATATCGTACAATGCTGTCTAAAATCTAATTTAGTTCCTCTTCCATACTTTCAATCAAATACAAAGACGAGCGACTCATTTTCTTTGTTGACATCAAGTGACAATAAAAAGGAAGTATTCACGGCGCTTCACTTTTCCACATTTTGTTACGTTACATTATTTCAAAATGGAATGAATTCATTTTTGTCCTCAAAATTCTAGACACAATACCCCATACTGACAATGTTAAAAAGTTTTGTTTTGTTTTTTAGAAATTTTTGCAAATTATTAAAAACTAGATGCGTGTGAACGCGCCAATAAACACCTACAATATGATATATTATCACTTTTATGCAGAACTTTGTTCTAAGAATCTTGCTTCCGCATCTGTTTCTGACACATGCGTTTCGGGCTGCACTGCAAAAACTGAAATCTAAGTAAGATTAAATATCTCAAAAAAGGGTGATATTTGCTTATTTTCTGTCTGATAAGATAATTCTTCTCACTAAGCAGATTTTATGTTAAGAGTGTTTTAATTGTTTTAAGTGTTTTGGTCCTAAATGATCTCAGTAAGATATTACAGCTTGTTGCTGAGATTTGATGACCTATATTGAGTAAAATATGCTTGAAACTAGAATATCAAGTGTTGCAAAGCTGTGTCATCAACACTCACAAGTATAAAACTACTTTTTTAAAGTAATTATTTATTTCAAGCATGAAAAAAAAAAATCATGATTTTGACACAATTGTGTCTCATAATTAAAACAACTGTTTTATTTTCAATGAAACAATAGAAAATACGTACTCATATAGTAGTACAGTTGGCACAGTACAGTAAACTGACAGTTAATATTTAAACATTTAACATTTCTAACAATTTTGAACAGAAATAGTTCATGCACATTCAGGTAAATTCCTCAAAATTACAATTAAAAATGTTTTGGCCGGGGGCCAGGTTGTATATATGTGCACGAATTGACTGAAAGAGCACGCACTTGGCGCGATGATGTCATGTTATCGATGGAAAAATGCATTTTTAGACAATATGATTTGCCTGAGCGGCTAGTAGACCCCGAGAGTAACAAGCGGTTGCCTTGTTGCCTTTCCATTAAGAACAATAAATTCGATTTTAGTATAAGTTTGCTTGTTTCAAGAAATGTAATGCAGAGCGCATATCATTATGTCAAGATAATGGCACTAGCATTTACTTCATTTAAGAATATTTTTCAACATATTGAGCAAAAAAGTCTCTTTTGTTTTTCTACCAAGAAAAGTGCACTTGTTATTAGTGAGAATATACTTATTTTAAGGTATTTTCGGGTTCATTGAGGTTAGCTAATTTTACTTGTTTTGGAAAGTCTTGGCAAGCCACATTTTTTTTTTTTTTGGCAGATAATTTTGCTTAGTTCAAATAAAATACCCCTAATTTTATTTTTTTTTTTTAAAGGTCTGATAACAAAAAGTGGAAAAAGTGAAGCCCTGTGGATACTTTCCGGATGCACTGTAAATTGCAGATAAAAGTGTATTCCATAAGACTTTGTCCAAACAATGAAAAGTTAATGTTTGACTGTTTGCCAGAGAATACTAGAAGCCCATGATGGGAGATATTTCATGACAAGAGTGAGTCAATATTAGGATGAGATTGTAGTTGTTTGTGCACAGATAGACCCCTTGTGGTGTAGGAATAAAAATTACACACTGTCATTAATTCCCCCCCAAATATGTTTCCATATCTGACAGGGCATACAGCATACCTGAGTTCTTGTCAAAATTCCTCCCCGATCTGCTCAGCGGCTGTCACAAGGCCCTGACTCCCTACAGCACGTCTCCTCTGACAGCATCAGGCAGACAGGTAATAATGATGTCTGTGAAATGGGAGTTACAAATAAGGGGTTTTCATTTTCATCATGAATTGATGTTGGAACAGTAGAGCCTTTCTGCCCGTGTGGGGTGTGGTCTCTCGCTGGCTTGGGGTCTGGCTGTCCCCTGCTTTTCTCGTGCCTTGTCCTCTG